>NC_142565.1:22565833-22896944 GCF_041283825.1 Pyrus communis
ACGTGTGGGAGCTTGTTCACCCTTTGCCCTAAAATTGCACCAATAGCATAGTCAGAGGCATCACACATTAATTCAAAAGGTAAAGACCAATCTGGTGCCATAATAATAGGGGCCGAGGTTAATTCATGTTTCAAAGTATTGAATGCATCCATACAAGCTTTATCAAAATGAAATACAACATCTTTAGCTAACAGATTGCATAATGGACGAGTGATCATTGAAAAGTTCTTAATGAAACGACGATAAAAACCCGCATGTCCCAAAAAACTTCTTACTCCCTTCACGGTTGTGGGAGCTGCCATATTGGTGATGATGTCAATTTTGGCTTTGTCCACCTCCATTCCTTGGCTAGAGATTACATGCCCCAACACAATTCCTTGTTTCACCATAAATTGGCACTTTTCCCAATTGAGAACCAAATTTGTTTCCTGACATCTTTGAAGTACTAAAGAGAGATGGTTAAGACATTCATCAAAAGAGGAACCAAACACTGAAAAGTCATCCATAAATACTGATGAGTATATTTTATATTATATATTTAACCCTATTCTTAGTATATTTTGGTTAATAATTTGGAAGAATTTTGATACTTTAAATTATATTTCCAATATAGGATTTTCGACTTCCTCTGGAGCAAAACATGGTCAAATGGACGAATTCTGGAGTAATTCCAATTGGAGGACGTTCGTGAGTCACTTAGCTTGATCGTGCCAAAATATCAGATTTTTCTACCAAGCGAATATTTTCTGGTAATAAAATAAGGGAGTCATGCGCAGTGCTGGAATAGTGACGTTTTGGGCTTAACTTGCGTTTTTGGAGCCCAAGATGACCTCGGATGGGTTCGTGACCTTCTGGAGATGTGTTCAGAACGTTCTTATCTTTAAAACAAGCTATCTTGGGCCGGATTTGAAGAAGATTTGAGGCTAAAACGTGGATGAACAGTTTCTGTGTAGTTTTTCCTAGTTTAATTAGGAATTTATTTTCTATTTTATTTTATTATTATTTAGTTTCTTAGTGGGAATAAAAGACTGGATGGTTAGGGTTTTTGTTTTGGCTTGAGGGAGAGATATTAAAAGGGTCAGCCGTTCTAAATTTGGGGGGCTTTTCTGATATGCAACTTTTGGAGAGAAGATTTTGGAAAAAGTTTAGAGCTTTTCAGATTTTATTCTACAAGGTGTTTTCATTCTTTTTCTATTTCAATAAAAACTATGATTTTTAGTATGAATATGCGTAACTAATTCTTTTTGCTAGGGCGAGGCCATGATCCTTAGCAAGAATATGTAGTCTCTTTTTACTTTGCTTATGAATTTATGCATGCAGGTTTTGGAATGTTAATCACTGTGCTTTAAACTATCTATTTGTCTTAGTGATTCGCGACCATCAGGATATTTGGAAAAGTTATTTGATGCAATTTTGGCGGAGGATTGTCCCTAAAATTGACTAAAGCTTCTTGTGGTTAATATGTGTAACCTCTTAGGATGGACGACACGTTTTAAGGGTTATATGGTTTTTTTTAAAAAAGGTTTTCATAAAACTTAATGAGTCTTGCATGTTCACATTCGATCTGAACACCACGGACGGGTTGCATGTTAGATATACGTTCTATGTTGGAGGTTCCAAGTAGGATATACTCTAGGAAAACCTAACCTTCAAAACATACATGTATGGTTCGTAAGTAATTTAGAAAAGCTACATAGGATTGTTAGGGTGACGGCGGAACCCTAGTACTTTCTCTCTGTGAATCCTAAAAATTGTTCCCCTTATCTTTCTTTAAAGTTGTGGTTTTTAAGTAATCTTTTTAATTAAATTCGTCTTTCGTAGTTTAGGTCATTAAATCACCTCTTTCAAAAGAAAAACTTTGTTTTAATTAATTAGTTGAGAGTTGATTTTGCTTTGATCTCTTTAAATTAATCCTTGTGGAGAACGACCTTGCTTGAGCCAATTATACTACAATAACCTTGTTTCTCTTGCAAGTATTTTAGGTGTTTTTAACCCTTTCACGCAGGTGGTAAAAATCCTATCAAGAAATTGGCGCCGCTGCCGGGGATTGATTTTAAATAGATTTTTGTCTATCATATTCTCAATTAATTATTCCCGTATATAATTAAAAAAAAAAAAAAAAAATTAATTTTCATTTTTTTTTATTCTCTGCAGATTGTGCATGGTCTGTACCAGATCACACAAACAGCAAATTGCAGATTTTGATCCAGAACCTGAACGTACTGCCAGACAAAGACTTAGAAAGCAGAATCTACAGTGTGAACCTTCACTGCAGGGAACAGTTTTGCATAATCGGTTTACTGGGGTTTTGGACAGCGAGGAAGCTATGGCATTTGTTCTACCAACAGCGGGACAACCGCTGAGGGAATCTCTGGCTGCTCATGCCACAGAGGTGCCAAGCTGCATTACCTATCCTGAAGTTGAAGATGGGTCTACGTTTGAGATACGACATCATATGTTGGAGATTCTACCTTCATTTCATGGTTTATCAACAGATGATCCTAACATGCATCTAACTGAATTTCTAATGGGATGCAAAAACATTTTGGTGAGAGGATTTTCAGCAGAATCTATCAAACTCAGACTTTTTCCATACACTTTGAAGGATGTTGCAAGGAGATGGTTACTCACACTTCCATCTGGAAGCATTACTTCGTGGAACCAACTTAGTGCTGCATTTTTAAGCAAATACTACCCAGCTTCAAAAACACTTGATATGAGTACTCAAATTTTAACATTTGCTCAGAAACCTAATGAAGCAATTCATGAAGCATGGGAACGTTACAAGGATCTACTCAGGAAATGTCCACATTCAGGCATTAATGGTGACACTCAAATGAATTTATTTTACAGAGGGCTGAATTTGACTACTAAGACTCTTGTTAATGCTTCTTGTGGAGGAACGTATTCAGACAAAAATGCACTGCAAGCGTATCAATTGTTTGAGAACATGGCGACAGAATCTCAACAATGGGCAATTGATATACCTCAGACCAGGGGTGTTTTTGAGATGACTAGTGGTTCACCTCATGTATCTGCACAAATAGAAAAGATGGAGAAGAAGTTAGAAAATTTTGATGCAAAATTTGACATGCTTTTACAAAGAATGGCAGCACCTATGTAGCAGGTTGCTGTCCAGCAGCCTACTGCAGCCGCCTGTACCATTTGTGGCATTACAACACATGATTTTATGGGTTGCCCACACAGGGACGCATACCCGGAGCATGTTACAGAGCAGATTAACGCATTCAATAATTATCAAAGGCCTAGAAATGATCCGTACTCAAATTTTTACAACCCCGGGTGGAGAGATCACCCAAATTTCAAGTGGAATAGAGATCAACAGGTTAAACCACAGTTTCAACAACAAATACAGCAACCTGATGCTCAAGCTAAACCTTCTTGGGAAGTCGCAATTGAAAAATTGGCAGATCATACTAAGGCAAGTTTTGATGCAACAAAACAAGAAATTCAAAAAACCAACCAAAACATTCAGAACATACAAGCAACAATGAAAGATCTACAGCAGCAAATGGGGCAGCTTTCACTCCAGTTTTCGGGCAGAGAACCAGGAAAATTTCCCAGCCAAACTATCCCAAATCCACGTGGAAATGCAGATTGTAATGCTGTTAGAATATTGCGTTGTGGTAAAAGTTATGACAACCGTGATGCAGAAAATAAAGAAAACAGTGCTGGAGCTTCACGGGTAGCACCTGTGCAGCCACAAACAGGTTCTGAAAGTTCTGCAGAATCTGCCCAACCACTGGACAGATCCAAAAATACTGCAGTGCCTACTACAGAAAATGCAGAAAAGTCAAAGCGTGTTTATGTTCCACCTATGCCATATCCCGAAAGATTGAAGCCACATGCAAAAGATCAACAATTAACAGATTTCATGAAGACATTGGCTAAAGTTCAGATTAATCTACCATTAATTGATGCAATCAAGAACATTCCCTCATATGCCAAGTTTTTGAAAGATGTGTGCACAAATAAAAAGAAGCTTGTGGACTTCGAAAAAGTGATTCTCACAGAGCAGTGCAGTGCAGTTCTATTACAAAAGCTACCACCAAAGAAAAAAGATCCAGGGAGTTTTACAATTTCATGCACAATTGGAAATTCTGAGTTTAAACGTGCTTTAATTGATTTGGGTGCTAGTATTAATTTAATGCCTTTCTCTGTTTTTCAGCGACTGGGACAAGGAGAAATCAAACCAACATCTGTTATTTTACAGTTAGCAGATCGTTCGGTTGCTTATCCTAGGGGTATTATTGAAGATCTTATTATTAAAGTGGATAATCTCTACCTTCCAGCAGATTTTGTGGTTTTGGATATGGATGAAGATATGCAAACACCAATTATTTTGGGGCGGCCATTCATGGCAACTGCTAGAACTTTGATAGATGTGGAAGCTGGCACATTGACGCTTAGAGTACAAGAACAATCTGTTGTGTTTAATTTATTTGAAGCAACTAAGAGGCCTAGTGATTTGCAAGACTGTATGAGAGTTGACGTGTTAGAAGGCATCATGCATGCAGATATTATGCCCAGTTTGACAGCAGATCCACTGTTAAAAGTTTTACATGGTTTTGAAGACGCCAAAACTGAAGATGAAGAAGCTTTTGAGTATGTTACAGCTTTGGAAAGTGTCCCTTTACACCAGCCAAAGTGGAGGCACGTTTTTGAGAGTTTGGGAGAACCAAAAACGCCATTACAGCCTTCAAAAATACAGCCACCTAAGCTGGAATTGAAGCCATTACCAGCACACTTAAAATATGCTTATTTGGGTGCTAATTCTTCACTACCAGTTATTGTTTCTGCAGATTTATCTCCAATTGAGGAAGACAAATTGCTGCGTATTTTGAGAAATTTTCAAGATGCCATTGGGTGGACAATTGCAGATATTAAGGGGATCAGCCCAACACTCTGTATGCACAGAATTTTGATGGAGGAGGGTGTCAAACCCACCATTGATGCTCAACGCCGATTGAATCCGATCATGAAGGAAGTTGTTCGAAATGAGGTTATGAAGCTTTTAGATGCTGGAATGATTTATCCAATTTCAGATAGTAAATGGGTAAGTCCTACTCAAGTGGTACCTAAACGCACTGGAATTACAGTTGTGACAAATGACAATAACGAGCTTGTGCCTAAACGTTTAACTACTGGGTGGCGAATGTGCGTTGATTACAGGAAGATCAATACAGGTACTAGAAAGGATCACTTTCCGCTACCCTTTATTGATCAAATGTTGGAAAGATTGGCTGGTCGGGCTTTCTATTGTTTTTTAGATGGGTATTCAGGCTACAATTAAATTCCAGTTGCACCAGAGGATCAGGAAAAGACCACATTCACCTGTCCTTTTGGTACATTTGCTTACAGAAGAATGCCTTTCGGATTATGCAATGCACCTGCCACATTCCAACGATGCATGATGAGCATATTCTCAGGTTTGGTTGAACGAGTTGTTGAAGTATTTATGGATGATTTTTCTGTTTTTGGTGATTCGTTTGATCATTGTTTGCAGAATTTATCTTTGGTTCTTGAGCGTTGCAAAGAAACTAATCTCGTATTGAATTGGGAGAAGTGTCATTTTATGGTTAAACAAGGAATTGTTTTAGGGCACTTAGTATCTAGCAAGGGTATTGAGGTTGATAAAGCTAAGATTGATGTTATTGCTAAGTTGCCCTCTCCTACTACTGTGAAGAGCATTCGTTCGTTTCTTGGACATGCTGGGTTTTACAGACGGTTTATCAAGGATTTCTCCAAGATTAGCCGACCTTTGTGTAACTTATTGGCTAAGGATGCACAGTTTGTTTTTGATAATGCATGCTTGGAGGCTTTCAACAAGTTGAAAACACTCTTAACTTCAGCACCGATTATTGCAGCTCCGGACTGGAACTTACCTTTTGAACTAATGTGTGATGCATCAGATTATGCAGTTGGGGCAGTTCTTGGACAGCGAAAAGACAAGATTCCTCAAGTCATTTATTATGCTAGCAGAACTCTCAATGATGCACAGCTGAACTATGCGACCACTGAGAAAGAATTGTTGGCAGTTGTTTTTGCATTAGAGAAATTTCGTTCTTATTTAATTGGGGCTAAAGTAATTGTCTACACAGATCATGCTGCTTTGAAGTATTTATTATCTAAAAAGGATGCTAAACCTCGACTTATTCGGTGGATTCTTTTACTTCAAGAGTTTGATTTGGAAATTAGAGATAAAAAGGGCAGTGAAAATGTGGTGGCTGATCATTTATCAAGATTAATAAATTCTGCTACTGCAGAAGAAGACACATTGCCTCTCAATGAAAATTTTCCTGATGAACAATTGTTGGCTATCCAGCACAAAACACCATGGTTTGCAGATTTGGTTAATTATTTGGCCAGGGGAGTTATTCATCCAGATTTAAGTTATCAGCAGAAAAAGAAATTTTTGGCAGATGCCAAATTTTATTTTTGGGATGAGCCGTATCTGTACAAATACTGTCCAGATCAGATTATTCGCAGATGTATTCCAGAAGAGGAACAAGACAGTGTTTTAAAGTTTGCACATCATTATGCTTGTGGTGGCCATTTTGGGCCTACAAGGACAGCAGCTAAAATTCTACAAAGTGGGCTGTTTTGGCCTTCTCTTTTCAAGGATGCTTATAATTGGTGTAAATCTTGTGATCGTTGTCAGAGAGTGGGAAATCAGTCCAAACGGAATGAGATGCCACAACATGGTATTTTGGTTGTTGAATTATTCGATGTTTGGGGTATTGATTTTATGGGACCATTCCCATCTTCACATGGCAATCAATATATTTTGGTCGAGGTTGAGTATGTTTCTAAGTGGGTCGAGGCAATTGCAGCACCAACTAATCAAGGATCAGTGGTTCTGAAATTCCTCCAAGGAGTCATATTTCCACGGTTTGGCATCCCGCGAGTTATACTTAGTGATGGGGGTAAGCATTTCATTAATAAACAGTTTGCTGCATTACTTGCAAAATATGGGATAACTCATCGTGTTGCCACTCCTTACCATCCACAAACATCAGGGCAGGTTGAGGTTTCAAACAGGGACATAAAGCGTATTTTGGAGAAAACAGTTGGCTCCACTCGTAAAGACTGGAGTTTGAAATTAAATGATGCATTGTGGGTATACAGAACAGCATTTAAAACACCCATTGGGATGTCCCCGTTTCGGCTTGTGTATGGCAAGGCTTGTCATTTACCTATGGAGCTAGAGCATAAAGCGTTTTGGGCTATCAAGGAGTTAAACTTTGCTTACGATTCAGTAGGGAAAAGCGTAAGCTGCAGCTCAATGAGCTTGATGAAATTCGCCAGGAGGCTTATGAAAATGCACGCATATACAAAGACAAAACAAAGGCCTTCCATGATAAACACATTCTCAGGACAGATTTCCAGCCAGGGCAGAAAGTGTTGTTATTTAGTTCTAGATTAAAGTTATTTCCAGGGAAATTGAAATCTCGATGGAATGGACCCTACTTGGTTACTAAGGTTTATCCTCATGGAGCAGTTGATATTACAAGCGAGATTAATGGCAACACATTCAAGGTGAATGGTCACAGGCTGAAACCATACTTAGAGTCACCCTTTGACAGTGCAGCCGAGTCTATGACTCTGAAGAATCCAGCAAGTTAATCACCAGGCTTCTGTTCGGTCTAGCTACAGACGTTAAATAAAGCGCTTATTGGGAGGCAACCCAATTTTCTAACTTTTTCATTACTTTCTATTTTTTTTTTCATTATTTTCCGTTTAGCTGCATTTAAATTCCTAGGCTATCATTTAGTGTCGACAATCATCTAAAAAAAAAAAAAAAAAAAAAAGTTCAAAAAAAAAATATATATATATAATAATAATAATCATAATAATAATAAAAATTCTCATTTTACTTGTTTAATTTTTAGTTTACAGTTAGTATTTTCTATAATCTATCTCTGATTTCATAACGTGGGTTTTTGCAGACAACAAACAAAGCAAACAAGCATGTATACACAGAGAACTTATTTTAGGCTGGAATCACGCACCCAGTGGCAAGTCTACATTACCATCAACCACATTCCTAAACCATGTCGACGTGAATGTGCAAATTGTCAAAGTATAACCCATGAATTAGTGTCTAAGCAACGATAAATATAAAAGACTCTACTGTGGGATCAACCACATTCCTAGACCATGCCGACATATAATGCAGAAATTACAAAGCTCTTGCAGAATCACAGATCCAGCCATAAAAGGATAGAACATTATACCTCTGTTTTGCTACGCGGCCATTCTTCCATGCACGCCTTAGCCGCCATTGAGCTGCTTTTGGGGATCTCCAGTGTTCCTGCAACAAAAACAAAAAAAACATCAAGTTGATACGTACTGAGGAGCTATCATTATTTCTATGCAGATCTACGCCATTTAGTTTCGAAGATGCCGGGTATGCCATTATTTAAGTTTGGGGGTGAGTTCTTTATCCGTCCTCCGAACGGGTCAAATCCAAAAAGTTCGTACATATGTTCAGGGGTGATCCAGGTTGTCATTCACGAATATTATAGGGAGAAGCAGTGTTCTAAGTTCCAAATGGTCCTCATACATGGTCCCCATACAGATCTCAGTGTTATTTCTTTTGTCCAGCAACTACAGTGTCCAGTTATTATTTATATCAAGTTTGGGGGTGATCTCACAGATAATACA
Organism: Pyrus communis; assembly: GCF_041283825.1. NCBI lineage: Eukaryota > Viridiplantae > Streptophyta > Magnoliopsida > Rosales > Rosaceae > Pyrus > Pyrus communis. Next base: position 22,574,522 of record NC_142565.1, read on the forward strand.
CCCCTGCAACCCAGCAGATCCTCAACATGCAGGCATAGCACAGTCACATGCGAGTATGAATTGTTACCTTTGGTTTTCGATCCGTGTTATTTGTGTCTGGCTTGGCTGTTTTTCGTCAAACTGGGGTCCTTATCCTTTCTTCCGTTGTTATGCCGTCATCCAAGCCTTCGAACTCTGCTCTGTGCATAAATAAGAACACGGATGGATGTTATATTTTTTTCGCCCTTTGGTCAGTCACATCACAGAAAAATGTTACTTAAAATCTAGAATCAAAACCAAAGTGTAGGGGAGACTAAGTTTCTACCTGCTGATGGATGAGTTTTGGAGTATTAGCTATGGATCTATGAAGATTGGGTGTTGGTGCCTTACTTTTGTTGTGGATCCAAGAGTCCTCGCAGAGAAAATAGTTGCATGTGTTAGTTCTTTACTTTTCCCATGAAAATAAGCTCTCTAGCACGCAATGGCAGCAAGGAAAGAGTTTTACCTTTGCGATTTCGGGTTGTGTTACCGAGACATTGATGTTGCAATGAGGTTGGAGGAGCAGCTAATGTTTTCCAGTATAGAGAAATGAGAACCATTTTAAAGAAAATAAGGCTGAGAGAAATGTGAGACCTCTCCGTTTCTCTAGAGCAAAAAGGCTTAGGATTTCTTAATATAATTAGAAATGAGAGAAAGGAGAAGTTTTGAAATGGTGAGCTCTGGGCTCGAGGTTAGAGAACATGGTTGCGAGGCTGAGGGTTTTGAGAATGCATGCCTGCCACTCGATTTGGGTTTGATATATTCATACGCTTCATCAGAAACGATGAGGGAGTAAAGAAAGAGCCGTTTGGCTCTAGGCTCGAGGTTACATGTGCAGACATGGGAAGGGAATCCTAAGTTTTTTTCACAAGCCGGTAAACATGTGGGTGTACGGATGCATTCCGTGTGTCTCCCATGCTTTTGTATTCTTTTTGGGCCATCACGTTTGTCCTGCACAATGGGTTTCCACCCACATGTTTTTCAATGGACCCTTGTGTCATCTTTCCATTGCCAAATGTTTGTCCAATGCCCAAAATTTTCAAACTCAAACCCCAAATGCTCAGTCAGCCTATATAGCCCAATTCCAGGTCACGGGTTCGATTCCAGGTGTGTCCACTTCCTTTTCTTTTTAGTTTATTTCTTTTGTAGAGTATCATTTTATTGGTCGCTTGTCTTTTGTTTTATTTTTCATTTGTCTATTTCTAGTTATTTAGGGAGGTTATTTATTTTTATTTCGTTGTGTTAGTTTATTTATTTTCTTTTTGTTTTTCTTCTATTTTCCACACCTTGAGGACAATGTGTGATTTAAGTTTGGGGGTGGGAATTAGAATTTTTAGGTTTTTAATTTTTGAGTCAAAAAATATAAAAAAATCATTCTTTTTAAGTTAATATCCATAGATTATTTTAACCGTTAGAACAAATGGACATGGTGAAGGTTAATCCCACAGTAGAGTCTTTTATATTTATCGTTGCTTAGACACTAATTCATGGGTTATACTTTGACAATTTGCACATTCACGTCGACATGGTTTGTGGGGAGTGAGATTGAAACACTTACTTTTAGTCTAAGTTTAATTTTAATTTTTGTTCCAAGCGAAGTTAGTTATTGTTATGAATAAAGTAATAATTGTTCCACCCGAGGTTTTGCCTAGTAACCGGGCCAGTCCTGCCTAATCAGCAGTGATTCTCGCGTCAAACGGTAGAGTTTTGGCATGGGGCAGGGTGGTTAGTCGGTTTTGTAGCATTTCCAACTCGAGTTAGTAAGTCCTTAGGGGTGTTCTACACCTAGTGCCCTAAAGCCCTTGTGGTTTGGGAGTCATTGACCTAAAGCTCGATACATGGGTTGGACAGAAAGCTTAAGTGAATTGACATTGCACGACCACTACTGTTACTGAAAAAAAAAAAAAAAAAAAAAAAAAAAAAAAAAAAAAAAAAAAAAAAAAAGAAATAGTTATAAAAATAAAAAATAGCTATCTTTAAAGTTAGTATGAGTGAAATAAAGAAGGACAAAAGGTAGAGGTTTTAGTCGAGTCTCCTTAACCATGTTGGTTCACTTTTCACCAAAGGAAGTTCATGAATTCTTTTCTAATTGATTCTAAATGGCTTAGACTCTGTGGTGGGATTGGTTGGAACTTTTGAAAAGATGTTCTGATTTTTAACATGTTCTATGGATTGCAACTTTGAAGGTGAAAATTTTTATCAGTTAGTTTTAGTTAAGTTCTAGTTTGTTAGTGTTTATTGTTGTTTTCTAGTTTTGTTTTGCTTGAGGACAAGCAAAAAGCTAAGTTTGGGGGTATTTTGATGGGTATATTTTATATTATATATTTAACCCTATTCTTAGTATATTTTGGTTAATAATTTGGAAGAATTTTGATACTTTGAATTATATTTCCAATATAGGATTTTCGACTTCCTCTGGAGCAAAACATGGTCAAATGGACGAATTTTGGAGTAATTCCAATTGGAGGACGTTCGTGAGTCACTTAGCTTGATCGTGCCAAAATATCAGATTTTTCTACCAAGCGAATATTTTCTGGTAATAAAATAAGGGAGTCATGCGCAGTGCTGGAATAGTGACGTTTTGGGCTTAACTTGCGTTTTTGGAGCCCAAGATGACCTCGGATGGGTTCGTAACCTTCTGGAGATGTGTTCAGAACGTTCTTATCTTTAAAACAAGCTATCTTGGGCCGGAATTGAAGAAGATTTGAGGCTAAAACGTGGATGAACAGTTTCTGTGTAGTTTTTCCTAGTTTAATTAGGAATTTATTTTCTATTTTATTTTATTATTATTTAGTTTCTTAGTGGGAATAAAAGACTGGATGGTTAGGGTTTTTGTTTTGGCTTGAGGGAGAGATATTAAAAGGGTCAGCCGTTCTAAATTTGGGGGGCTTTTCTGATATGCAACTTTTGGAGAGAAGATTTTGGAAAAAGTTTAGAGCTTTTCAGATTTTATTCTACAAGGTGTTTTCATTCTTTTTCTATTTCAATAAAAACTATGATTTTTAGTATGAATATGCGTAACTAATTCTTTTTGCTAGGGCGAGGCCATGATCCTTAGCAAGAATATGTAGTCTCTTTTTACTTTGCTTATGAATTTATGCATGCAGGTTTTGGAATGTTAATCACTGTGCTTTAAACTATCTATTTGTCTTAGTGATTCGCGACCATCAGGATATTTGGAAAAGTTATTTGATGCAATTTTGGCGGAGGATTGTCCCTAAAATTGACTAAAGCTTCTTGTGGTTAATATGTGTAACCTCTTAGGATGGACGACACGTTTTAAGGGTTATATGGTTTTTTTTAAAAAAGGTTTTCATAAAACTTAATGAGTCTTGCATGTTCACATTCGATCTGAACACCACGGACGGGTTGCATGTTAGATATACGTTCTATGTTGGAGGTTCCAAGTAGGATATACTCTAGGAAAACCTAACCTTCAAAACATACATGTATTGTTCGTAAGTAATTTAGAAAAGCTACATAGGATTGTTAGGGTGACGGCGGAACCCTAGTACTTTCTCTCTGTGAATCCTAAAAATTGTTCCCCTTATCTTTCTTTAAAGTTGTGGTTTTTAAGTAATCTTTTTAATTAAATTCGTCTTTCGTAGTTTAGGTCATTAAATCACCTCTTTCAAAAGAAAAACTTTGTTTTAATTAATTAGTTGAGAGTTGATTTTGCTTTGATCTCTTTAAATTAATCCTTGTGGAGAACGACCTTGCTTGAGCCAATTATACTACAATAACCTTGTTTCTCTTGCAAGTATTTTAGGTGTTTTTAACCCTTTCACGCAGGTGGTAAAAATCCTATCAAATACCTCAATGAATCTTTCTACCATGTCAGAAAAGATTGCCAACATGCATCTTTGGAATGTTGCTGGAGCATTGCAAAGTCCAAAAGGCATTCTCCTATATGCAAATGTGCCAAACGGGCAAGTAAAGGTAGTTTTCTCTTGATCCTCCGGAGCAATTGCAATTTGATTGTAACCTGAGTAACCATCAAGAAAACAATAGTGTGAGTAACCTGCCAATCTCTCAAGCATTTGATCTATGAAAGGCATAGGAAAGTAATCTTTTCTAGTGCTAGAATTCAACTTCCTGTAATCGGTGCAAACACGCCAACTAGCCGTGGGCTTTGTGGGCACAAGCTCTTTGTTTTCATTCTTCGTCACCGTGATTCCCACCTTCTTAGGTACCACCTGAATAACACTCACCCATTTGCTATCAGAAATGGGATATATGATCCCCACATCTAACAACTTCAACACTTCATTTCTCACAACTTCCTTCATGTATGGATTGAGCCTCCTTTGTGGTTCACGGGTTGACTTTGCTCCTTCTTCCAAAAGAATCCTATGCATGCACATGGTAGGGCTTATTCCCTTGATATCTGCAATAGACCAACCAATAACTGATTTGAACTTTTTTAACACCCTAATTAGTTTATCTTCTTCATTTGGGGTGAGGTCAGAAGTTATGATAACTGGAAGAGTTTCAAATTCAGCTAGATATGCATACTTTAGATGTGGTGGAAGTGGTTTAAGTTCAAGTTTTGGTGCCTTAACAGTGGAAGGGATTAAATGTGACCTCGATGGTTCTAAAGGCTCTAAAAGAGGTAAAATATTCAAAGGATACGGTGCCAATGCTTCCAAGGCAGCTACCTCTTCCATGAGTGCATCTTCTTCATCAAACTCATCTTGAGATTGACTCAAAACAGTTTGTAATGGTTCATTAGATTGTGCCTGCAAGAACTTAGAGAAAACAAGCGAATCAAGCACATCAATGGCATAACAATCAAGAGATGAAGAAGGATGTGAAAGAGACTCAAACACTTTGAATTGAACGGTCTCTCCTAGCACTGTCATAGTGAGGAGTCCATTTTGCACATCAATGATGGTCTTGGCCGTGGCCATAAACGGTCTCCCAAGCAAAATAGGCAATTCTCGGTCATGTATAGGAGCTTCTTCCATGTCCAACACTACAAAATCCGCAGGCAAGATTAGTTTATCAATTCGAACTAGAATATCCTCTACTATACCTCTTGGATATTTCATGGATCTGTCCGCAAGTTGTAATGAGACGGTGGTGGCTTTCAATTCCCCCAAACCTAGTTGAAGGTATACGGAATAAGGCATTAAGTTGATGCTAGCACCTAAGTCAAGCATCGCCTTCTCTACCTTCTTGTCTCCTATGGTGATGTTGATAGAAAAACTTCCTGGATCCTTGAGCTTTGGTGGAAGTTTTCTTTGCAACACGGCACTTACATTCTCGGACACCACTACCTTCTCATGTGGTCCATACTTCCTTTTGTAGTTGTTTAACTCTTTGAAGAACTTCCCATAAGCTGGCATGTTCCTAATGACATCAAGCAAAGGTAAGTTAACATTTACCTTACTTAGAATATCAAAAATCTCCTTAAATGACTTATCCTGCTTGCTCTTGGCAAGTCTTCCAGGGAATGGTATTGGTGGAGTGTAAGGTTTCTCGGCCTTGTGAAGATTTGGTGCTTCAAACGAGGGAGTAGCATGGCTTGGTTCCTTATTTGGTTTCTCATTTTCTCCTTGAGTAACCCCTGCATTCACATGATCAGATTCATTAGTAACTTCATTGCCAACTCTATTATTGATAACCTTACCACTTTTAAGTGTAGTGATTGCTTTGGCTTGCTCTTGGTTCCTTTGGAGTATCACGGGTTGGCTTGGAAACTTTCCAATCTCTCTTTGGCTCAAGGCATCTGCAATCTGCCCCAATTGTGTCTCCATTTTGGTTAGAGCCGCCAAATGTTGTTGGAGAGTGCTATTGGTGGTTTGTTGGAATTGCAAGGTATTTTGGGCTAACAATTTAACTGTATCTTCAAGTGTAGGTTTTGGTTGGAAGTTTTGGAATTGATTGTTGTTCTTCCACGAAAGATTGGGATGATCTCTCCAACTTGGGTTATATGTATTGGAATACACATCATTCCTTGGCCTTTGATTGTAAGAATTCATGAGGTTCACTTGCTCTTGGACAAACTCGGGGTAAGCCTCCCTAGATGGACATTGATGAGTAAGGTGGCTTGGTATGTTGTAAATGGCACACACTTCACTTGCTTTTGGCACCATGTTGAGCACGGATTCAAGCTTCTTTTCTAGGTTAGCTACCTGCAAAGAAAGATCATGATTAGAGCTTGTTTCATATACTTCAACTCTCTTACCCCTTACATCTTTGTGTTGAGCATTAGATCCCAACATCTCATAAATGTTATATGACTCTTGAGCATTCTTTTTCTTCAAAGCTCCACCTGCTGCATTATCAACAGTTGATTGACATGTTTGGGTTAGTCCATCATAGAAAATTTGCATTTGTAAGTGAAGAGGTAACCCATGGTGTGGACATTGCAACAAAAGGCCTTTAAAGCGCTCCCAACACTCATTGAAACGTTCTCCATCATCTTGTTTGAAGTTGAAGATTTGTCCCCTTAATGTGGCTGTCTTTTGAGTGGAAAAGAACTTTTCCAAAAACTTCTTAGCCACGGCATCCCATGTGGTGAGTGAACCCGGTACTAGAGTCATCAACCAACCCTTGGCCCTATCTTTCAAGGTGTAAGGGAACACTCTCATCCTCAGATTTGCTTCACTTACTCCCTGTAAAGGTAAACCACTCACAACATTGTAAAATTCTTTAATATGAGCTAAAGGGTTTTCATTAGGTAGGCCATAAAAAGAAGGGAACATATGGAAATGTGAAGATTTAAGATCATAGTTTCTAGCTTCTGTGGGCAGCAAGATGCATGAAGGTGAATTTGGTATGATTGGTTGAGCAAAATCCTCCAAAGCTCGAAGATCATCTTGGTTGCCCGCCATCTCTTCTTCTCTTTCCCAATTAAAGTGCTCAGATCCTTCACTTGTTGGACTAGACGGTTTCCCTTCCTCTTCTTCACGGACAATGGAGGAACTTGTTGGCACAAAGCTTTCCAAAGTGTTGCCCTTTAACCGTTCAATTCTTTGGCCTAATTCAGCAAGTCTATTTGACATATACTACCTGAAACAAGATAAAACAAGTTTGAATAAAAATCAGAAATCTACTTAAAATGAAAAGAACAAGGTTTAATATCAAAACAAGCAATTATAAGGGACTGAAATCAGTCCCCGGCAACGGCGCCATTTTGATTGAGGTTTTCCTTCTTCATGCTAGAATAGGTTTAGTATAATGGCACAAGTAAGGGTGTCGAATCCACAGGGACTAATTGGACCTATATAATCACTTGTTTTGCAAGAACTCTTTACTAGAGAAATAAAACTAATCAATGTAGGCAGATTTGTTGTTGTAACTTGAAAGCACAAGAAAATGAAGTAGACACAAATAAATGAATCAACAACTAATAAAATGAGATAGCACAAATGGAGATGAAGCTAGGGATTCGGTTTCACCATTGCTAAGCCAAGTCCATGCTTGTTAAGTCAGATTATACTCATCCATCTACCTATTTTTTGGGTTTGTTTCACTTAGATATGATCAACCATATGATGTGTGGATTTGATCAAATGTTCCTAATCATGAACCTAAGTGTGATGTGCAACTTTGGTCCCTAATCAAGAACATGACACGCACAAGAAACTTTCATAAAACCAAAGGAAACACTCGGCAGGTTGTTTGCAAAGCATTCCCTTCATTCATTCACATATCCACCAAGAGTATGCATGATCTGTGCTTTACTCTTGGCTAAACAACCTGTGGTTAAATCAAATGGTGATCAAACATTAAAATCAACACACAAAGTCACAATTAAATCAGAGAATGAAACAAGAAATAGATGGATCAACTGAGCATTCTGAAATAACTACATGGCAATCTTGCAAGGCTACATCGAATCCCTAGAAAGAGATTAGTTACACTTCATGTTTACAGAATGTTTGATATAAAAATATACAACATGAATGAACATAGAATTAAGGAGAAAGAACCCTTGAAGCAAAACTGATGTCGAAATCCCTTAAGAGTTGCCTTCGGTGTGGTGCTCCAAGTGTGTTGTAAATGAAGGTGGAGCGGCTAAGGTTGAATGGTTTCTGCGAATGGGAGAGTGTATGGACAGTTTCTGCGAATGGGAGAGTGTATGGAATGGAATGAAGCCGAGAAGAGATTGTGTAGAAATGGAAGGGGATTTGCGGCAAAGGGGAAGTGTTTGTGTTATCTTGTGTATGAAAATGAGATGTGTTTTGGTAATGGGAATGCAAGGGTATTTATAGGAGGAGTGGAGGTGTATATGGCTGTTTGTTTAAGGTGTTTGTGGCTGGTTAATGATGGAAAAACAGCTAGGAAAGCATGTGAAAGCTGGAATTGCATGTGGCAAAGTGTGTATGTGCTGGAATGGTGTGTGTATGCACTGGTTTGGGAAGCTTCCTTGCTGATTTTCTGGTTGCATGATGAAGAGTTAATAAATAATGCATGTAGGTGGCTGCAATGATAAAGAATGAGAGCTGGAAATGAAAGGGAAAGCTGGAAAGACATGTGAAGATGCCGGAATTTCAATGTGAAGTGCACGGCAAGGATTTTCAGGATGGGTCTTTGTGTTGTTTTGCATGCCAAGGGATGTGTGATGAATGATGAAGTTTTGCATGTGCTTAATGATTAAAGGGTGAGAGGATGCAGCTGCAATAATGTAGTGGGAAGGCTGGAAGTTTGAATGGGGAATGCACATGCAAACAGCTAGGAAAAGTTGTGGATTAGGTTAGAAATGTCAAGGTTATGCACGGCAAAGGGTGAATGGGAAGAGAAATGGGAGTGCATGTGTGTGAATGTGTGGCTTAATGATTAAATGAATGAATATGTGGCTGCATGTTTGAATGATTAAAGTGCATGTGGGTGAATATGTGGCTAAAATGATGAAGTAGGAAGGTGGAAATGCATGTGGAATGCTGGAAAGGGATTGGGAATGCACGGCATTGAGTTGTTGTTGGTGTGTGAATGCATGTGTTGAATTGGTGGTGCAATGATGAAAGAGTAAGTGCATGTGTGTGTGAATGGTGGTAGCTAGGGTGAATTATGATGAATGCATGTGGAATAAAGATGGAGAAGGTGGTGTAATGATGAAGTGGAATGGCTGAAAATGTAAGGGGGAGTGCAAGGCACGGCAATGGGTGTTTCTTGATGGTTTTGGGGTTGTGATGCATGTGAATGCATGTGGCTAAGGGTTGTTGATTGGGCTAGAGGTTTTGCATGGCTCAAAGGATTGTTTGATTGGGCTAGGCCCTTTGTTTTATGTCCAAAGTGCATACAAGGCTTTCAAATTCGTCCAACACTTTGGCTCCAAGCATATGCTATCCATTCCAAGCCCAATTTTGCTCCAAAATGCTCCAAAATGCATCTTTTTGCTTCCTTAGCCATATGAACCTAAAAACACACGAAAATGGCTTAAACTACTAAAACAACTATGAATTAACAACATAGATGCACGAAAACAAGCTAAGTAAGTCGCCTAAATATGCTCCTATCAATGCCCTGTTAAGACCTTACCATGACTCAGCTTATTTTCTTCATCTTGTAGTGAGCTATTAGATATATGGTGACTTAGCACTTGTGACACAACTCGACCAGGAATGTCTACTTGGACTCCGAATCGAGTTGTGTTGGTCGACACCTGGAGGGTGACGAAGCCATAAAGTGTAGTGTAGTGGAAAAAGGATGTGAATTAATTTAAACCTAAAAGTGCCTAATCAAAAGAGTGCGCGGGTGAGCTGGATTGAACCCATTTCACATGTGATGTCAGAGCAAAAGATAGTATAGTAAATAAGATGAAGGTTATACCATTGAAGATAACCATCTCTTGAGATTTACCATAATCCTCGTTTACATGTAAGCATAGCCATTAAACCTGGAGGGGCGAAAAACAAAGTTGAGTGGGTTAGCAAAACAACATTTGTAAGAAAACCTTTATTTTCAAACATAGTAACCCCTCGCTGTAAAACAAGTATAGTTTCCGTAAAACATACTACGTAAGTATGTAACAAAAGTACAACAACAATATAACCAGAAATATGCCAAGTCTTGATATATCAAATGCCACAGTAATATAATCATGTGATAATCAAGTATAATCAATTGCTCATCTATCTATGCTAGCACATGAATCAGGGTTGGATAATGCAACCTGTACGACAGGACTGGGTGTAACCAATACGCTCTAGTACTACGATCATATGAAGACTGGCGTCGAAGTGCGATCGCATACGAGTCGAAATTGTCTAATGCAATCTGTATGACAGGACTGGCACCTAACTTGGATCCAAGGCGAGCGAATAGTGCAGATGTGAACATACACGTAAAGGACTAGCCTTGGCCTTGGGCGGAGTATTAACACTGGGGTGTAGCAAGATGAGCATGTACAAATATGTATGAATGTCATGACAGTAAATTCCCAACCATATAGTAGCATTTATCACATTTAACATCACAATAACAATACTTGGCAATATAAGCATGAAAATGGAGTAAATACGCATATATGGAAACTATAACTATGAATAGGTATAAAAACAAACTACCCAGTCATAGATATGCAGTCAAAACGAAGCCTCTGAACCTTGCTTGACCCCGTACGCCATTGGGATACGTTTCCTCTATATGTGAAAATACTAATTAACTTAGTTTAATAACACATAAATGGAAACTTAAATAAAACCTCCGTAGATTGCTCAAACATAGGGTTTGAATATACGAAATTCATCTGCTCGACATCTTGGACCTACACAAATTAACAAAAGGTCAATCGGAGGCCGGACGCGCTACCATGCACCACCACGCGCAGGCAAAGCCCTGACGTTTGTCAGGAATATTCCATTAGTTTGATGGAATATTTCATTAAATAACTAACAGAGTTTAACGGCGTTACCTGACACCGTTAGAATATTTTGTCAACTTTGACAGAATATTCCATCGTCTTCTCTGGTGGTTCTCATCGATCGCTGCCATCCGCTGCCGTCTAAACTCGCCAGAATCTGGAAATTTTCGCCGGTTTCTGGGTAAAATTTCAAACCTTCATATCTTCTTCATTTCTCAACCATTTTTGATGAAATTTATATGGGAATGAAGCTATTGAAGAGTAGAACATGATTATACCTTTTGGAAGTCCAAAAATGGACGGGAAGTGGCTTGAAAATGCCTTGAAATGTTTGGCCAAAAACTCAACTTCTTGAAACCGGGTTGTTTCACGTCAACTCTTCCTCAAACCTTGATTAGGACCCTTAGGGAGTTAAGTAGGAGCTTCCCTGAGTCCTAAAACGCTGTGACTCGGTCTGAAAATCGTCGACCCAAAACTCACTAAGTTGGACCTTCCAAGTTGGTGAGTTAAACCTCAACCAAATTGCGATCTGGTTACACGGTTATGTTCGTGGGGTGGAGGGGAGTTCAAAGGTGTAGGTTGTAGGTCACAGTTGTAGGGTTTGGACATCGTTAGAGAGAGTTGCAGAGAAAAGGTGAGAAAGAAACCTTTGGGGAGAGGGAAGAAAGAGTGAGGTGTGAGTTGTGATTGGTGGGACAGAAATGAGAGCATTTCTGATTAGTTGAGTGAGAGAGGAAAAATAATTGATTAGGTGGTGAGGAGAGATTCAAGGAAAAAAGAAAAAGTTTGATTGGTGATTGAGATGGGGGGACACAGATCCCCTTTTTGAGGAATGGGATTGGATGGATGGTTTTTCATATTTTGTACCATTTTAAATGTACAAAATATGTATCCATAATAGTGTTTCTGACACTGAAATTTTGTACGAACGTGTAAAAAAATACCCGTAATTAACGTACTTTAACGGAGCGTAACATTTTCGTTACAAATCCGATTTAGGTCTAACTCATGTCTACGCGTTTGTGATGATGAGTACTAATTAAGTATGAAACCAGGAAAATGAAATTGAAAGCTGAAAACCACATCCACGTCAGATTCCATTTTTGTCCAAAAAGGGTAAAATTGTCAACTCACACCAACATAAAAGAAATTACAGTGAAAAGTAAGGACTGGTCGTCATAACTTGGGTTATCTAAGTCTTTTGTCTATAGTGACTAATGTGGGTATTTACAATCCTATTGTAATTCTGATAGGAGCTCATTTATGCGACTTAGTTAGCTTGTTTTCTTGCATTTACATTGCTAATTTCTACTTGTTAGAGTGTTTTAAGCTATTTTTGTGTTTTTAGGTTCAATTGACAAAGTTGGCAAGAAAGTGCAATTTGGAGCATTTTAGAGCAGTTTTGGGCTTGGAATGGATTGCACATGCATGGAGCAAGGTGGATGGACGAATTTGAGGATCAAGAGAGGCTAGGAATGTGATTAACATCTGGAAGAATTAAATTGAAGACTTGGAAGATAAGGAATCAGATACAAAGAAGGAATATTATCCAAATTTCCTTATCTTATCCAAACCTTATCCAACCTTATCTTATCTTATCCTATCCTAATCTTTTCCTACCTTAATTCCAAGTTCAAAGAGGACTCCTTTTCACATTAAATCACCTAAATATCATGTTCTAGAAGCCCTATTTTTGTGCCCTAGGTTTATGCTACATGTAACCCTTTTAGAAGTTCTAGAATCTGCCACAAGGACCATTCCTTGTCCTCCATGGAATCTGATTGAAAGTGTCCTTGTTCTTTGGTGATTTAGAGTCCTAATTCCTCTCATTTTCAGCCCAAATTTCGTGCCTTCCCTTCACCCTATAAATACATGATGTTGCAACACTTATAAACCACCACCCTCTACCACAATTTCAAACCACACCATCCACCACACCTCAAGAGCCTAAATTCACACAAATCCCCATTGTGCGCATCAAGGAAGGAAGGAGGAGCCACCTTGAGTGTTTCTAGGTGTATTCTATCTTTGTTTTTAATGTTGAAGTTTAATTATCTTTGTTTTGCGAACATGAGGAGCTAAACTTGTTTTAGCTAGAGGAGACTTTGAAACCATGATTATATTTGCAATATGAATTGATTACTTTCAGTTGTGATTTCATAAATCGTGAATACAATTTACTTAACTATTTGGTTAAGAACTTATTCTTGTGTGTTGATTAAGAGGGCCCGCTTAGTTTGCATGCATGAATTTGATGCTAAAATATAAGGGAGTTTCACGTAATAGTTATTCACTTATATTCATAAGTAGTGGAGGTTGCTAGTCACAATCGTATTAAGTAAATTCTTGGCAGGAGCATCATGTTGTTCATAGTTATGAATGCCTTGTCAATGCTTATGATTTTCACTAAGCTTAATGATCTTTGATTGTATCTCTATTATGTTGTTCTCATAGGGAACTATTGAAGAATAATTGTTGCCGATGCGTATTCCATCCAATTCAATGACTTAAGGAAAATCTGAGGGTTAATTAGTGCTATTCACGGTTAATCTGGGGTGTTGAGGTTCATGGTTTATTGGAAAAGCAACTGGAAATCAATTTGTATGCAAGTGTGCTATGTGTGGAGAAGGACCCTCTAGCTAGCTTATCACCCATATTTTCCCCTAATTTCGCCCAAAGTTGTTTAAGTCTTTAAATCTGTTTGTTTTTACTTTAATTTCGTCCAAATCAATCTCCCCTTTAATTAAGTGTGTTAGATTAGTTAGAAACGTGTTCAAATCTGTCCAATTTAGTGTTTTGAGTCTTAATAGTCTAAAATCCGTCCAAATCACCCTTTAGAGTCTAGTTTGAGTCTATTTGATTGCTCTGTGCTATTTTGAGTCTTTTTAGTTTGTTTTGAGTCATATAAGTCTAGTTAAGTGTTTTTAAGTTTTGTTTTGTGTTTTTAAGTCAATTTAGAGTAGATTAGCATCCCTTCTAATCTCTGGCCTAAAATGATCCCTACTTTCATATACTACAATCATAGGGTTTTAATTTGAGTGTTAAATTCCCTTTGGATGATATGAATTAAAAACTTTACTTTTCTCTGCATCTTTCCATTCTCTATTATCATTTTCCCTTGGTGCGGCTGGAACCTACCAGAATGTCAATCGTGGAGATAGAAGGCAAGATGAGCAATGGCTAGGAGACTGGGTTGCTGAAAGTGGGTGTTCAGGATCAAAGGTGTAAAGAAAGGCTGGGTTCCAAGACGGCGCCCAAAGGTTGAGTTCCAAGATGGCATCCTGAAGGCTAGGGTCTGAAATCGGCCTCTTTCCAACTATTCATGTCTAAATATTGGTTGTATGTGAGTGGTTGTTGTTGAACCTCCCACTCAATTGATGTTAGATTGCTGGAATGGTTTGTGAAGAGAATTGCCACTGATTCAGATCATGGCAAGTTGAAGAAAACTGCTAACGATGAATCATAATTATTCCTTTTTTTGGTATTAATTTTAAATCCTCTTTATTCCTATTTTAATATTAAATCATGGGATGCTGTTGAGCATCGTGTGATGTTGAGCAGCATTTTTTGTTTTTACTTCTTTATCCTTTTTTTGGTATTAAATCCTTGATTTGCACTGTCTTATTAAGTAAGGGTATTTTAGGAGTTTTTGAATGTCTCACCATTTTGTTGCTCTTGCTTTATATATATACTAGCCTCTCCACACGCACTAACGTGCGTGCGAGAGGCGTTTTTGTATCACGGGCGCTACGCGCCCCTAAAGGTGTATTGTGTTAGTTTTTCCCATTGTAATTGTCAAGATATACTTTAAATGTATTGTGCAAAGAGGAACTTTTTTTTTTTATCATGCACGTCCTAAAAAGTTATCATGGTTTTCGTTTTTACTTTGTGTAAAGTAATGATTTAAATGTTATTCATGCACTTATCAAACAACATACGATTTTAGATGCAAGTTCCTACCTAAAGCCTATGAACAATAGCAAGTATATGTAAATAAAAAATAAAAAAAAGTAGATGACAACAGTAAGTACTCGTAGCAAAATACAAAACAATTTAAATTTCAAAATATAAATCCTACATAACAATATGTACATTATTCACAATACTCATAGAGTCTATATGTCACTGTTTCTTTTGAAAAGAAAGTTTACATATTGACATCAATGCTGCAATTTCCACCCATTTGTTCATGATTGATGCTTCAAATTTTCATTGCCAATCTACAAACGATAGTGAGAAAATTAAAAATCAAATAAAAAGAGTTAATTGATAAGTGAGAAATGCATACTGAAAGGTTATCGTTAATAAAGCTGTTACCTATTAGGAATCACCATAATTAGCTGGAATGAAGCAAGACTTCTTTGTATACTACATTCCGTGTAAATACACCTTGTTGGCCTACTATGGAGCCACTTTTTACTAACACGGTTGTGGTTGACTTTGAGACCCCCCTCGATAAAGCCACATATAATTGTCCATGGTTGAAGACATGATCTGGAAGGTAAACGCCTACATGTGGTTTTGTCAGACCTTGAGATTTGTTTATAGTGATAGAGAAACTTAGTTTCACTGGAAATTGCTTTCTTCTAAGTTTAAATTGAAGCCCAGCAGTATCAGTACTTTTGAGAGGGATTCTTGGTAAGAAAACTCTGGATCCGGCAAATTGTCCAGTTAGAATTTCAGCATCAATAAGATTTCGGTAAGAACCACGACACAATAATCTTGTACCATTACACAATCCCAATTTCGGATCAATATTTCTTAAAAGCATGATTGGAGTACCTCTTTTCAGAGTTAACTTGTGCGGAGGCAAACCACCAAGTGAGATTGAATTCAAGAACGCTGGCTGATACAAATTCCTTGCGTCATCCTTAACTGAATCAAATGAATACATTGTCTCTTCTAAACCCGGAAACATACTGATTATCTTTTCATTCAACATATCAACGTCTTCATTTGTAGGAGTTACCACTGCCCTTTCCACCATGTAGGTTGCATCATTTATATGATCCTCTAAGTCAGGGAAGATTTTGGCAATTAATTGATTAATGGAATGCTCACTCTCCCATGGTATCACCATGCATTCAGGTAGTTTTACCATATCATCCATAATAACATCTTCATTCCCATCACCAACACGAAGTAAAAATTCTGAAAATTCACAATCATTTATGGATCTCATGTTTTGTTTGAGTTTTAAAATCTTTACTTGTGACCAAAATGATGCCTTAACAACACTTGCTTGGATTAGTTCGGACTTGGTTCCTTTTCGGATAACAGGAAGAACTTGTCAAAAATCTCCCCCAAATATCATTATCTTCCCCCCAAATGGTAAGTTAATATCTGTTAAGTCTCTAAACGTTCGATCGAGTGCTTCAAATGCATGACGATGTGTCATTGTTGCTTCATCCTAAATAATTGCCTTTGCCTTTTGTATTAGCTTTGCTAAATCAGATTGTTTACCGATCGAACACATCGATGATGCATCGAGACTAAGTGGTATCTTGAATTTAGAATGTGCTGTCCTCCCACCAGGCAATATCGTAGCTGCTATTCCAGATGATGCTGTTGCTAATACTATGTGCCCCAACCTTCTCAAGCTTGCTAACAATGCGCGATATAAGTAAGTTTTTCCAGTTCCACCGGGACCATCCACAAAAAAAGTTGCATTATCCGATCGTTGAACTGCACCCATTATTATGTTAAACGCACTTTTTTGGTCATCATTTAAGCGTTCAATTGCATCAATATCTTGTTGTGGAATACCTATGGATATTTCATCTTCAATACATCCTATCATTCCTGAACTTGATTCATTTCCTCTTGTCATTTGGGGCAAATCAAACTCGTTTATACTCTTATTAAATTGAACCAAAAGTATGTTCAACTCACGCAAGAGTATGTTGGTAGCAAGTGTGGGAGTTATGTTAGTCATGGAAACATAATCTTCCATCATGAATGGACATAACTCATCCCATAACCCTCGAACACCAATTGGTGCACAATATACCAATATGGTGACGAATAATCTTCTTAAAGCCGACGACATCTGAATTGTGGAGGCCTCTAACAAACATTGTCGAATACTGTCATCTCTTTCTAACAAACCTCGTTGTTCTGCTGCCTGCTTAAATGTTGGATGCAAAACCCCATTAACTGTTCTCAAGTTTGTGAAGGATGTTGGTCCTCTAACATGATTAAGAAGAATCCGAAGGTAAAATTTTTCGCCTTCAGCAGGTGAAACTGCATATATTCGCCCAATAACCTTGTTACAATTCATTCTTTTAGACCACTTTCTTTGAGCTTGAATCCATCTGTAATGTGATGGTATCTCCATGTATAAATAATGTCGCGCTTCTGCATCCACATGATTAAGTGTAAAAAATTCAGTCAACATTGTCTTTCTTGTACTCTCATCATGTAGAATATTTGTTATGCTTTCATCGGCACGAAACTGAACTTGGTGCATATTAGGAAGATGTATTTGCATTCACTCAACAGATGGGTAAATTCGATTAATAATGAACTTGAATATCTTCCATAATGCCTCTGGTGCGCAAACCCATCTTGCATCCTGAAACTGCTTTATTTCATCGTATTGAGGGTCTGATTGCACTTCAACTGTCACTCTGTCTGGGCCTTTGTAAACATACTTATATAAGTACTTGACACTTTTTATGCTTGCGCAAATTTCAACATTGATGTGACAATCATACCTTAACAACAACCATGGATTATATGGAAGGACCTAACTATTATGAACCATTATGTTTCCTTGTCGATTAAGTGAGACGGGCAATCAATTTCCTCGCCTTTGATAAATTGGAGACGAATCATTCCCTTGAACGGTGACTGGTGCAAATGGTTTGGGAAACTTTCTCTTACAACTCCCTTTTTTCATACATAGAGATTGAGGATTATGAATCCCACACGGGCCATGAATCATATGCTTTAACACCACATTATAAAGTTGAGGCTCTACATCTTCATTTGGTATTTCAGCTCTAACAATTCGGTCATACTCATCTGGGTTATTGATCTTATCATTTTCATCTAACATAACCACCATATGCACATGTGGAAGACCACGTTTCTGAAACTCAATAACGTATGCGTAAGCAACAACACTGCCCAATACCCCCTTTTCAATGATGTCTTCTTTTAGTTGCTCAAGTTTTGCACGAAATACTCTAGTGAGTAAGTCAAGGCGATCTTGTTGAGTTTGTCCAGTGAGTAATTCGCTTTTGATTTCTTCCCAACTTGGGTTACATGTCATGGTAATAAAAAGATCTGGCTTTCCGAATCTTTGAACCAAAGTCATTGCATCTTGATATCGTTGGTACATGTCACGTGGGCTTCCAACAAATGATGATGGTAAAATAATTCTACGCCCGATGCTACCTAATAATTTTTTATTTTCAATTAGCTGTATATATTGTACACACTTTAAACAAAGTTATATTTCTAAATAACGATGACTGAAACGATATTTATACCTGCATTGTGTTTACCTGCATTTAGAGAGTCTTCAAGTCCTTTGTAGAGATCCGCTTTAACTGTGGCTTGATTAGAACGCAACCATCTAAGTTTTTGTGGTTCAATTTTAATGTAGTTATCTACAGCATATTGTTGCAAGAGACGTCCACCTCAAAGCAAAAGTGATGATCCATTATGGCGTATCTGCAAAAGCAAATTTCATATATTGCTTTTAATATAGGAATCATCATTCATCTATATATACCGGGAAGTAAATTATGTTATCAGTACAAACCTGTAACATATAAACATAATAGTCGCAACATGTTATTGCTCTTCCACCATCATCACAACTGTTAACATCCCATCCATATATACCGTAAGGCAGCAACAGTGGATATTGTAAAGGATCATAAAATCCAACATAGTCTCGGACGTGAGAAAATCTTCCACTAATTGTCTCCACCACGATATCCCTTCCATTTGCAATTGTGGCATTATCTCCATCTATTATAATTGCCCCAACTTGTGATGCTGATGGTAGACTATACTGACGCTGATCTATTGGTTGCTCTTTTAGGATCAACTTGCAATTCGGCAAATCTTGGCGTTGTCCGAGGCTTCGCAATGTATGAACAAAAGGATTATGGTTGTTCAACATTTGTTGTATCTTTTCAACCACACGTCTATCTAAAACTTCAATTTCACACATTCGGTTTTCAACTTCATGCTCAGTGTCATATATATAAGCTTGTAAAAATCGCGGTCTGTTCCCTTCATTTGGTAAAAGTCCACCAATCTTATGATATAATGCACCTTGAGCATGAAATGTGTAAATCCCACGACCACCAATATTAATTCTTTCATCCACGTGTACTCCCATTGAAGTGAATGCAAATGCATGATTGTAAGCTCGAATATTTTGCCCGAAGTGTCTACCCTCATTTGTTTGGTCAGAGAAAAGAGCAACCATTTCTGGTGGGGACTGTATTGGGGGTAAATCAATTCTTCCTTTCAAGCAACACATATTCAAAGTTTCTCGAGTAAACAATCGTGCATAGTAGTACGGACATGTGGTTGGAGCAGAAAATTGGCAACCTAGGATACCCCGATTCTCATTATAATTTCTAGCACAATTGTGGTTTCTTCTTCCTCTGCTTTGGCGCACATGACAATTGGTTCTATTTGCATGTTCTTCTTCTGATATTTTTACATGAATATCCAACACTCAGTATAAGAATTTTCTTTGTAACTAATCATATATGTATATAAAGATAGAATTATATACTAAGCTCACCATTGTGGGGAGGAATTGAGAGCATCCCATAAGATATGTGTGACCTATTTGAATGTGCCAACTGTCCCATATGAGTACGCATTCTAGTAGAAGTTTGGTCATCACAATTTGTGATATCTGACAAAACCCTTGAATTCGTGCTTTCATGCTCAATTTGTTCTAATAAATAGACCACATTATAATACGATTAGTTAAAAAATTTGTGTTTAATATTTAATATATTTAGTTGTGAGTCTAATATTTCACAAGACTACCACTAAAAATAACTACAACATTGAGATCAATATGAGAGTATCGAAGAAAAGAATAAAATGAGATTTCAATTCACAAAATTTTGTTCTTAAAAAATAACCTAATTTTTTAAGTGTGAAACAAATACAAATAAAGAAATTGAAATAAATACCAGGAATTTGTTGTTCTATATTACTGGGGTCGACCTCAACATCATAGTTAGCCAACTGAACCCGTTCTTGTATATTACTGGGACCTACTTGTTGCATAGTTAAAAGAAAAATTAGAAATTAATTTTTTTTTATTTTTTTTTGCATTAGTATGAGTTAAAGAAAAAGGAATATGAAATAAATACCATGAATTTCTTGTTGTATGTTACTGGGGGATGTCATAGTATGATCATCATATAGAGTTGGAATTTGTTGTCTTTTTTCTCGTGCTATTAGACATCGTCGAGCTAGATATCTTTGATGTTCTTCAGGACTCAATGATTGATGCCATTGTCTTGCATGACTTTGACCACGCTCCATGGAAAAATTTATCTAAAAAATTAAAAAATAAATGAACCTAAATTGAATACAAATTCTGTGACATTCCATAAATACGAAAAAGTCTACATAGATGCCTATGAACAGAAGAAGAAAAAACATTTATCTACACTTCACTATAATACAAAAGAACAAAATAAAATGATCACAAAATACTTTTAAAGTGTAATAAGTATCAGTGCAAGGAAATGACGGGCCTATATACACTTCTCGGTTGGTGTTAGGACTTGGATATGATTTAGCTTTCATGTTTTTTTTCTTTTATAAATTAGCATTGTTTATAGAGTTTTAATTTTTATGTCAACTGGATGAGTAGAATTTTAAACTTTTTTAATACCCCTAAACCCTATCATAAATGACGGATGTGGGCTGGACATAATATAAAAAGTTTTTAGAAATGTGTAACCCATAATAAGAGGCTAAAAAACTACCACATGACAAAGAAGAATTTGTATTCAATGTAGGTTCATTATATTTATTAGTTTGCTCTAATAACTCAACAATGCACATATAAGCTCTAAAATGTTATGATATCCTTAAAATTTTAGTAATTTTGGTTTCTTAGTTATTATGTTTATTAGTAATTTTGGTTCATTAGTTTAAGGATATGATCTTCAAGAATTTGTGATCAACACATCTTAAGTTTTTTTGGGGCGCTTTGTTGGTCGTTGGGGTGCGGATGGGGATGGGATGATTTGGTTCAAATGGATTAAAAAATAAAAATAAAAAAAATAAAAAAACAATGCATGTACGCAAGGTTCCTTAACAAAATCATAATTAATAACTGTTATGATATTCAAAATCCTTCTCGAACCCCGCTGGTGTTTAGAGATGATTTTGGACTACATGGATATTTGAGATTATGAAGAAGATTATGAATAACTAAACATGGGTCAAAATTTTATTTGTTAGAGGACAACAATTGTTCATAATTGGTTTGATCTTGGACATAATAACAATTACGAATATTTGTTTTCTTCACATTATCTTCTCGAATTGGGGTTCAACATTAGAAATTCTTTTCTCAAGTCTCAACATTAAGCAAAATGAAGAAAACAAAAGGCCAAAAGCAAAAAGCCACCTCTTCCGCTGTTATCACCTTCCCTTTTCTTCAATGCTCACTCCCAACAGAAAATCTACGGCAAGAATACACTTTCCCCCCTTCCTTTTTCTTCGAGCCTCAACAAATTGGTCTGCAACCAATGCCAACTGAAATAATTGAGGTTAAGCAAGAGGAGTTGATAAAGAATCAGCCAAGAGAAGACCAAGCTAAGCCAACTGAAATAATTGAGGTTATTCCTGACAACGCTATAAATATTACATCATAAAACAGTTTAGCTTAATTCATTACACCTTTTTTTGTTAAATAAGAAATGACTATGTTTTCTGTTAAATAAGAAATGGCTATGTCACAAATGTCCATATAATTTAATTGAAATGATAAACATGTTCTTTAAAACCAAGATTTTTGAAAGTCTAACTAATTGGTCAAATAGTGTCAAACATAGTAGTATTTCTCCAAGTCATAGCACGTCCTAATATTAAGCTGAAGAGTAAGAATAGTTATATGACATTAAATTGAAAGTCTAACTAATTAAGATGATTGTAATAAACATGAGGTATTGTTCTGCAAATATAAGAGGGCTGCAAACCAATTGGTAAAAGCACACTTTTATATGAAAATAAAAACAAAAAATTCAATTAAATAAGCATCAGCATGCACTCCATAATCGTCTCTCCTTATTTTTTTAATTTATGTTAGTTTTTATGCAAATGATTTGGGAAATTATAGGAGTGCAAAATGGATAGAACCCATAACTGAAATGAAGAGAAAACACGCATCTAATTTGGTGATGGTAAAAATGGAAAAGGGATATGATCAATACCCTGATCGAATCACTGGCGAGAGAGCTCCGATTCCAAAAATTAATCCACAAATACTTAATGTTAGCCTCTTCAATCAAATTGTACTTAACCTAAGACTAATCCAATCCTAATCAGCGAACATGACTTGAATATTTGTATGGCAAATAAACAGCAAGCGAATGCTCAAAACTGGAATGTGTAGCCACTGGTATTCTCCATGTGTATCACTCCCGAAACACGTTAAAAGCTTTGGCAAGTAAGCAAACTGCAACATCGATACAATGACAAACAGAACTTCAATTACACACTGCCAAACCATCCAAAACTTTACTCAATAAGAGAACAATTAAAACATACTATATTGTAATGAAAAAAATTGTAAGGCCACATCCAAATTGAATCGTGCATCTTTAGAAAAAACTGCAAAAAAAAGAAAAAAATCAGATTGCAAAACTATCTATGTAAATACTTAAAGTCATTGTAAAAGAATATACTATAATCGAACAAACAACATAAAACTCACCAAGTTGCCTCAAGTCATGAAGCCTGAAATGCAATGAAATCAATTCATTTGCAGCAAACAACATACACATATTTCTTTTGACACAGAGGTATACAAAAACCAAGCTACCTGTAAAACTCCTAAGTATCAATAAACTGTACCTAACACCAATGGGCCACCAGTCTTAACGACAATGAAGCTGAAGCCGCCAATCTCTGGTGGGATGAAACTGACAATATCGGTGTAGCATATTCTCATAGAATTTGAAACAGTATGTGAACCTGTGTAATAAAATAAAAAATATAAAAAGCTATGAAAGAAACAAAAATCTGAACGTTAACAGTTTTTTATGTACTTGCTCAGGAAACGAAAGCATGAAAGAGAGATCAAACCTGAAAGAAATCAGAAATGACAGTTCAATGATCTTTGGGCGTGTGTGGGATTAGTAGAATTATAATGAGGCATTGAATCTATTTATCTCTGAAGAGTAGTCTGCATAAAGAAAACATAAACATAAGGAGGGTCCTTTTGTAGCCTAGAAAGTGAGTGAAAATAAGCCCAGGAAACGCACCAAATATGATAAATAAAAAAAAAAAATCACTCAAAAGCTAAATTGTTATACGAAAATAACACGCGGAAAATAACCCAGGAGAACCTCTGTTGGAGGATACAACGAACCGAAAGAAAAAACGGAGTTTGTGGTAGAGGCATGGGCTTAGGGTGCCGATGGGTGAATACTTAGTGTCGATGGAGAAGCAAATCTAAAAAATGGTTGAAAATGAACACCCCAATCTCCTTTTCAGAACATGGGTTGTACATGAAGATGACAGTTGCCGTTTGTTTGGATAGTTGGATAGTGCTTATATCAAAAATCGGAGTGATGTTTTCATCGTCCATTTTTTTAATCTAAGGGGCCACATTCATTGATGAAATTTAGGATGAAGCTTTGAGGGAGGGTTTGATTCATCCAACGAATAAAAACCATCTTGGCTAAGAGTGTAGAAAAAGTATATCTCACGTAAGCATCTCCCATGTGTGTTGTGTTTCATTTCACCATGTTACCCCTATTATAAGCAGTTACTTTTGTGTTGTCTTTTTTATTGAATGAGGACATTATGGGAATATTGAAAGCTTCACCAAGCTGATCTTCTCACTTTATATATATATATATATATATATATATATATATATATATATATATAGATGTTGCTCTTGCTTTGTATATATAGATGATCGAAGTGCAACTGAATTCTAGAAAATCACTTAAAGTGCTTCTTGCATAAAGCATTTCAAATGTTTTTGGCACCCTAAAACACTTTTCCTAAAAGCGTTTTTTGTCATTTTAAATGTGCTTCCAAACGAGTCCTTTATTTGCACAATTTTAATGTGGATTTAGTTATGTTTTTTTAACAAACGATATTACCTACACTAAGGGGGTGGGGGAGTGGGCTAAGCCTCACAATAAGCAAGCAATAATATGATTCAAATTCGCTTTCAACGAGAATCGAAGCTAAGACATCTTACTTTTTTTTTAACAAACCTAAGACATCTTACTTACAAGTGGAGGAATACCACTAGACTGTAGTACTAAACATCATGGGATTCAACTATATTTTTTTTTACAAATGATTGCATATTCCTTCTCACGTAGACCATCTCCAACACTTGGATTAAAACCTAAAATTTTTAAACAAAAAAATTTAGGTTTTGTTATTGATATTATATTAAAGTGTGAATGTGTAAATCCTAGATAGATTTGGTTACAAGTTATTCTTTGCCTATAGGATTGTAATTACTTTGAGGACAAGTAATTCCTCTCCTATTTACTACTATTAATAAAGACACTGTGTAGAGGGTGTAAAGGGAATAACACATCTCATGCACACAAAGAAATCCCTACACTTTCTCCACTTTCTCCCCTTGACGCACCCCTATTCCATTGTCAGTAAAATAGGCCACAACACATTATCAAAATGCTCCTCTGCTGCGCTAAGGAATCTGACGTAGAATTTTTTGCTACAAACCAATTCATCAATACCATCACGCAATCAGGTTCTTCTAAAACAATGGTTTTTATCTCGATATTTTTTCATCTCTGATAGCATGAACTTTTACCATAATGCATGACCCACCTTATGTTTACGAATTTTAGATTCTACATAAATTGGCATTATATTCATAATTGTTGGATCATGTGTATTGATTATGAATTGGATTAAATTATGTAATTTTTTTAAAAAAAATTAGGGTTTCATTAGAAACCTAATGGGCAGCGGCTCGAAGCCATGCTATCGAACCACTTAGCCGACCCTGATTCGTAGAGCCAGAAGCTCCATCTCGTGTGAGCCAAAAAGATGCCATCTCTGGTGTCGTCCTAAACCTAGAAAACCCCACCCGCTCGCCGTCCCGAGCCACGTCATCTCACCATTTTCTGGGAAACCATGACCTGAAGTTGTGTTCTTGGCCTATATTCATCATCCCCGGCGATGATTGAATGGAATTCCAGACATCGATGGAGATGGAGCTAGCACACCAATGAGAAGAAGTTGAGTGCCAAAGAAAAGAAGTTGCATGCCAAAGAGAAGAAGTTGCGTGTGAGTGAAGCTGTGCGGCAGTACATTGCTGGAATAGCCCAAGCAGTGGCAACTTCTGACATTCGCATTCCTGAGCCTCCAAGAGACCTTCGGCCACCTCCCCAGCCACCCCAATGGTTGTATTTAATTAGTTCAATTTTTGTTACATATAAATTTACGAAGATTTTTTTTAATATAATTAAATAAATTTTTTAAATTTGTGATTTATGCCTTTATATATAGAAACAAAAACTTGTACTATATTTCAAGGAACTACACTAGTTTTTAAACATCTCAAGGAGAGACAGAAGCATAAAAACAATTAAAGCCCAACCCAAAAACATGAAAATAATATTTTAAAATGTCAACCATACCCTTAAGATTTTAGGCTTTTAATAGAACCCAGCTCTCACCACTCTAACAAAATTAATATGTGTCATAAGCTCAACTCATCTTCGACTATTTCTGCATAATTAGTTTTGAAACTATATGAAGAATAAGTTTGTATCATTTATTACTATAATCAATTCAATTAGTCATTGATTATTTTTGCAGAATCAATTCAACCTGTCTTCCGTTTGACCCATCCTCGACCATTTGTAGAATCAGTTGATAACTCATATCTTTCATGCATTTATACCATCCATTTCTAGTCTCTTTGTGATGTTTTTGAGTTAAACTGGTTGTATTTTACCTTTTTTTGTGTTAGTGTGCAGTTACATGTACTTTAGGATCAATTTGACGGCAAAAGAAGTCAAAACATGCCATTTTTGGAGCTGACCCTTATTCAAACATGGAAAGAAGTTCAGTGGCCTGTTTTGAAGCCCAAATAAAGAATCCAAGATGAATTTGGCTTGTTAGAAGACCAAGAATAGAATGGGAAAGGAATGGTGATATCTAGCCTGATTTGGGGGTGCCAAATAAGGCAAAAATGTGTAAAATAAAGGCTAAGTTGCTAAGATCACTTTGGAATATCTTGCAGCCCATTTAGCACATAAATACTAGGGTTTCAGATCACTTTTACACAAGCCCCCCTTGGTGTCGCCTAGAGCTCTCTCTCTTCTCTTTCTTTGGCCTTTCTTCCAGAAACAAAACTTCATTTCCCTTCACCATCCGCTGCCACTGAAGAAACTACACAGCCATGTTGTTCTTGAAGGATTTCCACGTCAGAATTGCTTCAAGGGGACTTCTTCTATGAATTTAAATTCACTCATGTTGTTCTTGATATTTATATATTATGTAATCATGTTGTGTAATTAAGTTCATAGCTAGGGATTTCGATGTAGCCTTGCAAAACTATTCTATGTTATTAAGTTAAAGTATTTGATTCATCAATCTGTTTTCTTATTTCATTCACTAGTTTTATAGTTTAATTTGTTTGTTTATCCTAATGTTTGATCACCATTAAGGTTACTTACAGATTATTTGATCAAGGTTATAGTACACATCATGATTAATCTTGGTAGACATGTGAATGAATGAAGAAACTGCTATGCATACATCCTGCCATGTGATTTCTTTGGTTCTTTGAAGTTTTCTTGTTCTTAATGGATTCTTAGTTGATAATCTAAGATGAACATCATAACTAGGTTGGAGAATAGGAGTACTTGATCACACCAACACATCAAATGGATGATCATAAATGAGTAAAACGAACCCTAGTTGCAGATTGGAGAGTTGAATGCAGTTTGACTTTATTTTCATGGAATTGGCTTGTAATGGTGAAATCGGTATCCCTAGTTCCATTCCCATTATTTTTGAATCAACCTATCATTTATCTGTATCTTTCTTACATTTTTAAGTTATTTTAGTTTCTAATTGGAAAATCTAGATTCAGCTTGCATTTCCATTGTTTAGTTAGGGTTCACATAAAGCTAGTAACTTGTAGAGGTCTAATTAGTCCCTGTGGTTCGACACCCTTACTTGTGCCACTATACTATCCTTATTTTTGCACTTGAAAGGAACACAACATCAATACAACCCGTCTTCGACTATTTTTGCACTTGAAAGGAACACAACATCAATACAACCTGTCTTCGACTATTTTTGCAGAATCAGTTCAACCCGTCCTCGATCATTTTTGCAGAATCAGTTCAACCCATCCTTAACCATTTTTGTAAATTAGTTCATCTCATCTTCGACCATTTTTGCAAAATCAGTTCAACTCATCCTCGGCCATTTGCAGAATCAGTTCAACCTGTATTTGACCATTTTTGCATAATTAGTTCAACTCATCCTTGATCATTTTTGCAGAATTAGTTTAACCCGTCCTCGACCTTTTTGCAGAATCTGTTCAACCCGTCCTCGACTATTTGTAGAATCAGTTCAACCCGTCTTCGACCATTTTTGTAGAATCAGTTTAATCAGTCCTCGACCGTTTTTGCAGGAGCAGTTCAACCTGCCTTCAACCATTTTTGCAGAGTCAGTTCAACCCGTCCTCAACCATTTGCAGAATCAGTTCAACCGTCCTCGACCATTTGCAGAATCAGTTCAACCTTCAACCATTTTTACAGAATTAGTTCAAACCGTCTTCGACTATTTTTGCAGAATCAATTTCAATACATGTAAAATCAGTTTTGTATACTTATTTTTACCTTTAAAAAAAAAATATGCAACTTAATTGACTTTAATACTATTTAAAAAAAATGCAACTTTCTTACTCATGCGAGGGAGGTGAGGGTTAAGGAAGAATCAAGAGCATCGTGGAGCATGAAATTGAACTAGTTTTATATATTTTACAATAGAACCAGTTCGTATAGTTATATAAGAATTAGTAAATGGGGAAGCCTAGTTTGTGTTAGGTTGGGCTAGATTGATTCTTACTCGGTATTTGTAAGTTTCAAATAATTTACTTTTTTTTTATCAATCAAATTAAGTTCAAAGTTTGTAATGACCCTTCCCAATTTATTGTATATATTTTATCCTCGAGTATGTAAAGTGACGATAATGCCCTTGAGGCTTAGTGAAGTGGATGCATGTATATAGTTTTAAATTATTTTTCTCGCTAACATAATTAAATTGTACGCGTTATCACGAGCGTGATGATGCAAGTTAGGGTCGAATCAGGTTCGTAATGAAAAAGTTACAAACATTAGAATATAATTAGGTCCAAATAGTAAAATAAAACCTAAACCAATTACAACTATTCCTATATTCCCTAGCCTAATCAAGTTTGGTGTTGAAATTATATTTTGGGCCACTTGGACTCTTCTTTTCTCCTTTGCCTTAAACAGCTGCCCAATGGAGAGCCTTAATATTTTCCTTGTTGGCCAATCCTGTAACACACACACGCATGTGTAACCCTCACTCTTTCCTTCTTTCTTGAACTCTCTCTCTCGTTTGTACGACCTGAGCTCTCCAACTCTCAAACACCATCTAAACACCACAGATCGAGCTTAAGGATAACACCTTCGTACTTTCCTCGACTTCACAAGCTTAGTCGTGCCCTTAGTTCGGAGAAAGGATTACAAGAACTCGGGAAATCATAACCTCTGGCGAGGTGAAGTTCACTTTGTCATGATCCCGACGTGATTTCAAGGTTTTAAGGCTTAGTAAGGTACTCACTCGACTTCCCAAGAATTTTAGACTAGTTTTGGAAAAGTTTGGACGTCAGAATAAGCACGATCGTGGGATTGCAGAGTTGGCCGGTTTTTCCAAGAATTATTCCGACCGTTTTCCATCGGTTTTAGGGCTTCAAATAGGTATGGTTATGTTCTGTACTTCAAGAGATTCAAATCCATATAAAATTCGTGAAGTTTGGTTGAAAAACGAAGTAGATATTAAAGTTTTAAGATTTTTCGGTTTCCGGCGTAACAGACGGCGGTCGACAACGGCTCCGGCAAAGACCACCGAAGAAGAAGAGGAATATTCCATCAACTTTGACGGAATATACTAACGACATCAGGTAAATATAACGGTATATGCTTCTATTTAACAGAATATTCCTTAATGCTGTTAGGGTTTCTGTCCACCAAGCCTGTGCGTGGCCGGCGCGTGGGATGTCAATATGGGGATACTCGTGGTGTTGAGTAGGCCACGATGGTATATTCAAACACCCCAATTGAGCAACGTATGAGAAGTTACTACACAGTTTTGGTTATGTGCTTAAAATTAACATTGAATTAGTTGTTTCACATATAGGTGAGACGTTCCTGGAGGACCAGCGTAGCCATGCGAGACTTGGGGGTTACGATCTTGTTACATACCAGTGAGTGGGCTTTTGGTTTTTATATATATATAAACACACACACACACAGACACACGTTTCCCAGAAATTGTTTTAAATGGAATTTCGCTTAAAATGCCATGTCATATTTGCTTTACATTTTAGCATATGCATTAATATAGCTTTGCATAATATTGCATGATGCTGCGGAGGCCCATGTAAGTTCAGGTGAGTATATATTGACGGTATGGTTGCATGGTAGTTGATTATGAGTTGATGCACGTAGAGCTTATTTTCCTGCACCCCGGTGTTAGTGCTCTGCCCGTGGCTAGAGCCTAGCCTTCACGTGATCGTTCACCTCTTGCAACACACACTCAGCTTGGATCTAAGTCAGGTGCCAGCCTGTCGTACAGACCACATTAGGTGGTTTCGACTTGTAGGTGACCTGCGATTCGTCGCACAGCCTTCACGTAATTATGATGTGAAAATTAACTTAACACACACATTAACCCTCTTTTGACAATTGTAGCATATAAGTAAGTAGGGATCGTTCTTAAACCGGGGATTATGAGGGATTGCTAAACACTTTAAACAGACTCAAATAAATAAAACAAAGCTTTTAAACACTTAACTCAACTCAAAAGACTCAAAACAAGTTCACAAGACTCACAATGAGCTGAAAACACTCAAAACTGCCTAAAAAAACACAAACTGGGCAGATTTGACTCTAAACACAAAATTGGACGAAATTTGGTTCTAACTTGACTCAAAACACTTGAAAACACAATCTAAAACATATTCTAACTATTTAGACACTCTAAAATAAATGGGGATTTGGTTTTGGACGAAAATAAAATAAACAAAACAAAACTTTAAACTGGCAGATTTGGACGAATTTGATGGAATTAAGTGGATAGTGGGCTAGCTAGGAGGTCTTTCTCCACACATGGCATACTTGCATAGAAAACAATCTCCAATTGCTTATTCAATGAATCATGAACCTCAACACCCCAAGTTAATTAGGTACGCTTAAATTAACTCTCAGATTTCCCTTAGGTCATTGAATTGAATGGAATTAGCGCATTGCAATCAAATTATTCCTCAAAAGTTCTCTATATGAAAGCACATAATAGAAAAACAATCAAAGATCATTAGATTCTATGAAAATCATAAGTGTTGACGAGGCATTCGTAACTATGAAAGCGCCTGATACTTATGCCAAGAATTTACTTAACATGATTGTGACCAACAATCTTTATTACTTATGAATATAAGTTCCCAACGATTAGGTGAAGTTTCCTTATACCTTAGCATCAGATTTATGCATGCAAATTAAGTGTGCACTCTCAATTCATATACCTAAACAAGTTTTAATTCAAATAGATAAGAAAATTGAATTCACCATTCATGAAATCACAACTGGAAGTAATCAAATCATAATGCAGCTATAGCCATGGTTTCGAAATCCCCCCTAGCCAAAAGGGGATTAGTTCCTCATACTCACAAAGCAAAGATTCTTAAAATTAAACATTGAAAACACAAGAAAGATTACACCTAAACGTTTCAGCAATTCCAGGTTGAATGGCATGCACGGCTAGGCTTCCCTTCCTCTTCCTTGTTGCGGCACAAGTTGTGGGTGGTGGATTTGGGGGTTGTGAATGGTGTGTTCTTGTTTAGGACGATGAATAATGGCTGCCTATGGTGGTATGGTGCGGCAGGTTGTGTATGAAGGTGTATGGAGTGGATGAAGGATGAAGAATGGGGAATAGGGGTTGCGGCAACAAGTTTTCTGAATAGCATAAGGGGTGGTGCGAATTTGTGGCTGAAATTATGTTTATATAGTCCTAGGGTTAATTAGATTAGGGTTACACTTAGCAGATTTAGTGGATTAGGGCCCTAGGGTTCGGCAATAGGTGATTAAGTCCACTTAGGAGGGGGTTTGGCCCACTTAGTTTCATAAAAGGATTTGTGTAACCCAAATCCACAATGAATAAGGCCTAATAAATCATAATTCAAAAGAAAAAAGGTTTAGGAAATTCGTCCAAAATTGGGCCTTCTAGAAACTAGGTGTTTTGTGGCTGATTTTGGGTTTTCTAGAAGAGATAAAAGAGGGAAGGGTGCAGCACCCTTTTAGGGTCAGATAAGGCTTCTAAAAATCATGTTTTTAGGTCCACTTGCAGCTAGGATTAAGGTATGATAAGGTTAGGATAGGACAAGATAAGATTGGACAAGGTTGGATAAGGTTGGATAAGGTTTTGGATAATGTTTCCTCTTTTGAGATGATTCCTTATCCTCTTTGTCTTTAATTTAATTTCTTCATCTTCTTATCAGATTCCTAGCCTTTTGAACTCCAAATTCGTCCATCCATGTTGGCCCATACATGTGCTATCCATTTAGTGCCCAAAACTGCTCCAAAGTGCACCAAAATGCACTTTCTTGGTACTTTAACCCTTTGGACCTACAAACACACGAAAATGACTTGAAATACTACATTAACTAAGAAATAACAACACAAATGTACAAGAACAAGCTAACTAAGTCGCACAAATATGCTCCTATCAAATTATAGCACTTGAGCGTACTTATTTACATCCAGCTTGTCGTACAGACCACATTAAGTGGTTTTGACTTGTGTGTAGGTTTAGTGTTGTACAGGTCACATTAGGTGACTCCGGCTATATTGATGAGCAATAGGTTCAGCCGTACAGGTCATATTAGGTGACTCCAGCTGGCATATCACTTTTACATTGATATATATCACCTGGCTTACATATTTAGTGCTGAGATAGTGACATGGCATATGTTTGGTTTCCATTGCTTTCGTGAATGATTTCTATATACGAATGTAATAATATTTTCTGGGAAATTATATGGGTTTTATGGTGAGGGGTTATTACGTTTCTACAGAGAAAGATGTTTTCAAAAACTTTGTTTTTGCCCACTCACACTTTTTGTTTTGCGCCCCTCTAGGTTCTAGCTAGACGTTTGTATTGGTGGCTCATGAGGATTCTACGACAGTTCCAACATCCTTGCAATAATGTAGGAATTTCTTTCATGTCTTGTGTAATTAATGCTTAGTAGCTGGATTGCACCTAGGACGTCTATGCTCTGAATGCGTGTATCTTTACTTTAAATACTTTCACACACTTATATTTATTCTAGTGTAAATTAGCTAATTTGGTTTTTATTTACCCATGTTTTTATATACTATTACTTCCACACTGTGCACATGGCTACGTCACCTTCACGTGATGGCCAGCATGCCTTGATTTAGGTCGGGATGTGTCAAAGTTAATTAACATTCTCCTTCAAATTAAATTAATCATTGTGTATTAATTTAATTTCTCTTGTGCAGGTTCCATCATGCGTTCAATCTTTTAAGATTTCACAAAACGACGTCCAAATGTATAAGGATATAAGATTGATGCTTGTTTTGTAATTTGGTCTTTTGTTTCCTTGGATCAATTTTTTGTATCCTTTTCAAAAGTTTGAGAGCATATTTGAGGTACGTGATGAAACAAATAAATTTGAAATAGGTTTTACTATAGTCTCATTCCCAAGTGTAAATATAATTGTTCTAGCTTTTGTACTAGTTAACCTTAACTAATGATGGGAAGCTTCTTCTTGCGGCAAAAAGGTGTAGATGCCCAACCTGTACATACTACATCATCTCTTTAAACCCCAAGAAACAAGGCGCCTAGGTGGCACGAACAACTCCAATGCTAGAGAGAGAAGTGTGAAAAGATATAAAAAATAAAGGGTATTTTAGTAAGTTAAACTCTAGAGAAAAAAAAATAAATGATGTCATCTTTCACATTTATTATTGTTTCTCTCATTCAAATGTTTAAAAAATATTGTCTCAATATAAAATTAAGTATTAAAAGTATACTCTATTTGTAATTTTTCCTTTAGCTTTTTAGATTAATAGAATTAGAATTATTATTTAAATTAAACATTGTTTTAATTTCGAATTTAAAAAAAAAAATTAAAGTTTTTACCTGACGAAGGGTTTCGTCGACCAAAGTTTATTACATTTTCATTTGCATTGGCCGACCAATATTTCGTCATGCTAATTTTTTTAAAGTATTTAATTTGCAGAAACTCGATGAGAATATACGTGGTCGAGCAAGAAGTACTCGATAACGATGAAGACATTGAAATTTCGAGTTGTCATTTTCGGGTCACAACTCAAAACTCAAATCCCCACCGTTTTGAATCACCGAAAGAAATTTCAAGCCGATTTCACATGGCGGATTCGCAATTGGGTCTGTTCTGTTCCAACCGAGTTGGGCGACTCGGTGACGCAGGCATGTCCCATATGATATGCAGAAAGGGACAAGCATGTATAGAGATGCATGGAGTACGTAGTTAATAATGGACAAGCTATTAATTTGCGCATGTATTGCATAGGTTAGATATATCAGGATGCCATTGATAAGGCCAAAGGCATTTCACTCTCTTGAGAATGACGAGATACATTAATGTTTGATGAATTGCGACTTAACGACGAGATCCTTCGCTTTCCATCCTTAAAACTTCCTAATTCTACCTCTCTTGCTACCATAGCACCAGTGTCACCCCCTGGCGATTGAGCAGAAGGTGCAGCAAGATCGGTACTGGCACGTAAATTCGATGCCGATGCAGCTGTGTTAGTAACCTTTGCACCACCAGCCACAGCCGCAGCATTGCCAATGCCACCTCTAAATCCGGAGCCCCGAGAGATTAGTCGATATAGGAATGTGAGGAACCAAAACAACCATGGAAGGCAAACCAACGCGACTCCGGTAATGGGAAGCCAAGTGGTTTGAGGTTCAGGTAGGATCATGTACATCAACAGGCAGCCGCCTCCGGCCACGATAGAGATGAATAAAACGCAAGAGATGAGGCAGATGAATGAACCTCCGGCACCTGGCATATTGATATAACCAAAACTAGCTATAGCTTAGCTTGCTACGCAGAAACATCAAATATTTGAAATCTTAAGTAAAAATATTTGTTCATCGTTGAGATTTGTTTGTTTTTCATTGCGCTAATTAGCAATGTGAAGAAACAAGGGGTCCGTCCTTGAGCGATGGCCCCGTTGCAAATGTTGTTGCATTGAGGCCATGCATGCATGGAGTATGCCTTAATTTGTTTACGTAAAACATAGTTTTTGCCAAAACAAACCCGCTCGTACACCGAGAGAGAGAGAGAGAGAGAGAGAGAGAGAGAGAGAGAGAAGCGGGTTCAGTTTTTTATCACCTATAAATAATACTACTATATTTGCCATTGCATGGCTGCAATTGCCCAAATTAATTTGAGCTTGGTTGCTAGTTATTTGAGTTTCCTCCGGCTGATTGAATTTTTTTTTAGGTGCTCGTGCTGATTTAATTATGAGAGCATTTTTAATGCAAGATAAAAACAGGCTCACTATTTTTTTATTTATGAGAAATAAAGCCTAATACTGATTTAAACCTTACAAAACCCACTACCGCCAAGCGATTGGTTTATTTGGTAGAGAGATGCAAATATGAAATGTAAAAATTACACTAACATCTCATTTTGCATTTCCAAAAAATGTGAATATGGATTATTCAAATGGATAATATGTAAATTTGAGATCTCATTTATTTTTTTCTTTATAACTCACAAGGCCCAACACCCTTCTAATTAAAGATGTAAAAAGTTAATTACATTTCGGAAAAAAATTAATATGTTACATCCTTCCATTGAAGAACTTTTCATTTAAAGGCATTTTTGTGTTGCATCCTGTCCCAAAATTTTTTGTAGTCTATCCCCCTCACGCTGAGAAATTATGAAAATGCCTTTGACGAGTTAAATGGGAATACTATGTGGATCTCTAAACTCTTCTAATAATTTGTCTTTTTTCTAATTCTTAGTTGAGTAGTATTCATCACCACAAACATGTGAATACGAACGGGACATAAAAAGGACGTGTAGTGAATGATTTGCGCACTTTTCAAGGCAAGGGGAAAAATGGTAACTTTGCACCTCGGGAATCCACAACTTGTTTTTCAAGATAGCAGTGGGTTGTCAGTATTGCAAGCAAACTATGGTATTGTTGGTTTGCTAGTTGGACTCGTAAAACAAATAGGCAAGTTGGCCCGTTTGTTTTTTTTACTATTTCCTAATTAGGCCTAGTATCTAATTAACTTATTGTTTGGGGTTGACCCAAACATACACTCGCTCACACTTATCCAGCCCACTCTCTTGCACCGTCTCTCCAGAGTCTCTCCCGCTCCATCTCTCACTTTTTCTACACATTGCACAAAGAAAACTAAGACCACCACCACCACCACATCTCACCCCTTCGCCAATATTTCACCAGTAAATCGCCACAAGTCTCATCGAGTTAATCGGAAAACTAACCAGTTTTTTGACGAGTTGTAAAAACTTTCTAACGAGATTATGGCCTACTCGTCAAGTTAGACAAGATTGAGGTTGGGATTAGACTCCCCATCATCCCAAGCTTCGGATTTGAGCCTTACACACTCGGAACCACTTCGAAATAGTCGAAACCCAAGAGTTTCTGTGAAGTCTAGACTTAAGCGTTATGGCTTTCCTTGTCAATATTGTATATATGTACCACACATGCTCTAGTTAGTTTTTAGGATATATTGTCATTGACGCATGTTGCTATTGGAAATCAATGTTCAAACAATTGGCTCATCTCTTCAAAGATCCGTTCATGTATATGCATTTCACATTTAAATTCATATTTCATTATGCCTAGGTGTTATTGTCTCGTCACAATTACTCGCTTTTATCTCACGAACTGGGCATGGAATTTAAGAGACAACCCACATGGGCTGACTGACACTTTTTATATGGTAGTAAACTTTTCACCCTTGATCAGTTCATATTGCTTCTCCTTTTGGCAAGTGTCATTTCATCCTTGTTGGTTGAAAACAAACAAGCCTTTTTGTGATAAAAGGTTCCTAGGTTTCATTTACTTTTTGGTTGGTCTAGTTTTAGTGTTTGCAGAAAGAGAGAGAGAGAAAGAGATAGTACATTTAAGCCTTAAGCTTGACCTCTTCCTCATTTAGGAAACCCTAGCTACCAAACTGTTTTTCACAAAGAAAATTTGTATTAACTCTCCCAATCATTGAGAAACAGGTTTGCATTGTTTCATGGTCTAGGTATGAGTTCCAAGCCTTCATATAGACCTAGTTGGGTTCACATCAGTTTTTGTTCCTTCAATTGTTTGATTGGAGAAACTGACTTGCCATTTTTGAATCCATATTACAAACCATCTTCATCATCATATCATTTTACATAGATCGTGTTGGTCTTGGTAACACAAAGAGGTGAGCTCAAGGGATGTGGCTGCCCTCTTATTAAGACCGAAGACTTCTCTACTCCAAGGTGTTTTAACTCGGTTAGGAGTTTTTCTAGTCAAAACTTTCTTGTGTTCTTTCTTGGTTAAACTTGTTCACATGTCTAGTTTATTACCATATGTTACACGTATTATATGGTCCATTATTTGATATGTGTTTGTGCTCAAAGTTATATTGTTTGATTATGATTTAAGAATTGTGTTGCTGTTGACTAGGTTAACTTCTTGTATACTAAGTTTATTCCTTGGATTTGTGTTTTTATATCTAACGAATCTGTACTTAGTTGACTGGATAGTTTGGCTAGTCAATCTAGCATATTTCAGCTCATAATCGTAGGATATTCTGCCTGGTACCAATTTCAATTGGTACCAGAGCTTTGCTCTAAATATATATAGAGTGATCTTTGGGAGTTACTGGTATTGGGTGGAATCTCACCATGGGTCGTGATCATGTTGTTGGCTTTTGTAACTCACCTCCGTTCTTTGATTGAATGGACTATGCTGCATGGAGCAAGAAGTTTCAAATTTTCTTGGAGGCACAACACTTGTTGATTATCTCATCCTTGAATGGAAGGCTCAGTTCTATTGGAACCAAATATGTGCACCTCCGTGAGTGGCGATTAAGCACAAATTTGTGTAGTTTGGAACAACCTGAAAAACAATAAACAACCGTAAGGAAACCCTAGGTCGAGGGAGGGTGTGCCAGCCAAAGGTTCTTGGACGGTCAAGTTAGTGAATGATTTTAGACTCAAGCCGTGGACAAGAGAATTCAAGTGTATAGATTGCATTACACTAGATGAACCCTAGATGAGTGTATTTATATCATGGGAGAGAGACCTTTGTAGGATAGAATTCTCATTTTAAGTCGGGAGAAT
Source organism: Pyrus communis (assembly GCF_041283825.1). NCBI lineage: Eukaryota > Viridiplantae > Streptophyta > Magnoliopsida > Rosales > Rosaceae > Pyrus > Pyrus communis. The sequence continues at coordinate 22,612,222 of NC_142565.1, forward strand.
CTGAGAGGATATCTAGTAAGTAGATATTGCATCATCTTAGGAGTGTGATTACTTGCGTCACACACATATCCCTAGATTATAGGGACTCCAAGACTTATAGGATTTGATTGAGTCCATATCCGGATCAAATCACGTGTCTTGCGGAACAAGCATGGTCATCTAGCAGAGTTGATTAGACTCCACCTAGTGCCCTGGAGCAAAATGATGGTGGCATCCTACTCCGTCTGATACAGCTCCGCTCGGAGTTGGTGAGTCCATGACCGGACTTCTAAGGTAGTAGTATTTGGATCAATCGTACTCCGGCCCTGGAAAATCAAGCAAGAATTTGAAATGTTTCTGTTTAATTCCGGGATTGTGAAATTCTCTGTTTGGATTTTGGGATACCTTATGTTGGACAAGGAGTGGAAGTTGAGCTTGATGCTTGGAGTGTAGGAGAGGCTGAGATATTGATGGCGGGGAAGCCAACGGATTTTTAGCATTCGGGTGCGAGATTGAGACGTTGTTGATTTGAGGAGAGTGTTGGCTTGGTGCTCGACTAACTTATCCATGCAAGGTATGGGGAATTAGTCCGCAACTTGAATTTTTGTGAGACAAATTATACAAAACTATCTTAACTATAGATCGAAACCTAATCTCATACCTCATGTTTTGAACATTGTAATGTTATACCTCAACTTATGAATTTGTTGTAGTGTCAAACCTTTGTTAAATTTTCTATTAGTTTGATTGTTAAATGATGACGTGACAGGAGAAGGACCCACTCATTCGTCAATTGAAATAAAAAATTTATTAATTAATAATTTTTATTTAACAATTAAAATATTTTTTTTTAAAAAAAACTCTCCCCCTCCTTTCCGCAGGACGCGTTTCGGGGTACCAATGTTCCCGAAGAGCGTCTTCAACCTCAGCCATCCCCATTTTTCTCGACCAAATCCCGTCCCTTTCCACCCTCCGCCGCCATCGAATTTTCCAGCTGCTCTTCTAACGTGTTTCCCCGGCCAAAAATTCTCCTTTTCCTCTTTCTCTCTCTTATTCTCCTTCTCGCGTCGTCGGCATGGGAAGCCATGAAGTCAGCTACCCCAACTTCAACTTCGAGATCTACATAATCAGCACCCCGCCTTCAACCCCAACTACCAACTGGCTCGCTCACTCACTTACTCTCTCTCTCTCTCTCTCTCTCTCTCTCTCTCAGTAGCGACTTGGATCCACTAAGGCGGCACGATACAAATCCGACGAACGACGCTGGTCAATCCGATGAATGACTCAAGTCAGAAGACCAAAATTGATTTGAAGCCCACCTTTAACTCTTCTGAGTTTTCCTGGGTGTGTTTAGAGTTAGGTCTGATGGTGAATTCTGGGGCGGGGGGGGGGGGGGGGGGGGTGGGGTGCTGGCAGTGGGGTGGAGACTATAGGGGTTCTGCTACGGCTGAGTTGTGAAGGGGGGTAATAGAGGGGAAATTGGAGTTGACGATGGAATTGCAGCTAAATTGCCTAGTTTATGAATTTCAAAGGGATTGGAGGTTGAGTTGCCGGAGAAGAAAAAGATTGGGGTCGGGTTTCGTAGAAGAGGGTGAATGGGATTGGGGTGTTTGGTTGCTAGGTTTGCAGGAACAAATTAAGGGTAAACGGGTGGGGTTTGGTTAGGAACAAATTATTAATTAAACTTTCTTCTTCTTTTAATTTGTTTTATCCAAGTCGGCAAAATGTTGTCAAATAAACGAATTGATTAATAGAGGTATGACATTGCAACGAATTCGTACGTTATGTATGATATTGAAATGTTCAAAAGATAGGTATGCTTTTGTTATGTGACTTAAAATTAAAGTGGTAAAATGTAATTTACTCATTTTTTTAGTTCTATTTTAGGGTATACGGGATTTTCACTTAATGGCGTGATAACTTTGTGGTATTTCTGTAGAGTCCAAATAATACGTGTGGCGTTTCTGAAAAAAATGAGCACAACGGGAAAAAACCGAAGCAAGTTTTGGCAAAGCGGCAAATAACATAAAAATAAGGCGCAAAAGTTGCGGTCCCCAAACTAACATAAAAGTCCTGCTTGAAACTGCGTCCACGTCACCGATACCAGCCATCTGATCAGTGAATCTTGATGATCCAAGCCACGGATCGTCCCCTGACCCACGAGTAGCATTAGTGGAGCAACATTGGGGGCAACGGGTGTTCACAACCCCAATAACCTAGTGCTCCGTCTTTGTATTTTTTTTTTTGGCCCCTATAACCAATGCAAAGAGTGCCTAATTTGGGATTTCGATAGATTTGATTAGAGAAGTCAAACTCATAACGGAGAGGATTTCATATTCTTCATTGTGAATTGTTTTATCAAATTCAACTTTGATTCTCGAAATTTGGTTGTTCAATTAGATTATTTGTGAGGATTATGTTCAATCCACCGTACTTGATCTATTTTAATCTGAAATTGATTGTTCTAATCTGTAATTTTTGTTTGGTTGTTGAGAAAATGGACGATCGGAAACGAAAACTCCAAATATGAAGTGATATGCATATTTTGGAACTCACCAAACTTTCTCATCTCTTCACACCCACTTGATTTTTCCAAAACATTTTGTTAATTCCAAATTCTGAAGTGTATTTCTAATAAAAATTGTGAAATTTGGGTTTCGTTCATCCCTAACAAGCTTACAATTCCCTTTTTGATCTTTTTAATCGTTTTAGTTAAAATTTGATAAAAAAAAAAATAAAAAAAAAGATAGTATGACTAGAGATGGTCTAACTCAGCAATCCATGATAACGGTAAGTCCGAGAAAACATTATTAAGCAACTGGTGGCACTACACAAATTCAAGTTCTTAACAACAAATACTAGCAACACATTGCTGAAATATGAGAAGGATTCTAAACAATATAACCCATAATACTTACCCCTGGCAAATTCCACAATTATTTGGCTCCTATTAACATCCTGAATTCAGGCTATATCTTGCATCATCAGCATCCCAGTGGTCACTAAATTCTTGTTTTTAGTTACTGAATGAAGAACAAGGGAAAAATAAAATTTGCAACTAGGAACAAAATTGAGAAGTTAAAAGATAATGAAATCAAAATAATTCTTGAAATAATGCTTGACCACATGCTTGTGTGTGTTTGTGTGAGAGAGAGAGGGGAAGAGAGAGCAAGGAACAAAATAACATACAGCAAAGGCACAGTCGTGCATCATATCCACATCATATACTCCGTGTCAACGGATTTCGAAACAATAAGGCCATAATGATAAGCATCAAAGGGATGAGACTTGGCCCCTCATAGAAGAACTAAACACCACTTTGAGTTTGTTGCCTTTTCCATATAAAACACAATAATATTATACAAAGACTGCCAAATCCTGCAGTTGCACGTCTCACCAAGACCTTCAAGTTTGCCAAAAGCCAAGGAACCTTAAACAAAATCATTGAAGTTAAACCAAGGGACACATGGAGGGGTGAAGCGTTACCTTAGAGATAGAAGAAATGGACGTTGTCAAACACAAATAATGGCTTGGCAAAGGGTTCATTGTCTCCCAAAAACCTTATACTTAAATATGGACAACCTCCACCGACTGTAATCCACAATAGAAAGTAAGACTATAGACCCATTGCAGAAAACAGGAACACAAATATGGGATTGCACAAATGGGTAAACGCATGAACTAATTTTTTCAAATGATTCTCCCTTGTTTAAAGCAATTATAAGTCCCAATGAGCCTTAAGATTTGCACATGAAGTTAAAACTGGTATGGAATTGCAAACAGGAAAAGAACAATGGAACAACAGACCCACGTATATTCTAGTTAACTGTAAAAACTCGTCAAACAAGCACCTAGCTTGAACCAAACAGAATAATCAATAAATGTCTAATATTTTTATATGCAATGTTTTATTAAGGATAAAAAATGTAATTACACCTAAAAGAGACAATACTTAGAGATTAAGAAATCTTTAGTTTGTTCTGTTTGTTATCCTTTCTTTGTTAACTGTGATGGACTTGTATATATACCTATAGTGTAAAGTTATTCATTGAGTTAATGAGAAATATTTTCTTAATATGGTATAAATACCTTTAGTTGTTCTGTTTGTTATCCTTTCTTTGTTATGATATCACTCGCCTTAAGTCTCACGACCCCCAATTTTCGATCCCTTTTTCCCGCTTCTCTCTGCACCGCTTCATCTTCTCCGATCGATTGATCACGTTCTTGATCTTGATTGTGCTTCTTGATCGTGATTCTTGCTCTTAATCGCGATCTCTTCCTCAATCTCCAGCTATGGTGACTACTGCATCTCCGTTTTCGGAATTGAATTCTCAACCCTAATTTTGCGATTTCTTCTTCCATCACGATCCAAAACATTGGATCCATGGTTCCAATCAAGCTAACAACTACAAATTACCTCACCTGGAGTGCCTTGTTTGCTCCGATCTTCCGTCATTACAATTTTACTGGTCTCATTGACGGAACTATGGTGGTGCCGCCCAAATATCTTCTTGATTCCTCGGGAAATTGCACTACAACTCTCAATCCAACCTATGTTACTTGGTTTGAGAATGATCAGAACATTCTTTGTAGATTAATTCCACTCTCTCTGAGTCTTTAATCCCCTACACAGTTGGCGTGACTTCTGCTCGAGAACTTTGGGCGAAATTGGAATCGCGACTTGCCACTGCATCTCAGTCACACATTCACGAGCTTCGTCCTCGTCTTCGTAGTCTTGTTAAAGGTGATCTGACTGCTGCTCAATATCTCCAGCAAATTGAAGAAATTGCAGATGCACTTGCAAGTGCTGGTGGTCTAAAGATTCAACAATGGCAGGAATAACTACTCTCGAAATACTAATCAACAATTCAATCGTGGAGCTCGTAACAATTACTCTTCAAATCGAAAGCTATTATGTCAAATTTGTCGCCAACCAGACCATGAAGCCTGTGACTGTCCTCATTGCATGGATCAAAACTACAATGGCAAAGCTTCTCATTCTGCAATGGTTGCCAGTACTTCCAATCATAATCCTACCTGGATTGTCGACTCTGGTGCTAGTTTGCACATGACGAATTCGTATGCCAATCTTTAGAATCCAAAAGCATATACTGGTCCTGAGCAAATGTATATTGGAGATGGCAAAGGTTTGCCTATTCTTGATAGGAGCATATTCATGCGACTTAAATGGCTTGTTCTCGTGCATTTACGTTATGTTTCTCTAGTTATTTTAGTCCTTTATGCTTCTTTTGTGTGTTTTCAGGTTCTAAGGGCAAGGTATGCAAAAGGATGCCTTTTGGAGCCTTTTGGAGCAAATTAGAGATTGGAATGGATATCATATGCTTGGAGCCAAGAGGATGGACGAAATTAAAGACTTGAAGTAGGAAAGTTAAATCCTAAAAGACCTCATGTTTAAGCATCATTGAAGACTCCTACGCATTTTAGAACACAAAAACAACATTCCTTGCAACCTTAGGACATTGTCGTGTGTTTCCTTGTGTCTCCCTTCCTTGCCATGCAAGGAAGGGCTTTGTTCCCTATTTTAAACACTTAAAGCATTCACTTATCATATCATTCACTTATTATAAGCATTCACTTATCACTTCCATTCACTTATCACTTATCACTTCCATTCACTTATCACTCACCACATATCATTCATTTATCACTTAACATATCATTCATTTATCACTTAATACATCATTCACTTATCACTTATCATACTCATAATCATCTACACATTTCAACCATTTAAACATATGCATTTCAACTCACATGCATCATCATCATGCAACCAACCTTGCCACATGCTTTCCAAGCTTTCCCCCTTCATCATTAAGCCACATTCACTCCCATTTCTCTCCCCTTAACAGCCCTAAACCGTGCATAATTAAAGGACACCATTCAACACACACATGCACCAAAAGACAACATTGGCATGCATCACATGCATTTCCAACACTTCCCCCTTTGTGCCGTGCCTTCCCTTCCACTTTCCAACCACATTCTTTCAATTCCCACTTCATCATTACACCACCTAAGCCACATGCACTCCCATTCTTTAATTCAGCCACTTAATCATTCAACCACAAAACAATCACACAACACACCAACACACATGCATCCTGAAATTCTTTGCCGTGCAATCACATGCATTTCCCTTGACATTTTCAGCCATCACACTTCATCATTACACCACCATTCACTCTTTAACCCACACACACTTCACACAAACAACATTCACATGCATTCACATGCATTTCCAACACAAAACACACTCAAAACCATGGCCACCTTTGCATTTCAGCATTCCCATTTGCATTTTCAGATTTCCAGCTTTCCAACCTAGCCACATTCACATGCATTCACTCATAATCATTCACCAAACTTGCAGCCACATTTCCACCCACCTCCTAGCTGTCATGTTCCCTCCATTACTCCTATAAATACCCTTGCATTCATTCATTCAAGATCATCTCATTTCATACACAACACATTACAAACACATTCTCCCTTCCCTAGCCGTGAGCTTCCCATCTCTCCCCTTATAATCCAAAAACCATCTTTCCATTTCCATCACTCCTCACTCCATTCCACACTTCCATTCCCCCAAACCAACTATCCCTTAGACCTTATGCTACAATAAAGAGGAAGAGAAGAGGGCCTAAACGTTCATACAATTCAAGTTTGAGTTGTTGGAATGTTTAGGTGTTTCTTTGATTTCAATGTTTAATTTTAATTCTCTTTGTTTTGTATGAGGAACTAAACCCCCCCTTAGCTAGGGGGGGATTCGAAATATATATTTATGCTTGCATTTTGATTTGATTACTTCTAATTGCGTTTCATAAGTTGTGGATTCAATTTGTTTAACCGTTTGATTGATAACTTATTTATGAATGTTTATTAAGAATGCGCGCTTAATTTTCATGCATAAATATGACGCTAGAATATAAGTGAATTTCACCTAATCGTTATGAACTTATATTCACAAGTAGTGGAGGTTGCTTATAAACAATCGCGTTAAACGAATTCTTGGCATAAGTTTCATGCAATCATAGTAACAAATGCCTCGTCAAAACTTATAATCTTCATAGAGCGTAATGATTCTTGCTTGTATCTCTATTATGAAATCATGTAGGGGACTTGTGAGGAATGTTTTGGGTTGTCGTATGCAATCATCCAATTCAATAACGTTAGGAAGATTTGAAGGTTAATTAGTGCATCACGGTTAACTTGGAGTGTTGAGAATTAATGATTTATTGAAATGCAATTGGAAATCGTTTTATTATGCAAGTATAATATATGTGGAGATGAACCCCGTAGCTAACTTTCCATCCATTTGTTCTTTCTTTTCTTATTTCTGTTTTCATGTTTAATTTAACTTGTTATTCAATCATGTTAAACATGTAGAACTAATTGCTTTTTAGTTAGAGGCGAATTTGAAGCCATGTACATATGTTGGTTATGATTTGATTTACTCCAGTTATGAATTCATGAACTTTAGATGTGGGTTACTTTTCTGTTTTGATTAAGAACTTGTTTATGTATGTGGGTTGAGGGTCGACACTTAATTTGCATGCCTAAACTTGATGCTAGGATATAAGGGAGTTTCACCTAATCGTTATGAACTTATATTCATGAGTAGTAAAGATCGCTAGTCACGATTGTGTTTAGTAAACCCTAGGCGGGATTAACATGCGTATTCCATAGTTATGAATGCCTAGTCGATGTTTATGATTTCCGTTGAACTTAATGATCTTTGTTGAATGTCTCTATCATGCATATTCCATAGTTAGGGACTTTGATTAAGAATAATTTGGTTGTAATGCGTATCCCATTCAATCCAATGAATCTAGGGAAATCTGAAAGTTAATTTAAGCGGACCTAATTAACTTGGAGCATTGTCATTCATCGTTTGTTGAAGTCATAACTGGGAATCAAATTATATGTATATGTTCATGTGTGGATAAGGAACCCTCTAACTAGTTTTTCATCATTCTATTCCATCAATTTCGTTTGTACAATCTGTTTTGTTTCCAAGTTTCTATTTTAGTTTAATTTCATCCAAAACCAATCCCCCATTTATTTTAAAGTGTTAGATTAGTTAGAAATACACTTAGTTTATGTCTATAAGTGTTTTGATTCATTTTGTTTCCCAAATTCGTCCAAAGTACTCAAGGTGCTCAAAACTGCCCAGAAAGTGTTTTTAAGGCAGTTTCGAGTGCTTTGGGTACTGTTTGAGTCTTTTGGTTTATTTCAATATTTTAAAGTTTAGTTTTGCAATATTTGAGTCTAGTATAGTATTTTATTTTGTGTTTTTACGTTTTTGAGTCAAATCCAAGTGATTAACAATCCCTCCTAATCCCCGGTCCAGAACGATCCCTACTTATACATATACTACAATTTGACGAAAAGAGGGTTTAATTTGTGTGCGTATAAATCTCGCATCAATTCTCCACTCTGGCTCATCATCTTTACATACTTCTACTAATTCTTTTATGTTGAAGCATGTTTTACATGTCCCTGACATAAAGCATAACCTTCTCTCTGCGAATCAATTTCTACTTGACAACTCATGTTCTATGCATCTTTATCCTTTTCACTTCACTGTGAAGGATCTTTCTTCGGGGAGGATGCTTTTTAAAGGTCCAGTTCAACATGGATTCTATCCACTCTACACATCATTATTCCCTGCTAATTCTCATCAAGCTTTAACTGCATCTGTCAAAGCTCCAAGGCATCTTTGGCATCAAAGATTGGGCCACCTTTTTGTGAAGATCATAAATAAGTTGGCATCTCAGTCCTGAATTTTTGTAGTTGATAGTTTAAATAAAACTTTTTGCTCAAATAGTGCACTAGGGAAATGTTCCAAACTTCCCTTTTCAAGTACTATTTGTACTACCAGCAAGCCTTTAGAACTTATCTATACAGATGTTTGGGGACCCTCACCCACAGTTTCTCATCAAGATTTTCGATACTATGTCATTTTCCTAGATGACTATACCCGATATTGCTGGTTCTATCTTTTAAAGTGTAAATCTGATGTACTTCCCACTTTTAAGCAATGGAAATTACTTGTTGAAAACTCTTTGTGTACAAAGGTCATTGCCTTTCAGTCAGATTCTAGTGGAGAATTTGTTAGCATTGATGTCTCTCAGTTCTTGGCGAGCCATGGTATTCAACATCAGCTTACTTATCCTCACATCCCTGAGCAAAATGGGTGTGCAGAACGTAAGCACCGACACATAGTTGAGACTGCTCGGACTGTCTTGGCAGCATCTAAAGTGCCTCATGCTTATTGGGTTGAGGCTTTTGCTACATCTGTCTATCTCATTAACAGGTTACCTACTATCTCTAGATATTCTCCTTGGCAGTCTCTCTTCAAGAAAACACCGAACTATAAGTTTCTCAAGGTATTTGGTTGCAGTTGCTTCCCTTGGCTGAAGCCATACACATCTTCAAAACTAGATCCTAAAAGCAAGCCCTGTGTCTTCTTGGGGTATAGCTTAAATCATAAGGGCTATCTCTATCTACATCCTTCCACTCACATACTATATATTTCAAGGCATGTTATTTTTTATGAATCAACCTTTCCATTTCATTCCTTGCCTTCTTCTTCAACTACCCATATTACCTCTTTCTTATACCAATCTCCCATTACATCATCTCTCACCTTTACTCCTTTCCCTCTCCACACTGTCTACCATTATCAACATCTTCATCCCTTTCATTGAATCCTACACCACTTTCCCCATCCATATCCACCTTTTCAAATCCTGTATCATCATCCACTTCTGCAGCTTCTTTAAATTCCACTTCCTCACAGCCTACACCACCTACCAATATTCACCCCATGCAAACACGATCCAAGTCCAGAATTTTTAAACCCAAAGCCCCCACTGCCACTAAGCACCCCATTCCTCCACATCTTGCAGTTGACTACATTCCTACAACCTACTCCCAAGCTTCCAAATATTCCCATTGGCGCACAGCAATGCAAAAGGAGTTTAATGCCCTTATCAACACTGGTACTTGGTCTCTTGTACCTTCTTCTTTTTCTCCTAACCTTGTCGGTTGTAAGTGGGTTTTTCGGATCAAACGGAAACCCGATGGATCTCGGTATAAAGCCCGTTTAGTTGCCAAAGGCTTTCACCAGCAAGTGGGATTGAACTACATTGAAACCTTTAGTCTAGTGGCTAAACCTGTGACTATTCGACTCCTTCTCACTCTTGCTGCCCAATATGATTGGTTTCTCAATCAATTAGATGTCAGTAATGCCTTCCTCCATGGCATTCTTACTGAATCCATGTTCATGCAACAACCACCTGGCTTTGAAGATCCAGCTAAACCACATCATGTTTGTCATCTTCACAGATCTCTATATGGCTTAAAACAGGCCCCTCGAGCCTGGTATGATAAACTTCATCAGGCTTTCTCTTCTCTTGGGTTCCAAGGCTCTCAAAGTGATCACTCTTTGTTTGTAAAGCGATCTCCCACTTTGGTATTCATCCTAGTCTATGTGGATGATATCTTAGCGACTGGACCATCATCTGTAGCTTGTCAACAAGTCATCACCCAACTCAGTGCTCTTTTCCCCATCAAGGATCTTGGTGCTCTTCATTATTTCCTTGGCATTGAAGTCAAAAGATCATCTTTAGGTATCTTTATCAATCAAACTAAGTATATTTTGGATCTCCTGACAAAAGCACACATGGAAGGTGCCAAGCCCTGCAACACTCCTCTCAGTACCACTAAGCTTGATCACACTTCTCCTCTGCTTGCAAATGCTTCTAAATATCGTTCTCTAGTTGGAGCTCTTCAGTACTTAACCTGGACTCGACCTGATCTCAGTTTTGCTTTTAATTTGGTCTGTCAGTTTATGCACAATCCAAGGATCTCACATATGGAAGCAGTGAAATGCATTCTCCGATATCTCAAGGGCTCTCTTGACCTGGGACTATGGTTCTCCAAGTGTTCTCAAGTTCCATCTCAAGCCTTTTCCGATGCAGATTGGGCAGGGGGCTCTTTAGACAGAAGATCTACAGGAGGTTATTGCATTTACTTTGGCAATTCACTTATTAGTTGGAGTGCCAAGAAGCAACCTATTGTTGCTCGATCCTCAACTGAAGCCGAGTATCGGTCTTTTGCTAATACCGCTGTAGAAATCACATGGCTATGTAAACTCCTTACTGACATTGCTTATCCTATGCCTAATTGCCCCCAGTTATGGTGTGATAATGTCTCTGCCATTTCCTTAGCAAAAAATCCCATCTTCCATGCTCGAACAAAGCATGTAGAGATAGACTGCCATTACATTCGTGAAATGGTTCTGGCAAACCAAGTTTCTGTGCATTTTGTGGGTACACAGGATCAGATTGCTGATATTTGCACCAAGTCTCTGTCAAAGACCAGATTCTTGCTTCTCCGTGACAAACTTCAACTGAGAATTCCCCAGTTTCGTTTGAGGGGGGATATTAAGGATAAAAATGTAATTACACCTCAAAGAGACAATACTTAGAGATTAAGAAATCTTTAGTTTGTTCTGTTTGTTATCCTTTCTTTGTTAACTGTGATGGACTTGTATAAATATCTATAGTGTAAAGTTATTCATTGAGTTAATGAGAAATATTTTCTTAATATGTTTTACATAACACCAAAAAAGCACCAGGAATCCCTAAACTCATAACAATCATTCTGCATACCTTCCATATTTGCTGAATACCTCTCCAAGTTCGTGTGATCTTGTCCGTGATGACAAGCGACCAACATAGAGCCGTGAACCACCATGGCGGTCATCATGACAAGGCATTGTACCTGCAAGAAATATGTTTAGCGCAACCATACCCATTATTTCACAATTATAAAAGCATACATATGGAAATACATATAAAAACTTGTCTTGCAAATAACTATTACCAAACCGAAGCAAGGCTTAAAAAGTTTCACATTCTAGACACCAAATTAACCTAAACAAGCAATTGATATGCAGAACTCAAGCTTACCCAAATAAATTTTCATGCCCAATTCACAAATTATACATACAAATATATCATAAATTGGTTGATATTGTAGATTTTAATTTTGTTTTTGTTTGTTTTTGTGGGAAACCTTGATGGTACGAGAGAAATTTTATTGATAACGAAAAAGGAAGTTACACCTAACTAGGGGGATATAAACCTTGCCCCTCATAAAATAGAGATAACAAAAACAATACACGAAAAAGAAGGGAGGACATAAATCTTACCCTTCTAGAAATGAAAACTACACGAACAAGAAGGGAGGACATAAACCTTACCCTTCTAGAAACAAAAACAAGAAAGATACAAAGAAAAGAAGGAGGGTGGGGGGGGGGGGGGGGGACATGAAACTTAACCCCTCTAAAACCAAACCTAAAGATCTAAACATGCAAAACAAGTTGAGCAACACCACAAAGTTAGGGAAAAAAACAAGAAAGTGAGACAAACCTGGATACCAAGATGCACACTAATTGGAGAAGCGGTAGCCAGGCAAGCCAACATAGTTTCAAAACAATGCAGCACAAGCTGCCGGCGAAGGAGAATCTTGCCTAGTTAAAGTTGGAGAAGACAAGCCCATGTTAGCAAAATTGTCTACAATGAAATTTCCTTCCTGATATATGTGAGATGAGTAGAAAATCATTTTCCAAATGCGGTCCAAACAAATAGACCATTGCATACGAAGAGGCCAAGGAGGATCAAAATCAGATGATTGAAGAGTAGAAATAACACTAGAGCTATCACTTTCCAACCAAAGACAATGCCAACCCAGCTGATATGTAAACTATACACCAATAATAATTGCATTCTACAAAAAAAAACGTTGTAATAACCAATCTGTTGGCAGAAACCACCAAGAAAATGACCATGGCAATTCTTGAAAACTCCTCCACAAGTAGCAGGACCAGGATTTCCTTTAGATAAACCATCTGTATTAAGTTTAATCCAAGAAAACCAAGGAAGAGACCAAAGGATATGAAAAATAGAAGGCACCTTGCGAGAGATAGGTTGGATCTCCAACAAAGAGATTATTCGAGTGTCAAAACCCTAAGAGTAACTATGAATAAACTTTCCACCATGAACAATCGCAGAATTGATAGACATGCATATACGATGAAAATAGATTGGTCGGCCCTAAAAATAAACTTATTTCGAGCCTTCCAAATAGCCATAATAGTAGAAAGACCTGTAAAAATCCAGAGATTGTGCAACTGTTGGGAAAAAGGCTTACGCACATAGATATCCCAAAAAACATCCAATGAATTTGAAAAAGGCAAAGAGGTACAAATTGGCAGCTAACCACCTCCAAAGCTGCCTAGATTTCTGACAACCAAAGAAAAGATGAGTAGAAGATTCTTCATAATTATGACATAAACAACAAATGGATGCCAAAGAAATACCACGTCATTGAAGCACACCCTCAGTAGGAAGTTTATTATGAAAAAGCCGCCAAGCCAAAATAGATAGTTGTGGTGGAATAAAATGTCGCCAAAATAACCTTAGCCCAAGTACAATCACTATGTTTCCTTCGAATAAGTTGATAACCAGAAGAAAAGGAAAACTTCCCTGTAGGCGAGGGCTCCCAAATCAATTTGTCATCTTCGACATTTAAGAGCAAAGGGAGACGTAAAATTTGTAGCACCACAAAAGGGAATAAATTTATAAAATAATCTAGGAAAGACCAACTTTGTGCTACAATAAATCTGAAACCCGAGGAAGAACCTTAGGTGAAATGACTGAAGATAAACAAGGGCTAATAATAGGTTCATCCAACCATTTGTCGAACAAAAAATAAACTGACCTCCCATCACCGATAATTTGACGATTATTATTATTCAGGATAAGCAAAGCACACTTCAGACCATGCCACACAGAAGACTGTGAATAGATATTTTGGTTTTTGTAAGGTGAAAGAGGAAAACGTGACAAGCGAAAGAACCCAATAGAGAAGAGGATTGTAAAGCTTCACGTCCAAAACTAAACAAAGCCGTCAAGTTCAAAGAAGCTAAATCACGAAGGCCAAGCCCACCTTCATGTTTAGGTCCACACACCATGCTCAATTCAACAGTTACGAACCTCTGGGAAGCTAAATCCCCTGACCAAATAAAATTCCTTGCGCAAGCATAAAGATGAAAACTGAAAAACAAAAGGTTGCAATCGGTTGGGACAAAATCTAATTGGATATAACAAAATTGTATGTATATATATGGGATGGATATGTAGCACCACTTTTTTTACACAACTTTTGGCACAAGTTTTTGCGGGTCCACTTCATAATGTATTTCAACGATTAGAACTGTCTATCTCCTTTAATCCAACTATCACACAGTTTTAGATTTGGGAGATTTTTGGTGGACATGATATTTGAGAGAATATCTATAAGATAATCATTTTTGGAGCGTTGACATGCATTCTGAAGTGGCCCCGCAAAAACTTGTGTCAAAAAAGCTGTGTGAAAAAAATGGTATGCACTTCCTTTTGTTTTGGGGGAGGGTAGGGTTGAGAAGATTGCTATTTGGTGGATTGGAAGAGTTTGCTAATACTACTTTTCTGTTAGTAATGTTATTTGTTCTGTACATAAGTTTAGGACGATGGTGATTCTTTCAATGTGTCCTGGCGTTCTTTTATGTGAAATTTGACTTATTTGTTCGAGTTTGGCTTTCTATTGTATGCTTCTACCATATACTACATGCTTGGTTCTACTAAATTTCTAACAAATTCATGTGAATTTCTGATTAAATGATTCTTGCAATTCATTTACTTAAGTTGGTACCGTGAACTGTTTCCTTCCTCAAATTAGATAACTAGACAAAGGTTTCTATTGATAGTTACACCAATTGAATTGCAGTTTGATTGTTTGGTATTATCTAACGCTGAATTCTTTCTTATGGCATGGCAAAGTAAATTCGAGTTTCAGCTGAGACTTCAAGAGTTTATAGAGTTGGTACAAGCTGAAAATAACTTACGAGCGATCACATATGCTCAAAAGTACCTAGCACCATGGGGAACTACTCATATGAAAGAATTGCAACGGGTTTTTGTAATAGTAGCTTATAAGAGTACTAAAGAATGTGCTACATACAAGGTAATCCATTTGTCCCTTGATTGGGAAAATTCTTTTACGGAGTACTTTGACTCTTTGGCAGCATTATTGGTTTTTAGTGGTCTGAAATTAATTGTGCCATAGTTTTTGTTGGAATAGACATATAGATATTTAAGGGAACTAAAGTAAAAAGTTGAATGAAAAAGCTTTTGAGACTATGGTCTCTGTTTTCCTCAAATCTTGTGGGAATGAGCTGAATAGGACAATGTCCTAAATTATATCCATGTTTAGTTGAACTTATTACTATGTCGGAAAGATGTTTTGTTGAACACAAACTTATTACTAAATTATATCCATCCCCAAATGCACTTACACTAGAACAAGGCTACAAGTTCCATCCCTTCCTACACCAAATTGCAATGTCTTTCTTTTTTTCATTATTTTATGGTGTCCATGAATTGAATTTTATGAAAAATATAATAAATTTTAATACTCATAAGAATGGCCAAGTTGGCCTTATTATCTAGTTCATCTAGTTGTTGGTTTGAGGAGCCTAGAGATTTCATTCTGGATGCTCTCCTCGATGATTGTATGCATTGTTAATTTTATGAATAAAACCACTATCGTTTCTCTTAAAAAAAAATGAGTTAGCTTTTATTTATTGACATTTTTCATCACCAATTTATGGTAAGTATCTTGTATAAGAAAATATTTTGGTAGAGGCTTTTCAGTACTGTTTGTACCATACTTGACTAATCACCAAACTACCAACTACTAATCGATGTCATACCTTCAAGGAGCCACTAAAGGGTTCATGCTGAAGCACAAGAGTTTCCCTCCAACCAGAAGGCCAATCACAGTACGACACGTGTCAACGTCAGAATAAAGCTCCTAGAGTCCTACATCAATCGAGGACAAATGCTAGAGACTCTCCTCAACTATAAAAGAAAACCATTCTCCTACAATTAATCCCTGATGTCATTATTGTACTTAAACTCGTCATTAGAACCCACTAATGATGATTATGCTTGAACCTATGTATTTATGTAAATCTTTCACTATTAATGAGAACTCCTTTACCCCGTGGACGTAGCCAAACTTAAGGTGAACCATGTACATCTTGTATTTGCTTCCCTATCTCTATCTCTTTACATATTATCATCACTAGGTGACTGGAGCAACCGAGCGAAGGCCACAAACTCGACACTTTACGTTATTCCAAAGTCTCACTGATTTTGTGAATTAACATTTGACGCCATCTGTGGGATGACACTTATTCCTACTTTCTCCAGCTTTATCAAGTTGGTTTCCATCGCATGTACACTTTCCTTTGATCAGGCATCCCTCTCCAACATGGAAAGCAAAGGAAGTCACAACACGCAAAACAACACCCCCATCATGCCTGGTATGAGGCACTGAAGGAGGGAAAGAAAGAAGGTTGCTCTTCAAGCTAAAATCGAGGAGTTGGAAGCTCAAAACAACAAAATAGTGATCAAGAGTGAAATCCTCTAAGAACAATATGAGAAGCTCTTTGAGATGCTCAATGAGGCTATACAAACTTAGTTTTATGAGCTCATCACCCTCGTGAATGTGGATCATCTTATAGGTACCCACCAACGTGAAGGTTTACATGTCTTTAGCATGGGCGTTCTTAATGAGGAGCGACATTCTCACCCAGATATTGATCAACATGAGACTTTTCTCAACGCAACTGCTTTAAACTGAAGCACAAGATGTGGAAGTAGACATCTTTTCGCAGAAGGAATAGAAGGACCAAAAACTGTTTATCGTAACTATCAAGACTTCTTGAGGTAGCGTCAAGAAAAACCTATCCACATAGGCTTAAGGATCAATGTCCCAAGGATCATTGAAGGACTTGGTCCCCTACCAAAACCCAGGGTAGCCCCCAATTCAGAAAAGGAACGACAAGCCTTGGGGAAACAAGAAAGCGTAGGAGACTCGAGGGACTTTTAACAAACACATCCTGAAAGGCAATACGTTAAATCTAAGGAAAGGTAACATGCCCTTGACCAAGCTTCCCTACTTTCAAGAAATGATGAAAACTTATGAAAGAGGGTTCCAATGGTGCCTGACTCTACTCTACTCAAGACCCATTTACAATGCAGCTCCTCGAGGAACATAATACCTGACTGGAATCTACCAAGCCAAGCCTTTTAACAAGGAGGATTGTTTTGACCCTTCTACAAGGAAAAATGAAATAGAAGCTTGGCTTACAATCGTACACTGGGAAGGAAGATTCAATTGAGCATATCCACATCTTTGAATCCTTGAAGACATAATGACGAGGAACGATGTCTCATTTTCTCTTAACTCTTTCTGGTGGAGTGATGCGAGAATTATACGCACACAAATTAAACCCTCTTTTCGTCAAATTGTAGTAAGTATGCAAGTAGGGATCGTTCTGGACCGGGGATTAGGAGGGATTGTTAATCACTTGGATTTGACTCAAAAACGTAAAATAACAATATGAAACACTATACTAGACTCAAAGAATTGCAAAACTAAACTTTAAAACACTCAAACAAACCAAAAGACTCAAACAGTACCCAAAGCACTTATAAACACAAACTAAATGTATTTCTAATTAATCTAACACTTTAAAATAAATGGGGGATTGGTTTTGGATGAATTTAAACTAAAACAGAAACTTGGAATTAAAACAGATTCTAAAAAAAACGAAATTAATGAAATAGAATGATGAAAAACTAGTTAGAGGGTTCCTTATCCACACATGAACATAAGCATATAATTTGACTCCCAGTTATGACTTCAAGAACGATGAATGACAATGCTCCAAGTTAATTAGGTCCGCTTAAATTAACTTTCAGATTTCCCTAGATTCATTGGATTGAATGGGATACGCATTACAACCAAATTATTCTTAATCAAAGTCCCTAACCATGGAATACGCATGATAGAGACATTCAACAAAGATCATTAAGTTCAATGGAAATCATAAACATCGACTAGGCATTCATAACTATGGAATACGCATGTTAATCCCGCCTAGGGTTTACTAAACACAATCGTGACTAGCGATCTTTACTACTCATGAATATAAGTTCATAACGATTAGGTGAAATTCCCTTATATCCTAGCATCAAGTTTAGGCATGCAAATTAAGTGTCGACCCTCAACCCACATACATAAACAAGTTCTTAATCAAAACAGACAAGTAACCCACATCTAAAGTTCATGAATTCATAACTGGAGTAAATCAAATCATAACCAACATATGTACATGGCTTCAAATTCGCCTCTAACTAAAAAGCAATTAGTTCTACATGTTTAACATGATTGAATAACAAGTTAAATTAAACATGAAAACAGAAATAAGAAAAGAAAGAACAAATGGATGGAAAGTTAGCTACGGGGTTCATCTCCACATATATTATACTTGCATAATAAAATGATTTCCAATTGCATTTCAATAAACCATGAAACTCAACGCCCCGGGTCAATTAGGTCCGCTTAAATTAACCGTCAAGTTTTCCTTAAGTTAATGAATTGGATGGGTTAGCGCAACGCAATTCACAACATTCTCCAAAAGTCCTTTACGTGAAAAGCACAATAAAGATACAATCAAAGATCATTAAGCATCATGAAAACTATAAGTGTTGACGAGGCATTCGTTACTATGGAATACGCATGAAACTTATGCCAAGAATTCATTTAACGCGATTGTTTATAAGCAACCTCCACTACTTGTGAATATAAGTTCGTAACTATTAGGTGAAACTCACTTATATTCTAGCGTCATATTCATGCATGAAAATTAAGCGCGCATTCTTAATAAACATTCATAAATAAGTTATCAATCAAACGGTTAAACAAATTGAATCCACAACTTATGAAACGCAATTAGAAGTAATCAAATCAAAATGCAAGCATAAATATATATTTCGAATCCCCCCCTAGCCAAGGGGGGGTTTAGTTCCTCATACAAAACAAAGAGAATTAAAATTAAACATTGAAATCAAAGAAACACCTAAACATTCCAACAACTCAAACTTGAATTGTATGAACGTTTAGGCCCTCTTCTCTTCCTCTTTATTGTAGCATAAGGTCTAAGGGATATTTGGTTTGGGGGAATGGAAGTGTGGAATGGAGTGAGGAGTGATGGAAATGGAAAGATGGTTTTTGGATTCTAAGGGAGACTCACGGCTAAGAGAGAAAGGGATGTGTTTGTGGTGTGTTGTGTATGAAATGAGATGTCCATGAATGAATGAATGCAAGGGTATTTATAGGAGTAGTGGAGGGAACATATGGCTATGTCATTTGTAGGTGAAGTAGGTGGATGTTGTAGGTGAAGTAGGTGGATGTTGTAGGTGAAGTAGGTGGATGTTGTAGGTGAAGTGGATGTTGTAGGTGAAGTAGGTGGATGTTGTAGGTGAAGTAGGTGGATGATATGTTAAGTGATAAGTGATAAGTGATATGATATGTGGTTATGATATGATAAGTGGTTAAGTGGTGATGATAAGTGATAAGTGATTAAGTGATATGATATGTGGTGATGATAAGTGATAAGTGCATGTGGGTTAACTAATGAAGGAAATGCATGTGCAATGACAATGTGTTAGAATGGATGTGTGTTATGCATGGCATGATTGGGATTAGGAAAGGTTTAAATGTCCTAAAACTAAAGAGAACAAGGTTCCAACACTTTGGCTCCAATTAGGTCTTCAATTTCGTCCAACACTTTGGCTTCAAGCATAAGCTATCCGTCCTTAGCCCAAAAGTGCTCCAAAAGTCTCCAAAATGCATCTTTTTGCTCCTTTAGCCCTTTGGACCTACAAACACACGAAAATAGCTTAAAGTACTAAAATAACTAAAGAAACATAACGTAAATGTACGAGAACAAGCCATTTAAGTCGCATAAATATGCTCCTATCAAATACCCCCACACTTAGCTTTTGCTAGTCCTCGAGCAAAACAGAAAAACAAAACAAAAAGAACAAAACACAACCTACACCTTCCAACAATCGTATCAGGGACTTCCAATGCACATGACAAGTTAAAAATCATTATTCTCACAGATTTGAGCCATCTTTACACTTAAGTACATTCTTAATCATAGTCACCACATACTAGTTCACAATTAAGCAATTAAAACACATTTCAAATGTAGTAACATGCCTTTAGAGAATTCCCTCAATTTCTTACTAGATGTACTCTCGTTTTTCACACAGATTTTCTGACTACACACCCTACACTAGGTATATGTGAGAAGATTGATGTAAACATGTAGACGAACACTCACATATGTTATAATAAGGAAAGTATTTTCTGGAGTTAATAAGCATGTTTAGATATGATCTCATGAATGGAATGCTACTACTTAGACGCGAGAACCAGTGACACCATAAGCTCATACCAAGTTCAAACTCCACAATTGAAATACATAACACTCAATATAGAAGTCAAAGGGTAGTAACGGGGCTAGGGTATTGGCTAACAATGAAAGGTGAAGGATAAACAAACATTCTTAAAGCAATAGTGAGCAAAGTATTGAATTAGGCACTTAGAATTCCCTTAAGAACGCAGAAGTCAACTTTGAACACCCAAGGGAAAATCACACAAAACTTAGGGCCATATTCAACTTTTTGGACCCTTTCTTCAACCATCAACGCTCGTGAGTTCATTCTTACTTATTTTCACTCCTTTTTTTTTTTTTTTTTTTTTTTTTTTTTTTTTTTTTTCTTCTTTTTCTTTTGAATCTCAAAACATACATATAAACGTAAGAACAAACTTTTACTCCCCCACACTCATTTTCTTGCATAATGTAACTCAAAAGGAATTCATTTAAGTCATGCTCACTAAACTTTAAGAACAAGGGTATAGGAAAGTCCTACTCTAAGCTAGGTAAGGGGTGATGTGGGTAAACAAGGAATAAAGGCAAAACGAGGCTCAACGGGGTTAAAACTTACAACATATACGAAGTATGGGAAGTAAGGCTATTTGGCTATGGTGGTGGTCACTACACAACTTCTTCTTGAATATGTGTTATGCAAATCAATAACATGCTTTGAATGAAATGGGCATGAGTTCTAGCATTTGGAACTATATGATGAAACGCCTTCTAAGTAGTAACCAAGCAAAGAATAATGAGATCATGCAACGACTTTAGAAAACAAGAAATCACAGATTATACTCTCCAAAGAACGTTATAGGCTCAAGTCTCTCAGGGTTGTAGCGTTTGTTTGAGTTCCTTCCTTCAAGCATGTTACAAAAACGAATTTTTTTTCTTTTATGATTGCATGTGAAGTCATACATTATAACCATAACCAAGCATATACCAAGAGTAAATCAAACTTTTCTCTATGTTTATAACTCTTTCTAACCGTCATGCAATTATAAACCAAATCCTTATCATTGTGTTGGAAGGTACCCTAAGACACAAACACACAAAAATGACTCTTAAAACAACTCTTTTTGGGTTTTTCAAAACAATTTTTCAAATTTTTATGGGATTTTCGAATTATAAAACAAAACACACTAAAACACTCTAAAACAACTTAAAAACACCTTAAAACAGCAAGGAACAACATTTGAAGTTATGGGTGATAAAATCCCACGAATTTGCATTAAATATACTTAGTTACCCCCCCATACTTAAATCAAACATTGTCCTCAATGTTTTAAGCATATGGTTCACACAAAACATAAGTAAACACACAAAAAGCAACTAAACATACTAAACATGGCAGAATGTAATTAACAAAGAGAAGAGTTTAGAGACGCAAATCTGGTTATGGAGTGTAAATTCCATCTTCTCCTTGGTAATTGCATTGAGGCTTTGATCTTTGTGAATCCACAGGCTTACTCTTGAACTGCGCTGCTCCCATCGTTGATTTTCCTTTGTGCTACTCTTGAACTGGGCAGCAGGCTTCTTTTGGTCTCCCCCGAAGGTCTGAGCTTACTCCTTTGGTCTGTTTCTTTGTTCAATCTTTCCAATTCGTATTGAAAAGGGTTGGAGGATAACTCAGCCTATGTTTGTCTCCACATGCTACAATGTATCATTTTCACTTGCCTTACTCGCTCCCCTTTGCAGAAGTGGTCCCTTCTCTGGAAGTGTATCAACCGTTGAAGATGACTACTCGAGAGCAACGCTAGGTAAGCAATCAGGAATAGATTCCAGGCAGTTGGCTCTAGATCGGAAGACTGACTCCAAGTGCCGGCTGATTGCTTCTTTTACTTTGCCATGCGAGTAAGAACAAGGACAAAGAAAAAGACAGGGAAAGAGCATGATATGAGATACTTTTGCTTTTGACCTTGATGATATGAGATACCTTTGCTTTTGAAGAAGCGGTGAATGAATCAGCACATGTATTTGTTGTGCTGCTTCCTCCTGGGTCATATGTACTCCAGGCATCTGGTATCATCTTTGGGGAAGAAGAAGAATTTGAGTATTTCGAAAGGCTTTGTTGGGAGTGCGCCCTCAGAGGTGAGGAGAGTTGGGCATTTTCTTCAGGTCTGCCTTGCCATAAAAAATGAAGGTCGACATATATAGAGATAATAGCAAGTGGTGGTACTTTTTACCCTTGTCGACAAACGTTTTGATCCCGCAAATCCGGCTTTTTGAAATAGTGGCGCCTCTTCGATTTCTGAACACGCCTCTTCGATTTCTGAGCAGGCGCCCCTTCGATTTCTGAACGACGCTCCTTCGCTTTCTGAACGACACGTGGTAGTGCAGATGCGGCTCCTTTTGACAAAGCTGCACGCGTTTTCTGAAAAGCAGAGAAAGCGTCGCCGGACTTTGCGCTTGTCGGCTAAAGATGTGTAGTTGCGACGATGGCCTCCTCGTGTTGTCTGAAAAGAAGAAATCTTTTGACAAAGTTGAACACGTCTTCTGAAAAGCCGAGAACGCGTCGCCTAACTTACGCCGGAAATTCCGGCTTTTTGAATCGGTGGACGCGTTGCCTTGGCTTTTTATAGAGCTATCGATCACCGCCCACATACACACTCTGAAGAATTCCCATTCTTGAAAATCGTCTCCGGCCCTTTGAAAATTTACTCCATCCACCCCTTCTCTTTGAACACTTTTGAAAAATGGCAAACTCATCGAACCTTAGCTTAGAATTGAGCCTCAGCAGTGATACGGCCGCGCCGCGTCAAGGTAACGTATGGCGCCCTTCTTTCTTATCTTCTAACGGTCCTCTTTCAGGTGAAGACTCTGTGATGCAGGACGCCACAACAGCTACAATAGTAGCTAGGAACCTCCTCACTCCAAAAGATAGTAGGCTGCTGTCAGGACGGTCCGATGAGTTGGCCGTTCAAGAATCCCTCGCACTTAGTGTTCAGTGTGCGAGCTCTGTGTCCAACATGGGCCAACGCCTGCTTGCTCGGTCCCGCCAAGTGGAATCGTTGATGGCAGAGGTGGAAAGTCTTAAGCAGGAAATCAAACAGCTTAAGTACGAGAATAGAAGTTTGCATGTGCTTGCAAATAACTATTCGGCGGGCATGAAGAGGAAGCTTGATGAGCTGCAAGAATCTGAGGGTCGAATTCACAATGACCGTCAAAGGCTTGCGTCTTATCTTCAGAGGCACCTTTTTCCTGGGTCATCCAGCGCTTGGCCAAGTATTGAGGCCTGGAATGCTCTAGCTCCGATGCCTCCCGCTCCGATGGCTTCCGCTCTGATGCCTCCCGCTTCTATGCCTCCCGCTTCTATGCCTTCCACTTCTATTCCTTCTGCTTCGACGCCTCGTAGTGGGGCTTCACGTAAACATCCTCTGTGAAGGCTCCATCTTTCTCCATGTTTAGTATTTTTTTTTTTTTTTTTTTTTTTATTAACATAAATAAAATCAAACGGCATGGAATTGGTCCTTGAATGGAATGTGATACTTGAAGTGAACCGGCATTGGTATGAATTCTAGTGTAGGTGCCTGATTCATAAAAAAAATAAGTTAGTATAAAATCTAATGGAATTTGGAAAAGAAAACTTACTTGTTTTGTCCGACAAGAACTTAATGACAAACACCACTCCTTTGAAAGTTTCAGGGATATTGGACTTGGCCAGATTGCAAATGATGGTTATGACTTGTCCAATGTCATCAAATTTAACTTCTTTGGATTTTGTGGTTTCAAGAACGTCCTCTTTGATGAATTCATGACATTCCTTACTTGTCACCTTTGGAAGGGCTTCCAAGATGTCTTTTTCACCTTCTTCTTCCTTGGAAGTCATGAATCTGTATTAGATGGCATAGGAGCAATAGGTGCCTCCGGTAAAGGTGTTTCCACCCTTTCCGTGGGTTGGGTGTATTCCTCCTCCTTGTGATTTGATTTTAATGGTTGAGGGTCCGTTCCGACCTCTTTGTCACTTCTCAACATGATATCCTTGGCAGTTTCAAATTCTCCCTTCTGATTTGCAATGGTTGAGCTAGGGAGTTCGCCTTGGTCGCAAAATTGTCCTTCGAACTCCGCTATCTGCCCAATTTGCTTTTCCAGAGTAGTAAGTAATTGAAAAATCGTATCATTATCATTTGAATTACCTACATTACTTTGGGCAGGTTGTGGAGGTTGCATAGGCGTTGAATAGAACTCCTCATACGGCTGCCAATATCCTTCTTGTTGAGCCTCATTGTCTTGATTTTGTAAGCCCTGCACCAAACAAATTAATTCATTAAGCTTTTGATTATAATCTATTGACGAACTTAAATTTGGTTGGGCATATTGAATATGAGGTTGTGGTGGGTGCATAGGTCTTGAATAGAACTCCTCGTATGGCTGCCAATATCCTTCTTGTTGAACATGTTGAGGTTCCCACCACGTAGAGTTTGAATGATCACTCCAATCTGAACTGTAAGTATTGGAAAACACGTTATTCCTTGATTGAAGATCAAATATATCAACTCTTTGCATTTGGGACCTTTCCATGAGCTGTGACAAAAGAGAAGCGTTATCAAGTGCCATGTTGTTCTTCTCTAGTACTTGAATTCAACAAACAAAACACAATTCAAAAACTAAAACTAAAATACAAAACAGAAACGAACAATCCAAGAGATTAGCAAATTTGCTAATCCCCGGCAACGGCGCCAAAATTTGATGCGAGAATTATACGCACACAAATTAAACCCTCTTTTCGTCAAATTGTAGTAAGTATGCAAGTAGGGATCGTTCTGGACCGGGGATTAGGAGGGATTGTTAATCACTTGGATTTGACTCAAAAACGTAAAATAACAATATGAAACACTATACTAGACTCAAAGAATTGCAAAACTAAACTTTAAAACACTCAAACAAACCAAAAGACTCAAACAGTACCCAAAGCACTTATAAACACAAACTAAATGTATTTCTAATTAATCTAACACTTTAAAATAAATGGGGGATTGGTTTTGGATGAATTTAAACTAAAACAGAAACTTGGAATTAAAACAGATTCTAAAAAAAACGAAATTAATGAAATAGAATGATGAAAAACTAGTTAGAGGGTTCCTTATCCACACATGAACATAAGCATATAATTTGACTCCCAGTTATGACTTCAAGAACGATGAATGACAATGCTCCAAGTTAATTAGGTCCGCTTAAATTAACTTTCAGATTTCCCTAGATTCATTGGATTGAATGGGATACGCATTACAACCAAATTATTCTTAATCAAAGTCCCTAACCATGGAATACGCATGATAGAGACATTCAACAAAGATCATTAAGTTCAATGGAAATCATAAACATCGACTAGGCATTCATAACTATGGAATACGCATGTTAATCCCGCCTAGGGTTTACTAAACACAATCGTGACTAGCGATCTTTACTACTCATGAATATAAGTTCATAACGATTAGGTGAAATTCCCTTATATCCTAGCATCAAGTTTAGGCATGCAAATTAAGTGTCGACCCTCAACCCACATACATAAACAAGTTCTTAATCAAAACAGACAAGTAACCCACATCTAAAGTTCATGAATTCATAACTGGAGTAAATCAAATCATAACCAACATATGTACATGGCTTCAAATTCGCCTCTAACTAAAAAGCAATTAGTTCTACATGTTTAACATGATTGAATAACAAGTTAAATTAAACATGAAAACAGAAATAAGAAAAGAAAGAACAAATGGATGGAAAGTTAGCTACGGGGTTCATCTCCACATATATTATACTTGCATAATAAAATGATTTCCAATTGCATTTCAATAAACCATGAAACTCAACGCCCCGGGTCAATTAGGTCCGCTTAAATTAACCGTCAAGTTTTCCTTAAGTTAATGAATTGGATGGGTTAGCGCAACGCAATTCACAACATTCTCCAAAAGTCCTTTACGTGAAAAGCACAATAAAGATACAATCAAAGATCATTAAGCATCATGAAAACTATAAGTGTTGACGAGGCATTCGTTACTATGGAATACGCATGAAACTTATGCCAAGAATTCATTTAACGCGATTGTTTATAAGCAACCTCCACTACTTGTGAATATAAGTTCGTAACTATTAGGTGAAACTCACTTATATTCTAGCGTCATATTCATGCATGAAAATTAAGCGCGCATTCTTAATAAACATTCATAAATAAGTTATCAATCAAACGGTTAAACAAATTGAATCCACAACTTATGAAACGCAATTAGAAGTAATCAAATCAAAATGCAAGCATAAATATATATTTCGAATCCCCCCCTAGCCAAGGGGGGGTTTAGTTCCTCATACAAAACAAAGAGAATTAAAATTAAACATTGAAATCAAAGAAACACCTAAACATTCCAACAACTCAAACTTGAATTGTATGAACGTTTAGGCCCTCTTCTCTTCCTCTTTATTGTAGCATAAGGTCTAAGGGATATTTGGTTTGGGGGAATGGAAGTGTGGAATGGAGTGAGGAGTGATGGAAATGGAAAGATGGTTTTTGGATTCTAAGGGAGACTCACGGCTAAGAGAGAAAGGGATGTGTTTGTGGTGTGTTGTGTATGAAATGAGATGTCCATGAATGAATGAATGCAAGGGTATTTATAGGAGTAGTGGAGGGAACATATGGCTATGTCATTTGTAGGTGAAGTAGGTGGATGTTGTAGGTGAAGTAGGTGGATGTTGTAGGTGAAGTAGGTGGATGTTGTAGGTGAAGTGGATGTTGTAGGTGAAGTAGGTGGATGATATGTTAAGTGATAAGTGATAAGTGATATGATATGTGGTTATGATATGATAAGTGGTTAAGTGGTGATGATAAGTGATAAGTGATTAAGTGATATGATATGTGGTGATGATAAGTGATAAGTGCATGTGGGTTAACTAATGAAGGAAATGCATGTGCAATGACAATGTGTTAGAATGGATGTGTGTTATGCATGGCATGATTGGGATTAGGAAAGGTTTAAATGTCCTAAAACTAAAGAGAACAAGGTTCCAACACTTTGGCTCCAATTAGGTCTTCAATTTCGTCCAACACTTTGGCTTCAAGCATAAGCTATCCGTCCTTAGCCCAAAAGTGCTCCAAAAGTCTCCAAAATGCATCTTTTTGCTCCTTTAGCCCTTTGGACCTACAAACACACGAAAATAGCTTAAAGTACTAAAATAACTAAAGAAACATAACGTAAATGTACGAGAACAAGCCATTTAAGTCGCATAAATATGCTCCTATCATGGAGCTCTCAATTGGTATTTTAGTCTTCAACCTAATACTGTGGGTTCCTTCGTTAAGCTAAGAAAACACTTCGTGGCTTAACACATATTCCAAGATGATCGCTTACACTCTGCTGATGAGTTATACACCATTTGTCTAAAGTCAGGCGAGTCATTGTGTGAATATGATGGTCACTTCAGCCACGAGTACTTTCGTTGCATTGAGGCAGATGATAAAACATCACTCAAGGCTGTCATGGTAAGCATGCGTGAATGCTTTTGCAAGTACATGATCAATGTTAACACTTAGAAGACTTATCTAAAGGGATGAGCAAGCTTACAATCAGGCCTTTGTCGAGGGAAGGACATAGCAAGGGAACCCTCTTGACACACCCCGACCTTAGGAGTTTAAAGCATGTTAGCCATCACCGTGAGGTGACGTAACCATAGGGTTAAGTTATGTGAAAAAGTGAATAAATTAAAACCAAACTAGAACTAATTTAAACTAAATAGTGAATGAGTGTGTAGTCGTGGGAAGAACCCATTACAATTATTCAAAGCATAATAGACAATACGACTACTATCAGAGCCATTCCTTGGCTGGAAGTGTGCCGACGAGGGTGTCGGGCCCCTAAGGGGGTGGATTGTAAGATCCCACATTGCCCGGGGAATAGGAGGTGATGTGCCTTATATGTACATGCCCACCTCCCTATAGGGAGACACGTTTTGGGTGGAAGCCTAAAAACCAAACCATGAGGGTGTGGCCCAAAGCGGACAATATCTTACTATATGGACTGGGATGTGACAACTACAGTAAAGTAGTCAAAGTAGCTAAAGTACACTTATTTCGCAACAGTGGATAAGTTCATACTTCTGAACAGAGATAATGTTATGCCGGAGGTTCCTTGAATGCCACAAAGAGTACAACTATCTAGGTCCTGATAGGAGCATATTTATACAACTTTGTTATCTTATTTCTTTGCATTTACTTCATTAATTTCCATTTATTTTGTTAATTAATGTTATTTTCGTATTATTGTAGGTCTAGTTTGTAAAGATGACAATAAATAGTCAAATGGAGCAAGTTGGAGCAGTTTTGAAATTGGATTGGATAACATGCGTGGATATCATTTGTGTTGGACGTTTTTGGTGTTTAGATGGTGTTAGACATGTGCTAGACTCTGGAGAAATTAAGGTTGAGGCTTCAAAGACAAGGAATTACACGAGAAAGAGGAATCCTAGTTGGAGAGGAACATTATCTTATCTTATCCAACCTTATCTTATCTTATCCAATCTTATCTTATCTCCAGCTACAAGGAGGAATCCTAATCACATTCCAAGACTCTCTACCTGATTTTTAGAGTCCTAAAATAATTTAAAATGCCAAAACCTTTTCCTCCTTGGATTCAGCCATTCCTTCCTAAATATATGAAATTCCTGCAGAGATTTAGAGGGTGCCATGCCTACCATTCATCCATTGAAGTTGCTGGAATTTTCAGAGTTCCTTCTATCTTTGTTTTAAATTTCAATGTTTATTTTAGATTGCTTTTTAGTTATGATGAACATGTGTAACTAAGTTTCTTTTTAGCTAGAGGTGAATTCGAAGCCATGACCATATGTTTTATATAAATTGATTACATCTAGTTATTGTTTCATAAAACATGAATGGGATTTACTTATCTACTTTATAGAGAACTTATTCTTGTATGTTTATTAAGGGTGCACACTTAGTTTGCATGCAGGGATTTGATGCTCGAATATAAGGGAATTTAACTTAATCATTATGAACTTATATTTGCAAGTAGTAAAAGTCACTAATCATGATTGAGTTAAGTAAATTCTTGGCAGGAGTATCATGCTTTTCATAGTTACGAATGCTTTGTCAATGCTTATGATTTTCACAGAACTTAATGATCTTTGAGATGTATCTCTATCATGCTTTTCATAGTTAGGGAACTTGAGAAGAATAATTTGGTTGCGTCGCTGAGTCCAATTCAATGAACTTAGGAAAATCTGAGAGTTAATTAGTGTTGTTCACAATTAATATGCATATGTTTCAAGTGTGGAGAAGAATCCTCTAGCTATCCTCTCACCCATATTTCATTCACAACTTAATTTACTTGCTGCCATTTAATTTTGTTTTAATTAAATTCGTCCAAAATCCCCCAGTCATTGTTTTTTTTTAGTTTAACTTAGGTTTCAGTTTTATAAGTTTTATTTATGTTGATTAGTATCCCTTCTAATCCCCGGAATAGAACGATCCCTACTTACTTATACTACGATTGCATAATTTATAGGGTTTAATTTGTGTGTTAGTTTCTATCACATCAAATTTTGGCGCCATTGCCGGGGATTAGTAAAATTGCTAATCACTATGTTTTTTGTTTATTTTACTTCTGATATTTGATTTAGTTTTATTTCTTTGATTTCAGATACTAGAGAAGCAAGACATGGCAATTGCTAATCTTCAAGCTCAAATGGTGAATCTTACTTTTCTTCTATCGCAGTATATCGAAAGGTCCATAATGCAAAGTGTCCCTACATTTGGTGTGTCCTATAGGCAAGGTTATCAAACTAATCAACGTCCTCAATTAATTGAGAATGGAGTTTGGGATAATGTTAATGCCTGGGGTTATCAAGGCCATAATCAATCAAGGAACGACTTGTTTTCCAACACTTACAATCCAGGTGGGAGAGATCATTCAAATTTTATGCGGAGGGAACCTCAACAAGTTCAACAAGAAGGATATTGGCAGCCATGTGAAGAGTTCTATTCAAGACTTATGCAGCTACCACAGCCGCCTCCACAATCCTCCCAACCAAATTCAGGTTCGTCAATGGATTATGATAAAATTCTTCAAGCACTAACTTCTTTGACTCAGGGTTTACAAAATCAAGTCAAAGAGATGGGCGAAGTGAAGAATCAAATTAGGCAGATGGCAGAATTCATGGGACAATTTAGAGAACAAGGCAACCTTCCGAGTTCAACCATTGTCAATCCAAAGGGAGGTTTTGAAACTGCTAAGGCTATTATCTTGAGAAGTGGTAAAGAGATTGGAACCAATCCAAAAATGTCCAAACAAAGCCAAAAAGAGGACGAACAACTGGTGGGAGAGTTTACATTGACTTTAGGAAGCTCAACGCCATAATCAAGAAGGATCACTATCCCCTTCCGTTCATAGATCCAATGCATGGAAGTTTTAAGGAGCATGTTGTGGAGAATGTATCCCACCATGCCGTTGGCCATAATGAGGAGTAAATGGAGGTATCGTCCAGCTGGAAGACGTTAAAGCAAGCGCTTCTTGGGAGGCAACTAATGTATTCAAACAAAGAGACATTGGAATTTCTGGCTCCTACAACCAGATTTGCTCTCTTTTACCCTTCTCTTTATTGTTTTTACTTTGCCATGATTGTCTTGTTAGCTAGTTATCTTTTATTGCTTTCTTGTTTAAGTTTATTTTTGAAACATTGAGGACAATGTTAGTTTTAAGTGTTTTGGGGGGGGGGGGGGTAAATGGATTGTTTTTCATGACTTATTTTCGAATTTCACCACCTATCACTACTAATATTGTTATTCACTATTTTAAAGTGTTTTATTGTGTGTCATAAAAACAAAAATTTGAAAAGAAAAAAAATCAAAAAAATTTGAGAGAAATACCAAAAAGAGTCGTTTTTGTTGCTTGTTTGTGTCTTAAGGTACCTTCCAACACAATGATGAGGATTTGGTTTTTAATTGCATGACTGTTGAAGAAAGTTACAAACATGGGTTGAAGTTTGATATGTTCTTTCGTTAATACTTAGTTGTAGTTGTCATTTACGAATTCACATGTAATCACAATGAAAAAAAATCAGTTTTTGTAACATGCTTGAAGAAAGAAACTCAAACTAACGTTACAACCCTGTGAGACTTGAGCCTATTCTTTGTTTGGAGAGTTATTAATCTGTGATATTCTTGTTTTCTGAAGTCGTTGCATGATCTCATTATTTCTTTGCTTGGTTGCTACTTAGAATGCTTTTTCATCATTTTAGTTCCAAATACTAGAACTCATGCTTGTGTTCATTCAAAGTGTAAAATTGGTTGCATAACAAATAACAAGATGAAGGTGTTTAGTTACCACCAGAGCCAAAAAGCCTTATCCCTTGCATATGTATTGTAGGTTTAGCCCCTTTGAGCCTTATTTAGCCTATTTTCTTTGTTAGCCTGCATTATCCCTACCTAGCCTAGTATAGGAATATTCATAACCTTGTTCTTAAAGAATAGTGGAGCATGACTTATTGGGAATTCCTTTTGATCTACGAATTGCAGAAAAATTAGTGTGGGGGAAGAATTTGTTCTTTTAAATCGAATGAAGTAGTGCGTATGTTTCAAAGAAAAGAAAAAGAAACAGAAAAAAAAAAGAATAAGAAAAAACGTTGAAAAAAAAAAAGTTGAGAAAAGAAAAAAAAAGAGGTTGAAAAGAAGTGAGAATGAGTTCATAAGTGTTGGTTGCTGAAGAAGGGTCCAAAAATGTGAATCTGACTCTAAAGTTGTACGAATCTCCCCTTTGTGTTTAAAGTTGAGTTCTGCAATCGAAAGTTGAATTCTAAATGTTGATTTCATTACTTTGCGTACTATCACTTTAAAAACCTTTGTTTATCCTTAACCTTTCTTTGTTAGCCAATACCTTAGCCTCATTACAACCTTAGACTTTTATCTTGATTGTTATGTGATTCAATATGTGGAGTTTGAAATTGGTATGAGCATATGCAATCCCTAGTTCTCGCTTCTAAGTAGTGGCATTCCGTTCATGAGATCATATACATGTTTACATCAATCTTCTCACATATACTTAGTATAGGGAGTGTAGTCAGAAAATCTATGTGAAAATGGAGAGTATATATGGTGAGGAATTGAGTGAATTCTCTAAGGCATGTTACTACTTTCAAATGTTGTTTTAATTGATTAAATGCAAGCTAGTGATTGATTACCGCGGTTAAGTATAAGTTAAAGAATAAGGATGGCTAAAATCTATGTAAGTAGTGATTTTTAACATGTCATGTTTCATTGGAAATCCCTGAGGTAATTGTTGCAAGGTTTAGGTTTTGTTTTGTTTTCTTTGTTTTGCTCGGGGACTAGCAAAAGCTAAGTGTGGGGGAATTTGATAGGAGCATATTTATGCAACTTTGTTATCTTATTTCTTTGCATTTACTTCGTTAATGTCCATTTATTTTGGTAATTTATGTTATTTTCGTATTATTGTAGGTCTACTTGGTAAAGATGACAATAAATAGTCAAATGGAGCAATTTGGAGCAGTTTTGGACTTGGATTGGATAGCATGCGTGGATCGCATTTGGGTTGGACGTTTTTGGTGTTTAAATGGTGTTAGACATGTGGTAAACTCTAGTGAAATTAAAGTTGAGGCTTGGAAGACAAGGAATTACACAAGAAAGAGGAATCCTAGTTGGAGAGGAACATTATCTTATCTTATCCAATCTTATCTCCAGCTGCAAGGAGGAATCCTAATCACATTCCAAGACTCTCTACCTGATTTTTAGAGTCCTAAAATAATTCAAAATGCCAAAACCTTTTCCTCCTTGGATTCAGCCATTCCCCCTATATATATGAAATTCCTGTAGAGATTTAGAGGGTGCCATGCCTACCCTTAATCCATTGAAGTTGCTGGAATTTTCAGAGTTCTTTCTATCTTTGTTTTAAGTTTCAATGTTTATTCTAGATTGCCTTTTAGTTATCATGAACATGTGTAACTAAGTTTCTTTTTAGCTAGAGGTGAATTCGAAGCCATGACCATATGTTTTATATAAATTGATTACATCTAGTTATTGTTTCATAAAATATGAATGCGATTTACTTATCTGCTTTATAGAGAACTTATTCTTGTATGTTTATTAAGGGTGCACACTTAGTTTGCATGCAGGGATTTGATGCTAAAATATAAGGGAATTTCACATAATCGTTATGAACTTATATTTGCAAGTAGTAAAAGTCACTGGTCATGATTGAGTTAAGTAAATTCTTGGCAGGAGTGTCATGCTTTTCATAGTTACGAATGCTTTGTCAATGCTTATGATTTTCACAGAACTTAATGATCTTTGAGATGTATCTCTATCATGCTTTTGATAATTAAGAAACTTGAGAAGAATAATTTGGGGCATTGTCATTCATGGTTTATAGGAAGAATAGCTGGAAGTCAATTTATATGCATATGTTTCATGTGTGGAGAAGAATCCTCTAGTTATCCTTTCACCCATATTTCATTCACAACTTAATTTACTTGCTGCCATTTAATTTTTTTTTAACTAAATTTGTCCAAAATAAACCCAATCATTATTTTGTTTTTAGTTTAACTTAGATTTCAGTTTTATAAGTTTTTGTGTTGATTAGCATCTAATCCCCGGAATAGAACGATCCCTACTTACTCATACTACGATTGCATAATTTATAGGGTTTAATTTGTGTGTTAGTTTCTATCACATCAGGTCTTGGAGGGGCGAAAAAGCAAAGTTGAGTAGGTCAGCAAAACAACGTTTGTAAGAAAACCTTTATTTTCGAACATAGTAACCCTTCGCTATAAAACAAGTATAGTTTCCTTAAAACATGCTATGTAAGTATGTAACAACAATACAATAACAACATAACCAAAAATATGCCAAGTCATGATATATCCAATGCCACAGTAATATAGTCATGTGGTAATCAAGTATAATCAATTGCTCATCCATCTATGCTAGCACACGAGTCAAAGTTGCTTAATGCAACCTGTACAACATGACTGGGTGTAATCAATACACTCTAGTACTACGATCATGTAAAGACTGGCGCCAAGGCGTGGTCACATATGAGTCAGAATTGCCTAATGCAATTTGTACGATAGGACTGGCACCCAACTTGGATCTAAGGCGAGTGAATGGTGCAGATGTGAACATACACGTGAAGGACTGGCCTTGGCCTGGGCGGAGTACTAACACCAGGGTGCAGCAAGATGAGCATGTACAAATATGTATGAATGTTATGACAGTAATATCTCAACCCTATAGCAGCATGTATCACAATTAATATCACAATAACGATACTTGGCAACATAAGCATAAAATGAAGTAAATACGCATTTATGGAAACTATAACTATATATAGGTATAAAAACAAACTACCCACTCACAAATACTTTGTTAGATCATAGCCCACGAGCCTTGCCTGACCCCTTAAGTCCTCGGGATACGTTTCCCCTATATGTGAAATAACTATTTTTAAATTCATTAGAACACATATACGGAAACTTAAATAAAACCCCCATAGGTTGCTCAAACCTAGGGTTTAAATATATGAAATCGATCTAGTCGACGTCACGGACCTACACAAATTTACAGAAAACATATTGGAGGCTGGATGCACCTTCACACACCGCCTACGGCATAGCTTTATGCGCCACCATGCGCAGGCAGAGGCTGCGGACGTTAGGAATATTCCGTTAAAATGCTAACAGATGTTAACATTGTTACTTGATGCCGTTAGAATATTCCGTCAAATTTGACGGAATATTCCCTAGTCTTCTCCGGTGGTCCTCGTCGGTCGCTGCCATCTGGTTCGCCGGAATCTAGGAAAGTCACTGGTTTTTGAGAAAAACTTCAAACCTTTATATCTTTTTCATTTCTCAACCATATTCACAAAATTTATATGGAAATGAAGTTTATGAAGAGTAGAATCGCATTATACCTCTTTGGAGTCCTGATAGGAGCATATTTATGCAACCTAGTTAGCTTGTTTTCTTGCATTTATATTGTTAGTTCCTAGTTATTTTAGTATTTTAAGCTATTTTCGTGTGTTTGTAGGTCCAATTGACTAAAGTAGCAAGAAAGTGCAATTTGGAGCATTTCGGAGCAGTTTTGGGCTTGGAATGGATAGCACATGCTTGGAGCAAGGTGGATGGACGAAATTGAAGTTCAAGAAAGGCTAGGAATATGCTAAAGAGATGGAAGAAATTAATTCAAGACTTGGAAGGAATCAACTACAAAGAAGGAAACATGAGTCAAACTTCCGTATTTTGGCTTAGTCAATCCTAATCTTTTCCTACTTATGTTCTAGCTGCAAAGGGAGTTCCTAATTAATTTAGGACACTTAAATATAAGTTCTAGAAGCCCTAATCCCAGTCAAAGAGGGATGCTGCACCAATTCTCCCTTTCCTTTTCCTTGCCGTGCAAGGAAGTCACTTTCCCTCTCTCCCTAGGTGCTGTCGCAACTTTCCTACCCTTTTTCCCCTAGGATTCTGATTTTAACTACCCTTTTTCCTTGAGGATTGGGAGCCAAATCCTTTCCTAAAATTAATTAGGGTTTCTTCTTTCCTAATATATATGTTTCTGCCGCAAGTCCCTGTATAATCAATCATTCACCCATTCAGCCAAAAAACCATTCAATCATTCATTCTCCCCTTCCACACCCACACTCGCACCACCTATTCACCATACACCACAACCCAATTTCATACCCAACCACCTTGAGCTAAACTTTATTTGGAGAGTTATTAATCTGTGATTTCTTGTTTTCTAAAGTCGTTGCATGATTTCATTATTCTTTGCTTGGTTGCTACTTAGAATGCGTTTTCACCATTATAATTCCAAATACTAGAACTCATGCCTGTTTCATTCAAAGCATTGTTTAGTTAAACCAGAGCCAAAAAGCCTTGTCCCTTTACATTTGTATTGTAGGTTTAACCCTTTTGAGCCTTATTTAGCCTATTTTCTTTGTTAACCACATTATCCTTACCTAGCCTAGAATAGGACTATCCATACCCTTGTTCTTAAAGAATAGTGAAGCATGACTTAGAGGGAATTCCTTTTGACCAACATATTGAAGAAAACAAGTGTGGGGGAAGGTAAAAGGGCATGGGAAAAGAAAAAAATAAAAAAAATAAAAAAAAAAAAGAAGAAAAAGTTGTGAAAAGAAAGAAAAAGAGTTGAGAAATAAGTGAGAATGAACTCACAAGTATTGGTTGTTGAAGAAAGGGTCCAAAAGTTTGAATTTGACCCTAAATGTTGTGTGAATCTCCCATGGGTGTTAAAAGTTGATTTCTGCATTCAAAAGTGAATTCTAAGTGTTTATTTCATTACTTTGCTTACCATCACTTTAAGAACCTTTGTTTATCCTTATCCTTTCTTTGTTAACCAATACCTTAGCCCTGTTACAACCCTTAGACTTCTATCTTGATTATTATGTGTTTCAATTTGTGGAGTTTGAAATTGGTATGAGCATATGGAATCCCTAGTTCTCGCTTCTAATAGTGGCATTCCGTTCATGAGATCATATACATGTCATATTAATAATTCTAGAAAATGCTTTCTTTGTTATAACATATGTGAGTGCTAGTTTACATGTTTACATCAATCTTCTCACATATACCTAGTGTAGGGAGTGTAGTCACAAAATCTGTGTGAAAATAGAGAGTATATCTAGTGAGGAATTGAGGGAATTCTCTAAGGCATATTACTACATTCAAAATGTTGTTTTAATTGATTAAATGCGAACTAGTGAGTGGTGACTGTGGTTAAGTGTTTACTCAAGATTAGGGATGGCTAAAATCTGTGGGAGTAGTGATTTTTAATATGTCATCTGCATTGGAAATCCTTGAGACAAATGTTGGAAGGTTTAGATTGTGTTTTGTTTGTTTTGTTTTGCTTGAGGACTAGCAAAAGCTAAGTGTGGGGGAATTTGATAGGAGCATATTTATGCGACTTAGTTAGCTTGTTTTCTTGCATTTATGTTGTTAGTTCCTAGTTATTTTAGTTTTTTAAGCTATTTTCGTGTGTTTGTAGGTCCAATTGACTAAAGTAGCAAGAAAGTGCAATTTGGAGCATTTTGGAGCATTTTGGGCTTGGAATGGATAACACATGCTT
Organism: Pyrus communis; assembly: GCF_041283825.1. Lineage (NCBI taxonomy): Eukaryota > Viridiplantae > Streptophyta > Magnoliopsida > Rosales > Rosaceae > Pyrus > Pyrus communis. Next base: position 22,649,730 of record NC_142565.1, read on the forward strand.
GGAGCAAGGTGGATGGACGAAATTGAAGTTCAAGAAAGGCTAGGAATATGCTAAAGAGATGGAAGAAATTAATTCAAGACTTGGAAGAAAATGAATCAGCTACAAAGAATGAAACATGAGTCAAACTTCCGTATTTTGGCTTAGTCAATCCTAATCTTTTCCTACTTATGGTCCAGCTACAAAGGGGGTTCCTAATTAATTTAGGACACTTAAATATAAGTTCTAGAAGCCCTAATCCCAGTCAAGGAGGGATGCCGCACCAATTCTCCCTTTCCCTTTCCTTGCCGTGCAAGGAAGTCACTTTCCCTCTCTCCCTAGGTGCTGCTGCAACTTTCCTACCCTTTTTCCCCTAGGATTCTGATTTTAACTACCCTTTTTCCTTGGGGATTGGGAGTCCAAATCCTTTCCTAAAATTAATTAGGGTTTCTTCCTTCCTAATATATATGTTTCTGCCGCAAGTCCCTATATAATCAATCATTCACCCATTCAGCCAAAACACCATTCAATCATTCATTCTTCCCTTCCACACCCACATCTGCACCACCTATTCACCATACACCACAACCCAATTTCATACCCAACCACCTTATGCCGCAGCAAAAAAAAAGAAAGAGAGAAGACCCTTTGGAGCAGTGGTTGCCATTCAAGATTGTTGGATTGTTAGAGCGTTTCTAGGTGTATTCAATCTTTTGTTTTCAATGTTTAAGTTAAGTTTTCTTTGTTTTGCTGTGAACATGAGAGGCTAAACTCATTTTGGCTGGAGGAGACTTTGAAACCATGATTATATTTGCAATATGAATTGATTACTTCTAGTTGTGATTTCATAAATTGTGAATGCAATTTGCTTAACTGCTTGATTGATAACTTATTCTTGTATGTTGATTGAGGGTGCACACTTAGTTTGCATGCATGAATTTGATGCTAGAATATAAGGGAGTTTCACCTAATCGTTATGAACTTATATTCATAAGTAGTGGAGGTTGCTAGTCACACTCGTGTTAAGTAAATTCCTGGCAGGAGTATCATGTTGTTCATAGTTACGAATGCATTGCCAATGCTTATGATTTTCACAAAGCTTAATGATGTTTGACTGTATCTCTATTATACTGTTCATGTAGGGAACTTTTGAAGAATAATTTGGTTGTCGATGCGTATTCCATCCAATTCAATGACTTAAGGAAAATCCGAGGGTTAATTAGTGCTGTTTACAGAGGTGGCCTGAAAAACACATTAAAACACAATTAAAACACTCTTGCCACCAACTAGGTGATGAAGGAACTCACCTTTGTATCACCAATCAGGCGATGAAAGGTACAACTAATACTATTAATAAATATTTTTGCCTCTGCAACTCACCATTCTTCCCACCAACTAGGTGAGAAGAGGTACAACTTGTACATGTGAACTCTAAATAATAAAAAACCCTCAAGCCTCACAACACAAAAAGAGGATAAGCAAGCTTAACTCAACCTAACTGGAGGAGCACTTATGCCCAACAAGGGTTATAGTCACCAACAAAGTCTTATTACTAGCCAACAAAGGCTTCAATGCATGGTATACAAAGACCAAGCTCTTCAGCCCTTTTGCATCTGCTTTAGACCTTTCCCCTTTGTAACAATGCAAACACTACAACTCGTAGAAAGCTTCACACACTCTTGATCAAGATTATGCGAAGCAAAATCAATTTATATGGTTTGCCTCTCACACGCTTGCTCAAGAGTGTGGAAACAAAACCTATATATGTGGTCTTTCCCACATTTTCTTGTCCCTAGTTAAAAAAAAAAGGCCAAAAAAAAAAAAAAATCCAAATTAATTAATTAATAATTATTTCGAAAATCATTAATTATTCAATTAATTATTAGGGAATTTTGCACAGTACCACCTGAACTTGAAAGCATGTGTGCAAATACCACCTAAACTTTCAATTTTGCATTTTTACTACCTGAACTTTATTAATTGTTGGAATCTACCACCTACCGTTACTTTCCATCCATTTTGCTGTCAAAACATATCACTTGTGGGGGCATTTTTGTCACTTAACTTTCTAAATTTCCTAAAACCAATTTATACAAAGGAAACTGATAAACCAGCATCCAGAGGGAGGGTCTTTGTTGGAACAAGATATGAAGGGTTTCATGGAGAGAAAGGAAAACAACTATGTTTGATTTTGGCAAGGTTTGTTGAAGAATTGAAGTGAAAATTGATGAAAAAAAACGAGTTTTACATGCGACGAAAAACACCGGATAGTCATCATTTCCCCACCCCACCAATTATTTTACCCCATATAAGAAGAGCAGCAACCAAAATTTTGGTTCACAGGTTGTCCCTTAATTTGTAAAGTTGGAGGCCTAACATTGTTCATCAGTTGGCTTGCCATCCTGCAAGTAAAATGTTTTCGGACTATGCAATCATAACTATAGCATACTCAATGAATTTAAGCAAAAATCTAGTAATTTTTTACAAAATTGGAACTATGCATCCAATTTTGGCGCCATATTGACTTGGACAATTTTAGTTGGGTGCTATTTTATTCTAACCAAGCATTTGAAGTTAGTTAACAAAAATACCCCCACAAGTGGCATACTTTAACGGCAAAAGGGATGGAAAGTAACCGTAGGTGGTAGATTGCAACAACTAAGAGAGTTCAGGTAGTAAAAACCTAGAATTGAAACTTCAGGTGGTACTTGCGTAAATGTCACATCCCAGCCCAGGCCCCCACCACATCCCGGGCTTGACTTCACCGTTGCATGATATTGTCCGCTTTGGGTCCCTACCACGCCCTCACGGTTTTGTTTTTGGGAACTCACACGAGAACTTCCCAGTTGGTCACCCATCATGGGATTGCTCTCGCGCTCTACTCGCTTAACTTCGGAGTTCCGATGAACTCCGAAGCCAGTGAACTCCCAAAAGGCCTCATGCTAGGTAGAGATGGGAATATACATAAAAGGATCACTCCCCTGGACGATGTGGGATCTTACAGTAAAACTCCCTAATTATTAATTATTAATTAAGGAATTAATTAATTATTATTTATGACATGTGGAGGAGGCCAACAAAGCTTCGACACATAGGAGGCAACAACAACATGTTCAAGGCTTCACACACTCTTGATCAAGACAGTGTGAAGCAAAATCAATTTATAGTGCCCTATGATTAGCTTCGACTAATCAAGCTATGTGCTTCCAACCAAAAAACTTCACCTCCTAAGCTTCAACCAAAAAGTTTCACCTACAAAGCTTCAACAAAAAACTTTACCTACAAAGCTTTAACATTTTTTTTTAAATATACGATATTATCTACACAAAGAGGTGAGAGAGTGGGTTAAGCCTCACAGTGAGCTAGCATAGCTTTTCGGCACACTTATGCTTTTGTATATTTTCTTATGTGCCAGTAATTTATTACAATATATTTGGGTACAAATATTTTGAAACACTAGTTTAGTAAAATATGTTTAGATATGGACATTTTGGTACACTAGTTTAGTATAATATATTTAGGTACAAACATTTTGGTACACTAGTTTATTATAATATATTTAGGTACAGACTTTTCGGTACACTTATGTTTTTTCATCTTTTCTTATGTGGCACTAATTCATTACAATATATTAAGGTACAAACATTTGAAGAAAAATTTGTGAAAAACTAAGTTCATTAAGCAACATAATACATGCATTTAACGATTAGACCTAAGCATGGCCGGTCTATTGTTAGTGGGTTAATTGCCCATCTTGCTTTAATTGTCACACAACTTAAACCTTTTGTGCCTTGTGGACCAAAAACCTTTTGAGTCATGAAACCCGAAACTAACTTAAGGCCTAAAAATGAACCTTTCATTCTTGATTAATTAACTTTTAATTAATCCTTGCCATATACAATTAAACTATTTAATTGTCCATACTCATCTTCGTCATATCCTTCAATCATTACCTTACACGGTGTGAGATCCCTTAGGTTCCCTTTAGCGAGGTAGTGGGCAATTAGAACTCTTACTAATCGATTGTGAATTGAAACTTACTTTCAATTCTCCCTTTAGTGATTATACACCTTTAGGACTTCCACAAGCTACCAGTGACACCTAGTAGTATGTCATGGGTACCCAAGCTAATCAGAAGAGGTTGGAGAACGACTGCCCATACCGTGAAAGCCTAACTTGTACCAAAATGAAGCTTACAACGAGTAGAAAAAAAACCTTACCACTTTTGGGACTTAAATCCAACAGAATCTCGCTGGAGAAACCTCGATAATCCGGCCAAACCTGCAACTCGAAGAACTTGAGCTTCCCGATGTCCAAAACACTTCAAAATTACTCCCCAAGCTTTGTGAAGACATCCTAAAGCTTCCTACAACCTCAAAACTCAATGAAACCTCCGCGATCACGAGTGCATGAACAGTGCACCAAAACTGGGTTCTCGGGTTTTTGAAGGTTTCAAGTCGAACCAACACTACCAATCGACTCCTAAGCTCGAAATGAGTCCAAAAACACCAACAATAACAACGATCCATGCCAGAAATGGTTGGATGGAGGTTGTTCGTACACTTGCAAAGGAATGGAAGAAATCCGAGAAACAGAGTAGAGAGAGAGAGTCATGGGAAAAAGATGGGTGTGTGTGAGTGTGTGATCCAGATGGCAGCCCCCCAACCAAAAACAAAACAAACCAAACACCCTACAAAGCTAATTAACGTCCAAGGGCAAAATTGTCTTTTCACACCTACGGTACAAATAATTCAGGACTAGTTGTCACACTAGAACACAAAATTAACACTCACTAACAAAGTGTATGTGAGACCCAAATGTATATTATGTTGTGTCAGTTTTGTGCATTTAACACGAAAAAATCCGTTTTGGCTGACACAAAGCAACGATGGAAAACATTTAACTCCAGCAAAGGGATTTAAGTTCGTACCTGTGGAAGGGGAGGAAGAATGACAATGTCAATTAAGATATCATTTGAAGCCCATATTGTCTTGGCTATTGTTGGCACACAAAATTTCAATACAAAACTAGAAATTCATTTGGTTTTGTCTACAGTTAAGTTCAACGATTAAAATTGAATAGTCTCAGATTTATAAATTCAAATAATAATGTCCATTAAATAGATAAGATTTGTGAGTGATCTTAAAAGAAGAACGACTATCTTCAACTTTGGGCCTAACATAAGGCACTTTACATCATTCTTGAGAATTGGAACATATAGGAATATTGGATCCACTAAAAGAGCACACAAACAAAATGCTATGAACATTTTCTTCCAATACTTTTGATCAAAAGACTCGTCAGATTTTTGAGTTTCTTGTGTCTTCCATATGCAACTTAATTCATGTTTAGGTTGCAAGGACATGTCAGAGTTTTCCATTTTGGCCATTGTATTTTTATTTGAATCATAATTACTGGACAAAACACAATAAATTTAAATAGTAGTTGTCCTCAAAACAATCGAAATTTGTCAAGACACAATGTTGGAGCACTTATGACTCTCAGATTTCATCTAGTGACTGAAATTTCATTCATCAAATCTGATGATCATAAGTGCTTCGGTTGCACCCAAAAAAAATCATAGAACTTTTGCTGGTTGACACAACATTTTGATGAAAGAAAAGGAAAAAAAATAAAAAAAGAAATTACTCAAACTTACTTTTCTTTTCTTTTTGGTAGAAAGTCAAAACTGAATCTTGGAGCTAGAACTCTGGAATTTCGGTTAGTTTCTGTTTTTTTTGTCAACTAAAAGCCGAACTACTTTATAAAGTGAAATGATTGCAAACAACTCTTTCTTCTTTTCCAGATGGTGTCGGCTACTTTCAATTTTCTTTGAAACAAAGGTCATCGTGACTTTTATGAAGTAGACTGATTATGCCAATAAAACCCTAAAGCCACTCAAGTGGCTTTCACATGGTGTAAAGGTCCAGATAGAATGAGGCACAAATTCAACATTTGTACATGCACACACTGAATTAGCCACAAATTCAATATTTGTGAATGCCCACAAGAAAATAGAATGAGGCACAAATTCAACATTTGTAAAGACCTGCAAGGACATGGAATGAGCCACAAATTCAACATTTGTGAAAACCCACACAGAAATAGAATAAGCTACAAGTTCAACTTTTGTAAAAACCCACATGGAAATGGAATGAGTCACAAACTTAACATTTGCAAAAGGCCTACTCGGAAATTGAATGGGCCACAACTTCAACATTTGTAAAGGCCCACATGGAATGAGTCACAAGTTAAACATTTGTAAAAACCCACACAGATATGGAATAAGCCACAAATTTAATATTTGAAAAGGCTCACATGGAAATGGAAAGAGCCATAAATTCAACATTTGTAAAGCCAACATGAAATGAGCCACATATTCCACATTTGTAAAGACCCATAGGGAAATGGAATAAGCCACAAATTCAACATTTTTAAAGGTTCACACGGAAATAAAATGAGCCACAAATTCATCATTTGTCACGACCCACATGGAATGAGCCACAAATTCAACAATGGTTAAGGCTCACAAGGAAATAGAATGAACCATAAATTCAATATTTATAAAGGCGCACACACATTCAATATTTGTAAATGCCTACACGGAAATGGAATGAAACATAAATTCATCACTTGTAAATGCCCACACGGATATGGAATGAGCCACAAATTAAACATTTGTAACGGTAATTAAACATTTGTAACGGTCCACAAATTCAACATTTGTAAAAATCCACACATAAATGGAATGAACCACAAATTATATATTTGTAAAGGTCCACAAATTCAACATTTGTAAAGCCCCACACAGAAATGAAATGAGTCACAAATTCAATATTTGTAAAAGCCCACACGGAATGAGCCACAAATTTAACATTTGTCAAACTCATACGGAATGAGGCAAAAATTCAACATTTGTAAAAGCCTACACAGAAATAGAATGAGTCATAAATTCAACATTTGTCAAGGCCCATACAGAAGTCACAAATTCAATATTTGTAAAGGCTCACACGGATATGGAATCAACCATAAATTCAACATTTGTAAAAGTCAATATGGAATAAGGAAAAAATTCAACATTTATCAAGGCCCACATGAAATGGGAATGAATCACAAATTTAAAATTTGTAAAGGCCCATACGAATATAAAATGAGCCACAAATTCAACATTTGTAAAGGCACATACAAAATTAGCCACAAACTTCACATTTGTAAAACCAATATTTGAAAAGGCCCACATGGAAATGGAATGAGCCACAAATTCAACATTTGTCAAGTCCACATGAAAATGAATTGAGCCACAAATTCAAATTTTGTAAAATTCCACATAGAAATGAAATGAGCCATAAATTCAATATTTGTCAAGACTCACATGGAATGAGAATGAGTCACAAATACAACATTTGTAAATGCCTACATAAATCTGGAATGAGTTATAAATTCAACATTTGTATATTCGATATGGAATGAAGCAAAAATTCAACATTTGTAAATGCCCATACAAAAATGGAATGACCCACAAATTCAACATTTGTCATTGCCCACACAAAATAGGAATGAGTCACAAATTTAACATCTGTAAAGGTCCACACAGATATAGAATGAGCTACAAATTCAATATTTGTAAAGGTCCACACGAAATGAGCCACAAATTCCACATTTGTAAATGCACACACAGAAATGGAATGAACCACAAATTTAACATTCGTAAGGGCTCACATGTAATGAGGCAAAAATTCATCATTTTAAAAGGCCAACATGGAAATGGAATGAGGCACAAATTCAATACATGTCAATGCCCACACATAATGCGTCACAAATTCATCATTTTTAAAGGCACAAACGGAACGAGTCATAAATTTAATATTTGTAAATGCCCATACGGAAGATGAATACAAGTTCAACATTTTTAAATACTCACACAAACACAAATTGAGTTATAAATTATAAAGTCCACTCCGAAATAAAATGAAGCACAAATTCAACATTTGTAAAAGCCCACAAATTCAACATTTGTAAAAACCCACATGAAAATGAAATGGGCCACAAATTTAACATTTGTAAAGGTCCACACGGAATGAGCTACAAATTTAACATTTTTAAAGGCCCACACGGAATAAGCCACATATCCAACATTTTTAAAGGCCTACACGAAAATGGAATGACCAACAAATTCAACATTAGTAAAGGTTGACATAGAATAAGGTACAAGTTCAAAATTTGTAAAAGCCCATACCGAAATGGAATGAGCCACATATTCAACATTTGTAAAAGCCCACACAAACACGAAATTAGCAATTAATTCAACTTTTATAATGGCCCACAAATTCAACATTTGTCAAAACCAACACGGAAACGAAATGAGCCACAACTTCAACATTTGTAAAGGCCCACAAATTCAACATTGTAAAAGCATACACGGAAATTGAATGAGCCACAAATTCAACATTTGTGAACGTCCATATGGAATGAGACACAAATTTCACATTTGTATATCAACATTTGTAAAGGCTGACAAAGAATGAGGCAAAATTTTCACATTTGTAAAGCCCTCACGAAAAATGAGATGAGCCACAAATTTAACATTTGTCAATGGCCACTGTAAGATCCCACATCGCCCAGGGGAGCGATCCTTAAATGTATATTCTCATCCCTACCTAGCACGAGGCCTTTTGGGAGCTCACTGGCTTCGGGTTCCGTAGGAACTCCGAAGTTAAGCGAGAAGGGGGCTAGAGCAATTCCATGATGGGTGACCCACTGGGAAGTTGCTCGTGAGTTCCCAAAAACAAAACCGTGAGAGAATGGTAAGCCCAAAGCGGACAATATCGTGCTACGGTGGTGGAGCGGGCCCAGGAAGCGATCCGCCCCGGGACGGGATATGACAAATTTGGTATCAGAGCCTAACCCTGGCCGTGGTGTGCCGACGAGGACGTCGGGCCCCTAAGGGGGGTGGATTGTAAGATCCCACATCACCCAGGGGAGTGATCCTTAAATGTATATTCTTATCCCTACCTAGCACGAGGCCTTTTGGGAGCTCACTGGCTTCGGGTTTCGTAGGAACTCTGAAGTTAAGCGAGAGGGGGCTAGAGCAATCCCATGATGGGTGACCCACTGGGAAGTTGCTCGTGAGTTCCCAAAAACAAAACCGTGAGGGAATGGTAAGCCCAAAGCGGACAATATCGTGGTACGGTGGTGGAGCGGGCCCGGGGATTGTGACATCCCACATTGCCCAGGGGAGTGATCCTTAAATGTATATTCCCATCCCTACCTAGCACGAGACCTTTTGGGAGCTCACTGGCTTCGGGTTCTGTAGGAACTCCGAAGTTAAGCGAGAAGGGGGCTAGAGCAATCCCATGATGGGTGACCTACTAGGAAGTTGCTCGTGAGTTCCCAGAAACAAAACCGTGAGGGCGTGGTCGGGGCCCAAAGCGGACAATATCGTGCTACGGTAGTGGAGCGGGCCTGGGAAGTGATCCGCCCCGGGCCGGGATGCGACAATTGGTATTAGAGCCTAACCCTGGCCGCATGTGTGCCGACGAGGATGTTGGGCCCCCAAGGGGGTGGATTGTGACATCCCACATCGCCCAGGGGAGTGATCCTTAAATGTATATTCCCATCCCTACCTAGCACGAGACCTTTTGGGAGCTCACTGGCTTCGGGTTCTGTAGGAACTCCGAAGTTAAGCGAGAAGGGGGCTAGAGCAATCCCATGATGGGTGACCCACTGGGAAGTTGCTTGTGAGTTCCCAGAAACAAAACCGTGAGGGCATGGTAGGGGCCCAAAGTGGACAATATCGTGCTACGGTAGTGGAGCGGGCCCGTGAAGTGATCCGCCCCGGGCCGGGATGTGACAGCCACACGGAATAAACCATAAATTTAGCATTTTTAATGCCCAAATGTAAATGGTATGAACCACAAATTCAATATTTATAGTGGCGTACAAATTCAACTTTTATAAAGCCCATATGGTAATGGAATGAGCCACAAATTCATTTGTAAAAGCCCACATGCAAATGGAATGAGCCATAAATTCAATATTTTTAAAGATCCACATGGAATGAGCCATAAATTCAACTTTTGTAAAGACCCACAAGCTAATGGAATGATCCATAAATTCAACATTTGTAAAGGCCCACACAGAAATGGAATGAGCAATAAATTCAACATTCGTAAACGTTCACACGAAATGAAGTAAAAATTCAACGTTTGTAAAGGCCCACACGAAAATGGAATAAGCCACAAATTCAACATTTATAAAAGCCAACAAGGAAATGGAATGAGCCACAAGTTGAAAATTTGTAAAGGTCCACACAGATATGGAATAAGCCATAAATGCAATATTTGTAAAGAGTTAAACGTAAATGGAATAAGCCATAACATTTGGAAAAGCCCACACGTAAAAGCCATAAATTCTACATTTGTAAATCAACATTTATCAAGGTACTCACAGAAACGAAATGACTTACAAATTCAACATCTGTAAAGACCCACAAGGAAAGAAGCAAAAATTACAAATTTTTAAAGATTCACATGGAAATGGAATGAGTCATAAGTTCAACATTCGTCAAGGCCCATACGGAATGAGTTACAAGTTCAATGCCCACACGGAATGAGTTACTAGGCTATATAGGGTAATTAGCAGATCACCAATTAGGGTTTTAGCATGCATGCCAATTTAAATGAAGATTACATGCCAGTCTTATACTTTAATTGGTAAAGGAAGGCATAGAATATGCTCTGTTATTCTCAAACTGTGACAGAAAATATCAACTGCGTCATTGTCCTTGTCTTTTGTCATGGCATCCTTAGCTTCCACGCAGTCATCTTCAGCTTCCTTGTAGTCCACTGACAAGTACAAGGGGTTTGATATGTTGAATGTTTGACCGTCCAAGAGGGGAAGAAAGAAGTGGAGGTCAAGTTACTGGTAGGGTATCGATTTAATCCCACCAAAGATGAGATCGTTGTGTACTTTCTATTTAACAAGATTATGGACCGCGCAATGCCTATCTACGATCTTTATGCGTATGATCCCAATCAGCAACCAAATGGTGAGTTTCTGATTTGATTGTTATTTTGTACAGTTATTGAGTTCGGTCCGTGTTTTAGGTTCAAATCTGATTTCTTATCATTTTGTGACTCACAGATGAATATGAATATAGAAGTTTAAATAACGCAGCAAACGCAAGATTAAATAATTATCGATGTCATCGAAATCACTAACACAATGAAAAATATGAAGTCTTACCTCATGTGAAGCTTCCGAAACATCGATTTTGTGTTTCATTTGCCAAAAACAATTTTTCTCAATCAACATGTTTGTAGTTTCATTGGTTATGGTTTTGTTCAACAATGGAGGGTGTGAGGGTTTTGATAGTTGAGAAGATAAATAATACCCTAAAAGTGATTTGGGATGTATTTAGAATTTTTTTTTTTTTAAAAAACCTAATAAGGTCAAAATTGTCATTGCATAGTGAGGTGAATAAGTAATTTAATATTAAATTTTAATGTGGGGTTCATTCAACATTTTGTGGGGTGCTAATATAAAAAGCCTTCTTTTATTCGTTTTCTTGCAAATTTTGGTAAAATGATAACTAGGCGACTCAGGCGGACATCAGTATTTGTATTTGGCATAGCAAATATTTGACATGATATCTACAAGCCACCTACTCAACATAGCCAACATACCTTCATTTATCAATGGCGAGGGGGAGGGAGAGGGAAAATCCATTTTAGTAATACTTGAACTTCTATAAAAAAATTTGTTTAAACATGAAAAATTATTTTCACACACTATTTTTTTCCTTTAGCAAACTCATGATTAATTATCTCAAGACTAACTAACAAAGATTTTGTTTCTTCTACAAAAACCATGCGAACCTTAGTGCTATAGACATAGCCGTTGGGCAAGACTTGCAGTGGGTCCTCTGTGTCCATTAGTTCCTTAGTTATTTAGCAAACAAGCTTCGATTGATGTTGCTTAGAATAAGGTAAGGGAAAGGATAGTTTTTGGAAACCCTCCTATGATAGCGGATCCTCTTTGGTGCAATCATCATCGTAACAGTATCTAAATCAGGTCATGCCATATAACTTACAGAATTCCTGTTTGAATTGGTGAACCAGGTAATCCCATTGCTTTGGCTCAAATAACACCTCGAAAACATAACTAACAAAAGAATAGCAAAATTACAATTAGAGACTAACCTTTTCTATGCAGCTCCAATGATAAATTTAGGACTTTTTGAAGAAGAAGATTAACATTTTAATAAATGGTGTTAGATTACAAATTTATTTTAATCCTTTAATGTGTACTTAATTCAAATTCATATTATATTTTTTTTTAATATTTAATAGATATGTTATTTAATATCTCCACTTTAAATTTTAAATTTATTATTGTACACATTCTAATTCATTAATTTATTTAGCTTCCTTTAATTAGTGAACCTAAATGTTTGTATCATAATATATTTTACTGAACTAGTGTATCAAAATGTTGTTGGAAATGTGCCCTAAAGCCAATCATATGATGATACTTTATGGACATTTCACATGTTAAACTAATCTAGTTTAATATATAAGGGCAAAAATTATTGTTTAAAGCTGTCTCATATAAACATTATATGCTTGAACAATAAGTCCAAGGAATATGTAATTAAGAGAATATGATCTAAAGAAGTTAGGTTTATGAGACCATTCTTTTTCGTACACATATCCTAAATGTGACAGCCCGTCCCAGAAATATTTAAAACGTAACGTGAAAAGACGATTTTGCCCCTAGATTGATTTCTTTACGTTTAATTGTTGTTGTGAGTTTGGTTGGCATGTTTGGAGCCACACACACCTTCCCACACACCCCCAACCTTTCCTCCTGGTTCCCTGCATCTGTCCCGAGTCCCTTCTCCCATCCCATTCACCATATACGTACGGACACACACCCAAAACCCATTAAACCTTCACAGATCGAGGAAACCAAGACCATATTTGAACTCGTGAGGCTTGTAGGAGTCCAACCATACCATTTTCAGGTAAGAACACCTTCGTTTTCATGTCGAATCTACGATGTTCGATTTCGAGTACTGTTCATGCACACGTGATTTCTCACGTTTTAGGGAATTTCAAGCTTGTAGGAAGCTTGGTGAGGTCCCTAGGAGGCTCGGGGTGGTTCATTTGAAGGTTTTGGACGTCGGGATCACTAGTTTCGAAGTTGGTCGGAGTTGGGTTGTTTTTCCAGGTGAGATTTCGTGGTTTTTAGCACTTGAAAGTGGTATGATTGTGTTCCTCTAGTTCTAAGCTTCATTTTGGTACCAATTTTGTGAAATTTGGGTGAAAAACGAAGAAGATATCAAAGTTTGAAATTTTCCCGATTTTCCGGCGCCGGAGGCTCGCCGGAGAAGACGACGGAATATTCTTGACGCCGTTAACGGAATCTGTTAAAACTGACGGAATATTCCCTACGGCGTCAGTTGACGCCGTCAGCGTGCCAGGCACGTGCCTGCGCGTGGCCGGCGCGTGGGGGCGCGTGCGACGGTAAAAAATTATTTTAAAAATATGGGGATGTTCCTGAGGTTGAGTAGATCACGTTGGTGTATTCATACACCCCATTTGAGCATTGTATGAGAAGTTATTTCTAAAGGTTTGGTTATGTGCTTTAAATTGACGTTTTTGTAGTTGTTTCGCATATAGGTGATACCTATCCCGAGGATGAGCGTGGTCACTCGAGGCAGGGGGGCTACGACCCTTCCACATACCAGTGAGTGGGCTTTTGGTTTTCCGTATATACCTATATACATATATTTTCCCAGAAATTGATTGAAATATTATTAGTTATACGCCAAGCATTATATATTGCCGTTGATTATGCTTGGTTAGTTGCATTCATATTTATATGCATGTTTGGTGCTGTGGACGCATAGGTAAGTGCCAGGTAAGTGTTATTCATGTTTACATTCAGTAGTGATTCGAGATGCTTAGAGAGCTCATAACCTGCACCCCCGATGTTAGTGCTCCCGCCCAGAGTAGGGCACAGTCCTTCACGTGATGTTCACCTCCCGCACCACACGCTCAGCTTGGATCCAAGTTAGGTGCACAGTCCTGTCGTACAGACCACTTTAGGTGGTTCCGACTCGTAGGTGACCCGCGATTATTCGCCCAGTCTTCACGTGATCGTAGCACTAGAGCATATATATGTATTACACCCAAGCCTGTCGTACAAACCACTTTAAGTGGTTCCGACTCGTGTGCAGGTCCAGTTATTGAGTTTGAGATTTGAGCTCTAGATCCAGCCGTACAGGTCACGTTAGGTGACTCCGGCTGCCAGATTATATGTTATCGATATGATTTACACTTGAGCACTTGCATTTCGTTTTGAGGTTTTGGCATGGCATATCCTTGAGCATGATTGGTATATATATACGTATATCTATTTTTTGGGAAGTATACAGGTTTTACGGCGAGGGGTTAGAACGTATTTATTAAATGGTTTTCGAAAAGCTTTGTTTTTGCCCACTCACGCTTTTGTTTTGCGCCCCTCCAGGTTCTAGTTGACTAGCAGGCAGGGTGGTTTCCCAGAGGGCTTTCCGGCATTTCTGACAGACGATCACCAGCGTAGGGTCACCTTCGGGTGTACTGTTGTCGCATCATTTTCATTTGGACTGCTTTAGGGTTATGCTCTGAACTTGTGTCTCACTTACGCTAGCACTTGTTGCTATTACCTGTTGTATGCTAGTTTTTATTATTCGTTCTATTTACATTACTATTTTATTAGCTTCCGCACTGTGCACATGGCTACGTCACTTCCACGTGACGGCCAGCATGCCCTGATCTCGATCGGGGTGTGTCAGTTTGGTATCAGAGCCTAGGTTTGGCAGTCCTGTGTTTTTGTGAGTATTTTAATGGTTTTGGTGTCTTCTGTCAGAATTATGCCGCCTCGTCGGGAACCACGTCGCTCTACTGAGCCTAGTTTCCCCGATGTTGCTCAGCTGGGGGAAGTTATTGCTACAGCCATTCAGTCAGTGATTCGCCCTCCCCAGAGGACTCCTCTGGAGACTATGTACAATTTGAAATTGTTTAAGTTCGGAGGTAGTGAGGGTCATGAGGGTGCAGAGAGATGGTTGGAGCATATTGAGAAGACTTTTCGTGTGTGGCACAATCAGGGGAACCTTCCTGTTGAAAGGTGGGTTGAGACGACATCATGGTTTCTGGGTAAGTAGTCTGCAGCTTGGTGGGAGCAGGAATCTCGTCGTTTGACTCCAGCTGAGAGGACTGATTGGGATGTTTTCCAGGAGTTGTTCAGGAGAAGGTTTGTGCCTCTTGAGTACATTGATCGTAAGAAGCAGGAGTTCACTGAGTTGAGACAGGGGAAGTTGACGGCGAATGAGTATTATCGGAGGTTCACCGATCTGTCTCGCTACCATCCAGATGTTGCGGGTAATCCAGCGGAGATGCTTCGTCGTTTCCGCCTAGGTACTAAGAAGAAGTGGTGTTCGATGGCGACCACTACCCACTGTGATACCTACCAGGATTTCTATGAGATATTGTTGAGGATTGAGGATTCAGAGAACATGCCGAGCGAGAGTGAGGAGGAAGAGAAGGATGGCAATCAGAAGAAAGATGATAAGGGTAAAGGTCAGGCGTCGCTCGGACCTCGTAGGACGCAGAACTTTAAGAGGGGTGGCACTAGTTCTAGCTCTTCTAGCGGTGGTTTTAGGGCCACTGGTCAAGGACGAGGAGGTAGGTTTGCTGGTGGTGCCAGAGGGCAGAGACAGGGTGATGGTGGTCGAGGCAAGGCCCCAGTTTGCCGTAGGTGTAATAACCGGCATTTTGGTGAGTGCAGGCGTGGCAGCAGTGGTTGTTTTACGTGTGGGCAGATGGGACATCGGGCTACAAATTGTCCCCAGAGTCAGCAGCAGAAACCGCAGCAGGTTTTCTTGCCGCCACCTGCGCCGATTCAGCAGATTCAGGGTCCGGGTAGTTATGGACAGGCAGGTCGAGGTGGTGCCTACCACTATCAGGGCGATGTTGTTCCTTATGCCTCGGGACAGTATCAGTATCCCCAGGACTCATATTCCCAGGGTGGTTATCCTCCGTATTCTGGCGGCTATATGCCGTACCCTCCTGCTTCAGCAGGCGGTTCTCAGTGGTTTCAGGGAGAACAGTTCCAGCAGGGAGAGATTGCTGCGAGTAGTGTGGGGTCTTCGAGGCAGTCTGGTCAACCCAGTAAGGGGCGTGGCACTCAGAGTCGTGGTGGCCAGGCGAGTAGAGGTCGAGGTGGACGACAGCAGACCTAGGGGCGTATTCATAATATTTCTCTGCAGGATGCTCAGAACAATCCGGATTGATTATGGGTACGTTAAATATCCTTGGCTATTTTGCTAGGGTATTAATTGATTGTGGTGCTACACATTCTGTGATTTCTCATACATTTGCTCAAGTGACGCAACCTCGCCCCACACCTCTAGGGTATGATTTAGAGTTCGCTATGCCTAGAGGGGAAAGATGTATTGTAGATCGTGTGTACCCAGGATGTCCAGTGATAGTAGAGGATGCGGTTATGCCAGCTGATCTTATCCCGTTAGATATTGTTGACTTTGATGTGATTCTGGGCACAGATTGGTTGCATTTTAATCGTGCCAATATTGATTGTTACGGGAAAATAGTTACGTTTCATCGTCCTGGACTACCTGTGGTTACTTTTGTGGGCGAGCAGAGTGGGGTGAGACATGGTGTTATTTCAGCTTTGCGAGCGAAAAGGTTGTTGTCTAAAGGTTGCCAGGGGTACCTAGCTCATGTGGTGTTGGATGAGGCCGCTCCTAGTAGAGTTGAGGATGTGAGAGTAGTCAGGCACTTTCCTAATGTTTTCCCCGAGGATTTACCTGGTTTACCACCAGACCGAGACATGGAGTTCACTATCGAGTTGCTTCCAGGTACTAATCCTATTTCCTTGACTCCTTATCGTATGGCTCCCGCTGAGTTAAGGGAATTGAAAGTTCAATTGCAGGAATTAGTGGATAAGGGTTTCATTCAGCCTAGTACTTCACCTTGGGGTGCTCCAGTATTGTTTGTGAGGAAGAAAGACGGAACCTTGAGGCTATGTATTGACTATAGGCAATTGAATCGGGTGACGATTAAAAACCGTTATCCGTTGCCACGTATTGATGACTTGTTTAATCAGCTGCGAGGTGCTTGTGTATTCTCCAAGATTGACTTGAGGGCTGGGTATTATCAGCTGAAGATTAGTAGGGATGACGTTCCTAAGACGGCGTTCAGGACTCGTTACGGTCATTACGAGTTTCTGGTTATGCCATTTGGGTTGACGAATGCACCAGCTGCATTTATGGATTTGATGAATCGGGTGTTCCAGCCCTATTTGGATAGGTTCGTTATTGTCTTCATCGATGACATTCTGGTGTATTCTAAATCGAAGGCGGAGCATGTTCGACATCTTACTTTGGTGTTGAAAAGGTTGAGGGAACACCAACTGTATGCTAAGTTTAGCAAGTGCTAGTTTTGGTTAGACCAAGTTGCGTTTTTGGGGCACATCATTTCGGCTCAGGGTGTTTTGGTGGACCCTCAGAAGGTTGCAGCAGTGGAGAATTGGGAGCAACCACGAACCGTCACAGAGGTGAGGAGTTTCCTTGGTTTAGCAGGGTATTATCAGCGGTTTGTTAAGGATTTTTCTGTGATTGCTTTACCACTGACGAGATTAACGAGGAAAGACGTTAAATTTGAGTGGGATGATAAGTGTGAGCAGAGTTTCCAACAGTTGAAGTATTGTCTCACTCATGCACCTGTTTTGGCACTCCCGGACGACAGTGGTGACTCCAAGGTTTATAGTGATGCTTCCTTGAATGGTCTGGGATGTGTGTTGATGCTGCATGGTAGGGTGATTGCTTATGCTTCACGACAGTTGAAACCCCATGAGTTGAATTACCCTACGCATGATTTGGAGTTGGCAACTATCATTTTTGCGTTGAAGATATGGAGACATTATCTTTACGGGGAGAAGTGTAGGATCTTTACAAATCACAAGAGTCTTCAATATCTTTTTACGCAGAAAGATCTTAATCTTCGTCAACGGAGGTGGTTGGAGTTGCTCAGTGATTATGATTGCACGATTGATTATCACCCTGGTCGTGTAAATGTAGTTGCTGATGCACTTAGCAGGAAGTCACAGGGCCGCATTAATGCGTTGTATGCGAGTCGTATTCCTCTTCTGGCAGATCTACGTTCTACAGGAGTGAGGTTGGAAGCAGAAGACCGAGATGTGGCTTTACTTGCTAATTTTCAAGTTAAACCAATTTTAGTTGATCGGGTTCTTGAAGCTCAAGTAGCTGATCGAGAAACCCAGGAATTGATCCAAGCTCGAGATTGAGGAAGGAGAAGAGACCTCAGAGTTCGTGAATCGGACGGCATGTTAATGCAGGAGGGTAGAATGTTCGTGCCTAATAATTTGGAGTTAAAGAAGGAAATTCTCGATGAAGCACATATCTTGGCTTACGCTATGCATCCAGGAGCTAATAAAATGTATCATACTATTCGACCATTTTATTATTGGCCGGGTATGAAGAGGGAGATAGCTGAGTATGTGAGTAGGTGTGCTGTTTGTCAGCAAGTTAAGGCGGAAAGGAAGAAGCCGTTTGGGTTGTTGCAGCCGCTTCCCGTTCCAAAGTGGAAATGGGAAAATATCACTATGGATTTTGTGTACAAGCTTCCGCGTACACATAATGGTTTTGATGGCATTTGGGTGGTCGTTGATCGGCTTACTAAGTCAGCACATTTTATTCCTGTGAGGGAGAAGTATTCTTTGGGCCGATTAGCGGAGTTGTTTGTCTCGAAGATTGTGAATTACCATGGTGTTCCTGTGAGTATTGTCTCGGATCGTGATCCCCGATTTACATCCAAGTTTTGGGTGGCTTTTCAGGAAGCTTTGGGTACGAGACTACTTTATAGTACGGCGTATCATCCTCAGA
Source organism: Pyrus communis (assembly GCF_041283825.1). Classification (NCBI taxonomy): domain Eukaryota; kingdom Viridiplantae; phylum Streptophyta; class Magnoliopsida; order Rosales; family Rosaceae; genus Pyrus; species Pyrus communis. The sequence continues at coordinate 22,668,673 of NC_142565.1, forward strand.
CGGACGGACAGTCAGAGAGAACCATTCAGACTTTGGAGGATATGTTGCGAGCTTCAGTGCTGCAGTTTGGTGATGCTTGGCACAAGTGGTTGGATTTAATGGAATTTGCCTACAACAATAGTTTTCATTCGAGTATCGGCATGGCGCCATTTGAGGCATTGTATGGTAGATCTTGTCGCACGCCGTTATGTTGGTCAGAGGTCGGAGAAAGAGTTTTAGTGGGTCCAGAGATTGTTGAGGTGACTACTCAGAATGTTCAGGTGATTAAGTCTAACCTAAAAGCAGCCCAGGACAGGCAAAAGAGTTTAGCAGATCGGCATGCTACGGACAGAGTGTATGAGGTTGGAGATTGGGTATTTCTGAAGCTTTCACCTTGGAGAGGAGTTGTGCGGTTCAAAAAGAAGGGTAAGTTGAGTCCCAGGTACATTGGACCATACATGGTCACAGAGCGAGTTTGTGAGGTAGCTTACAAGTTGGAGTTGCCTCCGGAGTTGGCTAGAGTACATAACGTGTTTCACGTGTCTATGCTTCGACATTATGTTGCTGATCCGTCTCACGTGATACCTCCTCAACCCTTGGAAATTAATCCGGATTTGACTTATGATGAGGAGCCAGTGACGATCACAGATTGGAAGGAAAAAGTTCTGAGGAACAAGATGGTGAACTTAGTAAAAGTTTTGTGGAGGAATCATTCGGTCGAGGAAGCTACGTGGGAAACAGAAGATCGGATGAGGGATTTGTATCCTCGGTTGTTCTTTGATCACTAGGGGTTGATGTTAGTTGTTTTGAATTTCAAGACGAAATTCTAATAAGGTGGGTAGGTTGTGACAGCCCGTCCCAGAAATATTTAAAACGTAACGTGAAAAGACGATTTTGCCCCTAGATTGATTTCTTTACGTTTAATTGTTGTTGTGAGTTTGGTTGGCATGCTTGGAGCCACACACACCTTCCCACACACCCCCAACCTTTCCTCCTGGTTCCCTGCATCTGTCCCGAGTCCCTCCTCCCATCCCATTCACCATATACGTACGGACACACACCCAAAACCCATTAAACCTTCACAGATCGAGGAAACCAAGACCATATTTGAACTCGTGAGGCTTGTAGGAGTCCAACCATACCATTTTCAGGTAAGAACACCTTCGTTTTCACGTCGAATCTACGATGTTCGATTTCGAGTACTGTTCATGCACACGTGATTTCTCACGTTTTTGGGAATTTCAAGCTTGTAGGAAGCTTGGTGAGCTCCCTAGGAGGCTCGGGGTGGTTCGTTTGAAGGTTTTGGACGTCGGGATCACTAGTTTCGAAGTTGGCCGGAGTTGGGTTATTTTTCCAGGTGAGATTTCGTGGTTTTTAGCACTTGAAAGTGGTATGATTGTGTTCCTCTAGTTCTAAGCTTCATTTTGGTACCAATTTTGTGAAATTTGGGTGAAAAACGAAGAAGATATCAAAGTTTGAAAATTTCCCGATTTTCCGGCGCCGGAGGCTCGTCGGAGAAGACGACGGAATATTCCTGACGCCGTTAACGGAATCTGTTAAAACTGACAGAATATTCCCTACAGCGTCAGTTGACGCCGTCAGCGTGCCAGGCACATGCCTGCGCGTGGCCGGCGCGTGGGGGCGCGTGCGATGGTAAAAAATTATTTTTAAAATATGGGGATGTTCTTGAGGTTGAGTAGATCACGTTGGTGTATTCATACACCCCATTTGAGCATTGTATGAGAAGTTATTTCTAAAGGTTTGGTTATGTGCTTTAAATTGACGTTTTTGTAGTTGTTTCGCATATAGGTGATACCTATCCCGAGGATGAGCGTGGTCACTCGAGGCAGGGGGGCTACGACCCTTCCACATACCAGTGAGTGGGCTTTTGGTTTTCCGTATATACCTATATACATATATTTTCCCAGAAATTGATTGAAATATTATTAGTTATACGCCATGCATTATATATTGCCGTTGATTATGCTTGGTTAGTTGCATTCATATTTATATGCATGTTTGGTGTTGTGGATGCACAGGTAAGTGCCAGGTAAGTGTTATTCATGTTTACATTCAGTAGTGATTTGAGATGCTTAGAGAGCTCATAACCTGCACCCCCGGTGTTAGTGCTCCCGCCCAGAGTAGGGCACAGTCCTTCACGTGATGTTCACCTCCTGCACCACACGCTCAGCTTGGATCCAAGTTAGGTGCACAGTCCTGTCGTACAGACCACTTTAGGTGGTTCCGACTCGTAGGTGACCCGCGATTATTCGCCCAGTCTTCACGTGATCGCAGCACTAGAGCGTATATATGTATTACACCCAGGCATGTCGTACAGACCACTTTAGGTGGTTCCGACTCGTGTGCAGGTCCAATTATTGAGTTTGAGATTTGAGCTCTAGATCCAGCCGTACAGGTCACGTTAGGTGACTCAGGCTGCCAGATTATATGTTATCGATATGATTTACACCTGAGCACTTGCATTTCATTTTGAGGTTTTGGCATGGCATATCCTTGAGCATGATTGGTATATATATACGTATATCTATTTTCTGGGAAGTATACAAGTTTTACGGCGAGGGGTTAGAACGTATTTATTAAATGGTTTTCGAAAAGCTTTGTTTTTGCCCACTCACGCTTTTGTTTTGCGCCCCTCTAGGTTCTAGTTGACTAGCAGGCAGGGTGGTTTCCCAGAGGGCTTTCCGGCATTTCTGACAAACGATCACCAGCGTAGGGTCACCTTCGGGTGTACTGTTGTCGCATCATTTTCATTTGGACTGCTTTAGGGTTATGCTCTGAACTTGTGTCTCACTTACGCTAGCACTTGTTGCTATTACCTATTGTATGCTAGTTTTTATTATTCGTTCTATTTACATTACTATTTTATTAGCTTCCGCACTGTGCACATGGCTACGTCACTTCCACGTGACGGCCAACATGCCCTGATCTTGATCGGGGTGTGTCACTAAACATTCCTGATCACAAGATTGCCAATTAGGCATTGACTATCCGTTAAGATTAATATGTGCTATATCTTCTCTCAGGGAGAGTGATTGGTCTCAAATGATTGGTGTGATTGACACCAAGACAAGCATGTAGGTGCTCAATAGAGAATGAGTCCACTGAATGCGATCAACAAGGATTAATTGTATATGGCAAGGATTAATTAAAAGTTAATTAATCAAGAACGAAAGGTTCGTTTTTAGGCCTTAAGTTATCTTCGGGTTTCGAAACTCAAAAGGTTTTTGGTCCACAAGGCACATAAGGTTTAAGTTATGTGACAACTAAAATAAGATGAACAATTAACCCACTAACAATAGGGAGACCAGCCATGCTTAGTGAAGGAGTGGTTTTTGGACTTATTACAAGTTTGCCACTCCAATGAAGGTAGGTATAAAAGTAACTTTATAACATTTTCTTCAAAAGGGTTTTTCTTTAAGGAAAGAGTAGAGAACACAAGCTCTCTCTTTCTCTCTAGAGAGTCTGGCCACCATGGGAGAACATTGCTAGTATTTTGTTCTTCCATGGTCACTCATCTTCTTTCTCAACCATCCTTGGTGTCGGAACTTAGAGGTCTCCAACTTTGGGGACTTTTGGAGAACCCATTCCTCCATCCATATTCAAGAAGTCATGGAGCCAAGAAGCAAAGTTCCTCCATCCACATCCATGGAGCCAAGGAGCAAGGAGACAAAGGAAAGAAGGCCCTCACATGGGTGAATATTCTTTGCTAAGAAAAGAGGTGCTTCAAAGGTATAAAAGTATCTTAACTCCTTTCTTTAAGATTTGAGTTGAGTCTTGTTTCACCACAACTACTAGGCTTTGAATTTCATGGTTTAAGTTTTGTTTTAAAGTGTATAGAAACATGCTTCCGCCATTTAATCGTTAAATGCATGTATTATATTGCTTAATGAACTTAGTTGTTCACAAATTTTCCTTCAAGTGGTATCAGAGCCTAGGTCTAGTAGTTGTGAACCCTTTTGGGTTTTGTTGTTTGTAGTCTTTGATTTGAATGTTGTAATGGTTACAAGTTTTATTCTTACTTCTTTGAAAGTAAATTTTGCTTGAAAATTTGCCATCTCAAATGTTGTAGATGTAGTTCATATGAGCATGAATTTTGGAGCTAAAATTTGGTGCATTTTGTTTGGGGAAATTCGGCCAAATACATGGGTGGATTTTTTGGGTTCTTGTTTATCTTGTTAAAAGTTTTTTAAAGTGACATTAGGAACCCCTAAGTACCCTAGTATGCTAATATGTTATTTCCCTTAGGTTTGAGAGGTTATGGGGTGTCTTTAGATGAAAAATGTTCATGGATGTTCTTCATGTTCATAACCAGGAACATAAAGTTTTGAGTGTTTAATTCAAAATTGTTTTGAATTTGTTTAAAGATTTGTTTGTAATAGTTGATGTGAGATGATTTGCACTAGTCACATCAGTATTCAAGTCAAAACTTTTTCCGTGTTTCATGGACATCACTTATCACCTTTTGTTTTTTGAAACTTACAAAAGGTTTTTGACACCCTTCTCTCATTGCAAAAGCGGCCACCCCTATAATGGGGGTACTTTTGGGGCTTTTATGCAATTACATAAAGTTTTGATACTTTTGTGTATTTGACTTTGACCCAAAAGTTTACATTTTTTCGTAAAGGCTCAAAATCACAAAATAACAAATTGTTTTGCTCCTTTAATGAAGTTTTTGTATTTGTTGAAATTTTTGGGTTCTAGTTGTAATGACATGAAGCAATGGACTTTTGAGTTTTTAAGTGACTCCAAAAGTTTGTGTTTTGCAATATAGACCAAAAGTTGAGGTTAAATAAGGTTGAGAACAAAATAGTTGTCTCTTTAAATGAGAATTGGATTTTCATTTTATTTATCTCCATTTAAATCAATTCTATGGATACAAAAACCAAATGACATTGTTGCATTCTAGTTTAATTAGTTAAGGTGTTAATTAATTAAAGAAAGGGTGATTATGAACCTAAGCCTACTGTGGAGCAAAAAATAATCAAGAAAAATATGGAGGCGACACGTGGTTTTTTGGGTAAAAAGATAAAATTACCCTTGAGTCACACCAGGACTCCCACGCGCATGTAATAGACAATAACGGCTCAATTGAGGTCAAATGTGATCAAAATGGTATTCTTTTAAACCTTCTCATCACTCCTCATCAAATCTAGGGGTGTAACTCGGGCGGGTTAGGCAGGTTGGAAGGTTAACCCAACCCTAACCCAACTTTTACAATTCGGGATCAGATTCGGGTTGGGTTTTAACCAAGTTTAATCAGGTTCGGATTTACATGGGTTGGGTTCGGGTTGCCCAACTTTTTCAAAATTAAAATTGAACTTCACAAATTGTATCTGTTATAAAGTTAAACTAAATATGAATGTTTCAACCATGCAATGTTTGAATTAAATACAAGAAATACCAAAGCTAGTACCAACTTGGACATTTGCTACCGTATATAATGTGAATTCAACTTGCAGTCTGTGATGGTGACTCGCTTTCCAGAATTCAAGGCTTGATTAACTAAAGTTCCTCAGGTTTAGCAATTTGATGGAAGCCTCAAATTAAATGTAACACTATAACCATTTTATATGAATATGAAAGAAAGGTCTAAGCACGATATATTTGCTAAAGGCCACGGCCAAGATGATATGTTGTAGAGGAACTTACAGAAACTTAGCATACCCCAATATTTTCAAGTGTGTCATCATCTGTAATAAAGTTTTTCTGCACACTAGGTTCTCCTCGCCCCACAATATATGTCGGGTTCGGGCGGGAAAACAATCAACCCAATCAACCCAATTAATGAGCAGGTTGAAATCGGGTTGGGTTCAGGTAGGTTATAACTAAAAAACAACCCGCTTGTTTGGGTTTATAGTCGGGTTGGACATGGGCGGGTTCGGGTTGGCCCAACCAAAGTTGCACCCCTAATCAAATCCACACCCACAAGTTAACTCCCAATTATTCTTTTCAAATTAGGATTAATTACCAAAATTAATTGATTAATTTCCTAATTAATTGAAATTTCTTAATTGATTGCAAGATATTATTTGGCATAATATCTTGGAATTAGAGCCAATTTCCACCATAAGTGGCCAATCCCTATTTCTCCAAATAGGGCCGGCCACACCCCTATATATAACCCTTCATTTCTCCAAAAACTTAAGTCCAATTCTCTTCTAAAATTCTCTAAACACTTTCTCTCTCAAGTTCTAACTTTGACATTGAAGATTCTTCGGCCAAAGCCCCTCCATTCATTGTGGGCGCATGTGGTTCTTGGCCTTCATCTTAGGTGTTAATTGTTTTGTAGGTGCATTTTTGTTCGAAAAGGAGAAGGCGGAAATTTGCATCCACAAATTGGTGCTTTCATTGAGAGTCTTGATTTACAAGCTCGTAGAAGACTCTCGCATTCAAGGTTTTTAATTTTTTGGTCATTCGTAGATTTTTTGTACGTTCTTATTTCCAGAATTTTTTATAGAAAAATTCTTTGAATAAATGTAACAGAAAAGTACGATGGCAAGAGATCCATGACGAATGGAAATCCAGCTTTTAAGAATTAGGACCATGGCAATCCACAAGGCTCAACGCGATGACAAGTGGAGCGGCGCCACCCCGATGTGGCACCACTGTGCCAGCCACCATGGCAACCACCACGACAGCCACCATTGTGGCAACCTTGGGTAAGCCCATAGCCCACAGTGAGTAACAAGCCCAAGCCCCTAGACTAGACCAAGCTGTTACCCCAGCAGCGCGAGCCCAAACCCAGTGCATAGCCTAGGAAATGCAGGCCTAAGTCGCGTCAAAGTTAGCCCAATGCCTCGCGCCACTTTAAACAGGCCCAGCACCCTTCGCCACCGGAGCAATGACACGAACAAGCCTAACGCGCATCCTACCGCCATTATCCATCTAGAGTTTTGATGAGCTTTCGTTGGTTTTCACCAAAGAATACTCATCTTACCGCTCAATGAAGAAAAAGTCTGACCATTTGTTCAATGTCAAGAAAAATCCAAAGGAGACGCTCCGCGACTACGTGAAGAGGTTCAAAGCAAAGAAGGTAAAGATAGTCGGATGCAACAACTCGATAGCAAGTGCAGCCTTCCAAAAATGACTCCCAGCACACCACTAGCTGTTTGGAGAATTGATCATGAAAGAAGATCTAACTCTGGCAGAGAAGCATAGACTTTGGGACGAGGCTCGGTGAGCAGACAAGGCACCTGAGCAGCCTAAAAAAGAGTCGGCAGTAGCTTAAAAGAAGGAGGACGGAAAGAAGAACACCAACAAAAGCAGGCAGAAGGGCAAACACAAGGATTAATCCCCGACTAAAGGAGGCCTGATGCCCAAGAACTACTCAAACTTCTCGATTCCAATCCACCAAATCCTTCGCGACATTAAAAAGGAACCATGGTTCAAGCTGCCGAAACAATTGAGAGGAGATACTTCTAAGATGGACCACACCAAGTATTACGCATTCCACCGAGGTCCTGGTCACACAACCGAGAACTGCTATACTTGGAAGACTTACCTAGAAAAACTCGTGAAGGAAGGCAAGGTCGATAGATACTTGGACAAGTTAGCTACGCAGCCTAGAAGGAACGTATATGCTAATGAAGAGCCGCCCAACAAAACGATTCAGATTAATGGCATCTTCGCCAAACCTGAGCCCTTAAGGGCAATGAAAAATTCTAAGAAAAAGAAGATCCAGTAGGCTCTACTAGTTTTGCAAGTCCAGGTAGTTGATGTGGTAACAAATTAAACCCTATTGTTGACAATTGTAGTAAAGATGTAAGTAGGGATCGTTCTAGGCCGGGGATTAGGAGGGATTGCTAATCTAATAAAAACTGACTCAAAGATACAAAACTAAGCTTAAAAATACTTAAATAAACTCAAGGACTCTTAACTAAACTTATATGACTCAAAACAAACTAAAAAGACTCAAAACAACACAAAACAATAAAAAAGACTCAAACTAGACATTAGGACTTACTTTGGACGAAAATTGAATTAGTTTTGACTCAAAATACTTAAAAACACACAATAGGATAGATTTTAACTAATTGGACACAACAAAGTAAAGGAGATTGGGTTTTTGACGAATTTAAAGTAAAAAAAGGTAACTTAAAGACTTAAACAAAGTTGATACGAAATTGGGTAAACGGATGGATGATTAGCTAGCTAGAGGGTCCTTTTCCACACATGACACACTTGAACACAAATTGATTTCCAGTTGCTTTTTTGAAAAACCATGAACCTCAACACCCCAGATTAACCGTGACATCACTAATTAACCCTCAGATTTTCCTTAAATCATTGAATTGGATGGACAACGCATCGGCAACCAAATTATTCTTCCCAAGTTCTCTACATGGACTGCATAATAGAGACACAAGCAAAGATCATTAAGTTTTGTGAAAATCATAAGCATTGACAAGGCATTCGTAACTATGACATCATGATATCCATGCCAGGAATTTAACTTAACATGATTGTGACAAGCAACCTTTACTACTTGTGAATATAAGTTTGTAACGATTATGTGAAACTCCCTTATATTCTAGCATCAAATTCAAGCATGCAAACTAAGTAGGCCTCCTTAATCAACATACAAGAATAAGTTCTTAATCAAATGGTTAAGTAAATTGCATTCACAATTTATGAAATCACAACCGGAATTAATTAATTCATATCACAAATATAATCATGGTTTCAAAGTTTCCCCTAGCTAAAATAAGTTTAGCCTCTCATGTTCACAGCAAAACAAAGAAAACTTAAATTAAACATTGAAAATAAAAGATAGATTACACCTAAAAACGTTCCAACAATCCAACTTGAATGCAAAAATGTCCAAGGCTGCTTCTCCCTTCCTTCTTCCTTGCTATGCTACGACACAAAGGTTTAAGGGTGTGAAAAGTGGGTTGTAGTGTATTAGGGTGAAGGATAGATGAATGGCAGGGATATATGGTGGAAAAAAAGGTGCAGAATGGTGTATAGATGATGGTTGAATGGAAGGATGCGGCTATCAGTGGTGAGAGAGATGAATGATGGCTGAATTGCGTTTATGAATGAATAGAATGTGTGTATGGGTGCGGCACAAGGTATATATTTTAGGGAAAGGATCTAAACTTTAATTCAATGTTTTAGGAAAGAATTGGACCCCAAATCCACAAGGAAAAGGAGAATTAAAGTCAAAATCCTATGAGGAAAAGGGAAGGAAACTTGCGGCAAGGAGAATAGGAAAGGGAATGTTGTTTCCCTTGCACGGCAAGGAATGATAAAGGCTAAGTTGGGTGCGGCATCCCCCTTTGGCTGGGATTAAGGCTTCTAGAACTTGTATTTAAGTGTCCTAAATTAATTAGGGACTCTCTTTGGCAGCTGGAACTTATGTAGGAAAGATTTAGGGAAACAAAGTCAAAATAAGGAAGTTTGACTCATGTTTCCTTCTTTGTGGCTGATTTCTTTACTTCCAAATCTTGAATTAATTTCTTCCATCTCTTTAGCAGATTCCTAGCCTCCTTTGGTCTTCAATTTCGTCCATCCACCTTACTCCAAGCATATGTTGTCCATTCCAAGCTCAAAACTACTCCAAAATGCACTTTCTTGCTACTTTAGCCATTTGGACCTACAAACACACGAAAATAGCTCAAAATACTAAAATAACTATGAACTAACAACATAAATGTAAGAAAACAAGCTAACTAAGTCGCCTAAATATGCTCCTATCAAATTCCCCCACACTTAGCTTTTGCTAGTCCTCGAGCAAAACAAAAAAAATAAAACACAATCTAGACCTTCCAACATTTACCTCAGGGATTCCCAATGAACATGACACATTAAAGAACACTACTCCCATAGATTTTAGTTCTCTTTACACTTAAGCAAACACTTAACCATAGTTACCGCTTACTAGCTCACATTTAATCGATTAAAACAACATTTTGAATGTAGTAACATGCATTAGAGAATTCCCTCAATTCCTCACTAGATGTACTCTCAATTTTCACACAGATTTTCTTACTACACTCCCTACACTAGGTATATGTGAGAAGATTGATGTAAACATGTAGACTAGCACTCACATATGTTATAACTAAGAAAACATTTTCTAGAATTATTACAATGACATGTATATGATCTCATGAATGGAATGCTACTACTTAGAATGAGAACCAGGGATCCCATATACTCATACCAATTTCAAACTCCACATATTGAATACATAACATCAAGATAGAAGTCAAGGGGTTGTAATGAGGCTAAGGTATTGGCTAACAAAGAAAGGTAAAGGATAATCAAAGGTTCTTAAAGCAATAGGAAGCAAAGTAATGAAATTGACACTTAAATTCACTTTTGATGGCAGAAATTAACTTAACACAAGGGGAAAGTTCATACAACACTTAGGGTCAAATTCAAACTTTTGGACCCTTTCTTCAACAACCAATACTTGTAAGTTCATTCTCACTTATTTCTTAACTTTTTTTTTTCTTTCTTTTCACAACTTTTCTTCTCTTTTTTTTTTCTTTCTTTGCCGTGCCCTTTTAAACTCCCCCACACTTGTTTTCTGCAATATGTAAGTCAAAAGGAATTCCTTCTAAGTCATGCTTCACTATCCTTTAAGAACAAGGGTATGGATAATCCTAATCTAGGCTAGGTGAGGATAATGTGGTTAACAAAGAAAATAGGCTAGATAAGGCTCAAAAGGGTTAATCCTACAATACATATGCAAAAGGGTTAGGCTTTTTGGCTTTGGTTTAACTAAACAACTTCATCTTATTGTATGTTATGCAATCAATATCATGCTTTGAATGAAATGGGTATGAGTTCTATTATTTGGAACTATAATGATGAAAACATTCTAAGTAGCAACCAAGCAAAGAAATGATGAGATCATGCAACGACTTTAGAAAACAATAATCCACAGATTTATAACTCTCCAAGCAAAGTTTAGGCTCAAGTCTCTCAGGGTTGTAGCACTAGTTTGAGTTCCTTCCTTTAAGCATGTTACAAAAACTGATTTTTTTCTTGTAATTACATGTGAATTCGTAAACAACAAATATTACGAAGCATAAACCAAAGAGCAAATCAAATCTCCATCCATGTTTGTAACTTTCTTTAATAGTCATGCAATTAAAAACCAAATCTTCATCATTGTGTTGGAAGGTATCCTAAGACACAAACACAAACACACAAAAACAACTCTAAAACAACTCTTTTTGGGTTTTTCAAAACTATTTTTCAAATTTTTGTATTTTCTGTTCAAGACACATAAAAACACACTAAAATCACCTACAAACAGTGAGAAACAACATTAGAAGTAATAGGTGATAAAATCGCATGAAAATCATGCAAAAACAGCTTGTTTACCCCCCCCAACACTTGAATCAAACATTGTCGTCAATGTTTCAAGTAAAGGCTCACACTCAAACAAACAACATAAACTAACAAACACAACTATCATGGCAAAGTAAAAGCAATAAAGAGAAGGGTTTAGGAACGTAAATCTGGTTGTGGATTGTTGGATTGCCGAAGGCTTCTTTATTTGAATGCATGGGTTGCCTCCCAAGAAGCGCTTTCTTTAACGTCTTCTAGTCGGACGATACCTCTTCTTAAGCTCTATTGGAACCCACGGCATGGAGGGGTACATCCTCCACAATCTGCCCTTCAACATTCTCGTAGTATGGCTTCAAACGATGCCCATTCACCTTGAATTCTTGGTCATTCCTTAAGCTTTGGATTTGGACTGCACCATATGGAAAAACATTAGTAATAACAAAAGGGCCAATCCATTTAGAACGTAATTTACCGGGAAACAAATGAAGGCGAGAGTTGAAAAGTAACACTTTCTGCCCTATGGAGAATGTTTTGCTACGAATCATCTTGTCATGGAATGCCTTGGTCTTCTCCTTGTAAATGCAAGCATTCTCATAAGCTTCAAGCCTAATCTCTTCAAGTTCATTCAATTGAAGCTTCCTATGAATTCCAGCTGCATCTATGTCTATGTTGAATGTTTTGACAACCCAATGTGCCTTGTGTTCTAATTCCACGGGAAGATGGCATGGTTTGCCATAGATAAGCCGAAATGGGGACATCCCAATGGGTGTTTTGTAGGCCGTACGATATGCCCACAATGCATCCTCCAAAAACAAGCTCCAATCCTTTCTTGTTGGCCCAACGATCTTCTCCAAAATCTGCTTGATTTCTTTATTGGAAACCTCGGCTTGGCCATTTGTTTGAGGGTGATAAGGTGTTGAAACCTTATGTGTGACATTATATTTCTTGAGCAGCGCCTCAATGGTTCGATTACAAAAATGAGACCCTCCATCACTTATGAGCACTCTAGGCATCCCAAATCTAGAGAAGATGTTAGTTTTGATGAAATCTGCAACCCCTCTAGAATCATTAGTACAGGTGACTTTTGCTTCCACCCATTTTGAGACATAATCAACCGCAAGCAAAATATAAATTAAACCATATGAAGAAAGAAAATGACCTATGAAATCAATGCCCCAAACATCAAAAATTTCAACATTGAACATAGGGGTTTGCGGCATTTAATCCCTTGCACCTATATTACCCATTCTTTGACAACGATCACAAGTCATACACAAATTTCTAGCATCTTTAAAGATTGTAGGCCAATGAAATCCACATTCTAACACCTTAAGGGTTGTGCGTTATGTGCCAAAATGACCCCCCACATGCATAAGTGTGACAAAAAGTTAAAATTGAATTAAACTCACAATCATGCACACACCTATGAAGAATCTGATCAGAACAATATTTCCACAAATATGGGTCATCCCACACATAAAACCGTGCATCCTTCTTGAGTTTGTCACGTTGGTGTTTGGTTAGGGTGCTTGGAACTTGTTTAGACACCAAATAATTCACCAAATCTGCATACCATGGCTCATTTACCTTAATGGACAGTAATTACTCATCAGGGAATGTCTCTTAGACGGGTAAAGACTCCTCATTGCACACCCAAAAACTCAAGTGGTTAGCCACCACATTTTCACTCCCTTTCTTTTCTCTAATTTCAATATCAAACTCTTGGAGGAGGAGCATCCAGCGAATTAGCCTTGGTTTGGCCTCCTTCTTGGTAAATAAGTACTTCAAAGCTGCATGGTCAGAATAAACAACAACTTTAGTGCCAAGTAAATACAAACGAAACTTATCTAAAGCAAACACAACAGCAAGAAGTTCTTTTTCAGTGGTAGAGTAATTCAATTGAGCATCATTCAAGGTTCGGGATGCATAATAGATGACATGTGGTTGCTTGTTCTTCCTTTGGCCTAAAACAGCCCCTATTGCATAATCTGATGCATCACACATTAGCTCAAAAGGTATGCTCCAATCTGGTGGAACTATGATTGGTGTCGAGGTAAGCAAGCCTTTGAGGTGGTTGAATGCCTTCTCATACTCCTCATTGAACTTAAAGGACACTTCCTTTTGAAGGAGACGGCAAAGGGGTTGTGCAATCTTCGAAAAATCCTTGATAAATCGCCTATAGAATCCTGCATGGCCAAGAAAAGAGCGAACCTCTCTCACCGAAGTAGAAGAGAGTAAGTAGCGTACAAGATCTATTTTTTATTTATCAACCTCAATTCCTTTTTCAAAGATTATGTGACCCAAAACTACGCCTTGTTTTACCATGAAATGACATTTTTCCCAATTTAAAACAAGGTTAGTTTCAATGAATTTTTCAAGATTAAAGTGAGATTATGCAAACAATCATCAAACGAATCACCAAAAACACTAAAATTATCCATGAATACTTCAATAATCTTCTCAACATAATCAGAAAATATATTTACCATGCATCTTTGAAATGTGGCTGGTGCATTGCACAAACCAAATGGTATTCGACGATAGGCAAAGGTACCAAAAGGACACGTGAATGTGGTCTTTTCTTGGTCGTCCGAAGCTATAACAATTTGATTATATCCCGAATAACCATCAAGAAAACAATAAAAAGAATGACCGGCTAACCTTTCAAGCATTTGATCAATGATTGGCAAGGGGAAGTGATATTTCCTTGTGGTGGCATTAAGCTTCCTATAATCGATACAAACTCTCCAACCTGTTTGCATACGTGTGGGCACAAGCTCATTCTCTTCATTCTTCACCACAGTGACTCCAGATTTCTTTGGAACAACTTGGCCCAGCGAAACCCAACAACTATCAGAGATGGGATAGATCATGCCACAATCAAGGAGTTTGATAATTTCCTTCTTCACAACTTCCATCATTAGAGGGTTGAGTCGGCGTTGAGCTTCTCGAGATGGTTTAGCCCCCTCCTCCAAGAGTATACGATGCATGCATGTAGTAGGGCTAATTCCCTTGATATCGGCTAAGGTCTAACCAATGGTTGTTTTGTACTCCTTTAGCACCCTCACCAACTTGTCTTCTTCTTGTGTCGTGAGTGAGGAAGCCACAATGACGGGCAAGGTCTCTTGTTCGCCCAAGAAAACATACTTCAAGTGGTTTGGTAATGGTTTAAGCTCAAGGGAAGGTGGCTGTATCACTAAATGAAGCAACTTATTAGTTGAAACGGGAATTGAAATTAGGGTTGAAGACTTACCATTTTACCGTGGCAATGACTCTAGGGCAGCCACCACTTCAATTACATCATCACAAAGAGGCACGGCATGGAATTCCATATTAATGCCATGGGTTTGAATTGGTGCTGCCACTTGGTTTTTGAGTCCTATTCCACTTGTAATGACCGTTTCAAGTGCATCCCCATGTAATTGTTCAAGATGTTCCTGCGCCAATGAATCAATGATATCAATAGACAAGCATGAATGATCATCATTAGGATATCTTATAGTTTCAGAAATATTAAAATCAATAACTTCCCCATCAAATTCCATCGTTAAAGTCCCTTTGAACACATCGATCTTGGTGTGGGCTGTTTTCATGAATGGTCTCCCAAGAAGGATCTGCAAGGATGTGGAATGGGCCGTATCTTCATCTCAAGCACATAGAAATCAGCCGGGAAGATCAAGTTATTAACCTGCACCAAAACATCTTCCAAAACTCCCTTTGGATATGCATTAAAATGATCGGCTAATTGAATAATCACACCATCATTTTTCAGCTCTCCAAGGTTCGTGGATGCATAAATAGAGTACGGCATGACGTTGATTGAAGCACCTAAGTCTAACATAGCATGTTCAAACTTAGTTTGGCCAATAACACAAGAGATTGTGAAACTACTTGGATCTTTGCATTTTGGAGGTAATTTCCTTTGTAAAACAGCGGAAACATTTTCACTTACCCTCACCACTTCTTTATTCGAAACCCTCTTCCTTGTTGTGCAAAGCTCCTTCAAGAATTTGGCATTCTTTGGAACTTGTTTGATTGCATCAAGGAGTGGAATGTTAACTTGTACCTTCCTAAATGTCTCAAGAATGTCTTTGTCATTCTCCTATTTCTTCGCTTGCATGAATCTGCGAGGGAAAGGTACATTAGGTGGAATATGATTAGAATTAATGGAATTTGAACCCAACTTACCTATATTGGACGAATTGGATGAATTAGATGAATTGGGGTCTCTAAGTGGCTGCAGCAAGGGTGTTTCTACCCTTGCCGTGGCTTTTCCTTGTCCCTCTTCCTCAAATTGCAACTTCCCATCCTCTTTTTGACTTGATTTGGATGGTTTTGGGTCAATGCCAACTTCTTTACCACTTCTCAATGTCATGGCTTTGGCAGATTCGAATCCTCCCTTCGGGTTGACAATGGTTGAACTAGGGAGTTTGCCTTAGTCTCGAAATTGTACTATGAACTCCGTTATCTGCCCAATTTGCTTTTCGAAGTGGTCCACCCTTTTATCTTGATTTTGCATTACTTTGTTTTGATTTCCTTACCCCTGAGACAAATTGGTAAGTAACTTAATAAGCATATATTTATCCAAAGACATACCTAAATTGGTTTGGGCAGGTTGTGTTTGAGGTTGATTTGGTGTGAATGGCTTTGTATAGAAGCCTGGGGGTTGCTACGTAAATCCTCCTTATTCTTGGGGTTATTGAGGCTCCTTCCATTTGAAATTTGGGTGATCTCTCCATCCTGGATTGTATATGTAGGAATATGGATCATTTCGTGGCTGATTTTGGCTTGGACATCCAATAGCATTTGCGCTTTTCCATCCCCTATTCTCAATCAATTGAAGGCACTTTTCAGAGGAGTGTCCTTGGATATAACACATGCCACATACATGTGGTCCTTGCATCCTCATCCCTTCGGCCATTTGAGACACAATAGAAGTAAGATTAGCTAATTGAGATTGAATGTCAGATGTAGAACTTACCTCATTTACTTGCTGCCGTGAGGAGTCCCTTTGCCCAATTCCTTCGTATTGTTGTGCATTCAAAACGCGGTTTGCAATTAGTGTCTTTGCTGCCATAGGGGTCTTGTCAACCAATGCACATCCCGCTAAAGCATCTAGCATTTGCCTTTCAATTGGAAGAAGGCCTTCATAGAAATATTGAAGTAGAAGCTTTTCCTTCATTTGGTGTTGAGGGCATGATGCGACAAGGGCCTTGAAACGCTCATAATATCCTGGAAAAGACTCTCCTTAGCTTTGCTAGATTCCACTAATCTTATTCCTCAAAAGAATGACTCTTGAAGTGGGGAAGAATTTCTCTAAAAACGCTCTCTTCATGCTCTCCCAAGAAGTGATAGTTCCAGGTGCTAATTCGTATAACCAATCTTTAGCCTTTTCCAAAAGAGAGAATGGAAAAGCCTTCATCTTCAGAATATTGCTATCAATATTGATTGGGGTCATGCTTGAACACATCACTTCGAACTCTTTTAAGTGCTTGTTTGGATCTTCCATCGATAACCCATGGAATTTAGGAATGTGGTGCAGCAAGCTAGACTTCAATTCAAATTCATCGGTCTTGTCTTCAGCCGCCTTAGGAGATTGGATGCATAAAAGGGCAGCATTGTCCAATCCCGAGGCAGAAAGCTCCTTAATTGTTCGAATGTCTGCTGCCATGACTTGTGCTTCTTCTTCCTCTCTTGTCGTGGCCTGTTCTTCCTCCTCAAAACCAAATTCTGAGATAGAACTTGGTGGGTTATGTTCTGGCTCCTTCCTCTTCTTTCTCAAAATCCGCTCAAAATCGTCGTCAAAGTCCAAGATATTTACACGAACAGGTTGAGAGCTGCGAGTCAAAAACTGGTACCTAAAAACAAGAAAAGAAAATAAGGTCAGCACCTAAAACAAAACACATGAAAAAGAAACAAAAAGAAACAATGGGGAATTAGCAAAGTTGCTAATCCTTGGCAACGGCGCCAAAAATTCGATGTGGTAAATAATAGCACTCAAATTAAACCCTATTGTTGACAATTGTAGTAAAGATGTAAGTAGGGATCATTCTAGGTCGGGGATTAGGAGGGGATTGCTAATCTAATAAAAACTGACTCAAAGATACAAAACTAGGCTTAAAAATACTTAAATAAACTTAAAGACTCTTAACTAAACTTATATGACTCAAAACATACTAAAAAGACTCAAAACAACACAAAACAATCAAAAAGACTCAAACTAGACACTAGGACTTACTTTGGACGAAAATTGAATTAGTTTTGACTCAAAATACTTAAAAACACACAATAGGATAGATTCTAACTAATTGGACACAACAAAGTAAAGGGGATTGGGTTTTTGACGAATTTAAAGTAAAAACAAGTAACTTAAAGACTTAAACAAAGTTGATACGAAATTGGGTAAATGGATGGATGATTAGCTAGCTAAAGGGTCATTTTCCATACGTGACACACTTAAACACAAATTGATTTCCAGTTGCTTTTTCGATAAACCATGAACCTCAACACCCCAGATTAACCGTGACATCACTAATTAACCCTCAGATTTTCCTTAAAACATTGAATTAGATGGACAACGCATCGGCAACCAAATTATTCTTCCCAAGTTCCCTACATGAACTGCATAATAGAGACACAAGCAAAGATCATTAAGTTTTGTGAAAATCATAAGCATTGACAAGGCATTCGTAACTATGACATCATGATATCCATGCCAGGAATTTAACTTAACATGATTGTGACAAGCAACCTTTACTATTGTGAATATAAGTTTGTAACGATTATGTGAAACTCCCTTATATTCTAGCATCAAATTCAAGCATGAAAACTAAGTAAGCCTCCTTAATCAACATACAAGAATAAGTTCTTAATCAAACGGTTAAGTAAATTGCATTCACAATTTATGAAATCACAACTGGAATTAATCAATTCATATCACAAATATAATCATGGTTTCAAAGTCTCCCCTGGCTAAAACAAGTTTAGCCTTTCATGTTCACAGCAAAACAAAGAAAACTTAAATAAAACATTGAAAACAAAAGATAGATTACACCTAAAAACATTCCAACAATCCTACTTGAATGCAAAAACGTCCAAGGCTGCTTCTCTTCTCCTTCTTCCTTGCTATGCTGCGACACAAAGGGTTAAGGGTGTGAAAAGTGGGTTGTAGTGTATTAGGGTGAAGGATAGATGAATGGCAAGGAGATATGGTGGAAGAAGAGGTACGGAATGGTGTATGGATGATGGTTGAATGGAAGGATGCGGCTATCAGTGGTGAGAGAGATGAATGATGGCTGAATTGTGTTTATGAATGAATAGAATGTGTGTATGGGTGCGGCACAAGGTATATATTTTAGGGAAAAGATCTAAACTTTAATTCAATGTTTTAGGAAAGAATTGGACCCCAAATCCACAAGGAAAAGGAGAATTAAAATCATAATCCTATGAGGAAAAAGGGAAGGAAACTTGTGGCAAGGAGAATAGGAAAGGGAATGTTGTTTCCCTTGCACGGCAAGGAAAGATAAAGGCTAAGTTGGGTGCGGCATCCCCCTTTGGCTAGGATTAAGGCTTCTAGAACTTGTATTTAATGTCCTAAATTAATTAGGGATCCTCTTGTGCAGCTGGAACTTATGTAGGAAAGATTTAGGGAAACAAAGTCAAAATAAGGAAGTTTGACTCATGTTTCCTTCTTTGTGGCTGATTTCTTTACTTCCAAATCTTGAATTAATTTCTTCCATCTCTTTACAGATTCCTAGCCTCCTTTGGTTTTCAATTTCATCCATCCACCTTACTCCAAGCATATGTTATCCATTTCAAGCCCAAAACTGCTCCAAAATGCACTTTCTTGCTACTTTAGCCATTTGGACCTACAAACACACGAAAATAGCTCAAAATACTAAAATAACTATAAACTAACAACATAAATGTAAGAAAACAAGCTAACTAAGTCACCTAAATATGCTCCTATCAGTAGTCAACACCCAACCTAGACCCATTGTTGGTTTCACCAAGCAGGATGTTGAAGGCGTTGATTTCCCACACGACGACGCACTAGTGGTATCTGTCCAATTAGCCCATGGCATAGTCGACAGAATAATGGTTGACAATGGAAGTGTAGTGAACCTGCTTTAGCTTTCAGTAATTCAGAAGATGGGCTCGGAAAGCACAATAGTACACCGAGCAGAGGTACTCACCGAATTCAACGGACATACCTCGACTACCATCGGTCACATCAAACTTGACGTGAAAACACCGCCAGTTGTCTTAAAGAAAATGTTCACGATAGTAAGCAACCCGTCTCCCTATAATGGGATTTTGAGGTAACCTTGGCTGATAAAGTTGGACGCCGTCATTTCCGTCAAGTATCAAAAAATCTGATTCTGCATCCTAGGAGGAGCAATCGGAGAAATCAAGTCTGACCAAGCCACATCTCGATGATGAACTGTGCAAGTTATAAAGGAATAAAAAAAGAAGACTTTTACCCATGTAGAGGCTACCGAGGTTCAAAGGGACGATGAAGCTACCAAATAGTAATTACAGCAAACAGATTAAGAAGATGGTATCTAAACCAACGCGCCATCAAACGAGACGGGATGGAAACCCAAAGAGGACGCCAAGCACATCGTTCTTAATCCCTAACAACCAAAGAAGACTGCTAGAATTGGCTCACGCCTAAGCCCGAAGGAAATGGAGGAACTCACGACCTTCATTAGGAAAAATAGTGACATCTTTGCATGGTCACCTTCCGACATGCCCAACATCGACCCTAAGATAACTTGCCACAAGTTGCACCTTGACTCCACTACTAAACCAGTGATCTAAAAAAGAAGACATTTCACACCCAAGCAAGTAGCGATCATCAAAACAGAAATTGAGAAGCTATTGGAGGCTAGATTCATAGAAGAGGTAGTACTCTCCGCATGGTTTGCCAACGTCATGTTAGTAAAGAAGAAATAGAAGGGCAAATAGAGGGTTTGCTTAGATTACACCAACCTCAACAAAGCATGCCCAAAGGATCCTTATCCACTTCTCCTAATCAATCTATTAGTAGACTCAACTTCTAGGAACTAGCTGCTCAGTTTCTTGGATTCATACTCCGGAGCGTGGGAGCCACTTACCAAAGATTGGTAAACATGATGTTCAAGAAGCAAATTGGAGTAACCATGAAGGTCCATGTCAACGACATCATGGTAAAAGGCAAGCAACGGTCAAATCACATCAGCAACTTGGCGGAAACTTTCAACATCCTTAGAAAGTATAAGATGAAGCTTAATCTCACCAAATGCACATTTCGAGTATCTTCAAGCAAATTCCTAGGGTACCTAGTAACCCAACGAGGAATCGAAGCATATCCCAAGCAAATTCGAGTAATCCTAGAGATGAAATCTCCAACTACCTTGAAGGATATCCAAAGCTTGACCGAATGAGCAACCACCATTGACCACTTTCTCTCGTGGTTTACCAATCGATGTAAGCCTTTTTTCAAGGGTATCAAGATAGCAATACGAGATAAATGGGATCATGAGCATGAAAAAGCTTTCCAAGACCTGAAGAGATATCTCACATCACCTCCCTCACTATCCAAGCCAGAAGCAATAGAGGACTTTTACATTTACTTGGCAGTTTCAGAAGTAGCAGCGAGTTTTGCCCTCATACGAGAAGAGCTAGAGACCCAACTACCGGTATTCTACACTTCTAAAGCTCTTCTCGATGCGGAAACTAGATATCCGAAGATCAAGAAATTAATTTTGGTGCTAGTTGTTGCGGCTTGAAAGCTTAAACCATATTTTCAAGCTCATACAATCATCATCATGATTCAATATCCTCTACGATCAATCCTACATGGTCCAGATACTTCTTAATGAGTAATAAAATGGGCGTTGGAACTTGGCCAATGCAGCTTAGTTTTCCGACCCCGCACAGCGATAAAGGCCCAAGCCTTGGTGGACTTCATAGCTGAATTCACGCTTAGCCTAGGCGCAACAACAAAGTGACCCAACGACGCCTCGGAGGCAGCCGAGCATGCCCTAATTAAGCATGCTCGCCCCGAATGAGACTTTTAGCATTTGTATGTCGACGGTGTATCCAACTACAAAGGCTCAGGAGCAAACGTGGTCCTTGTTACCCCAGACAGTTCTTTACTCGAGCAAGCAATCACTCTAGGCTTTAAAGCATCCAACAATGAAGCAGAGTATGAATCCCTACTAGCAGGCCTCCCAATGGCGAAAGACTTAGCGGTGAAAAAGCTAGCAATTCATTCTGATTCGCAGCTAATCACTAGCCAGACTACTAGGGACTACATGGCAAAGCATCCGAGGATGGCACAATACTTAGATAAGGTACGAAAGTAACTAGAGGCATTTCAGACTTACACCCTCACTCAAGTTTGGTGGGCAGAAAACGCCCACGCGAACGTGCTAACTGGCCTAGACTCCACCTTCGACCACCCACTTAAGCGTTCCATACCAATGCAGTATCTTGACAAGCCAAGCATAAAGGCGGAGCCAGCAGCCGAGGTGTCACAAGTTAGTACAACTCCAAACTGGCAAAGTTCCATTATAGGCTACCTAGTCAATGACACACTCCCCACGGAAAGGTTGAAGTCTATGGGAAGCCCCAATAAAGGCAACATGCTACTACATGTGGAACGGCATTCTCGTCTGAAGATCCTACACTGGACCACATCTCCGCTACCTAGAGTCTCCAATGACCTAAAGGTTTTAAGGTCAATCCACGAAGGCATTTGTGGAAATCACTCCGAAGGCTGATGATTAGCACATAAGGCTCTTAACGTAGGCTACTATTGGCCTATTATGCATCGAGATGCTAAGGAGTTAGTACAAAAGTGTGACCGCTGCCAACGTTATAAGCCGGTACTAGCACTACCTGCCAACAAGCTACACATGCAGACGAGTCCTTGACCGTTCATGCAGTGGGCAATCAACTAGGTAGGGCTAATGTCGCCCGCTACTAGGGGCAGAAGCATAATGATCATGGCGACTGACTACTTCACCAAATGGGTGGAAGTAGAACCCATGACAACCATAATGCAAGCAGACATAGAGCGTTTCATATGGAGGAACATCGTTTGCCAATTTGGCATCCCTCAGTCCATCGTCAAAGACAACGGTCCGCAATTCATAGGCAAAGTTCCTCCATAAATATGGCATTAAGCAGCACATGTTAACGTCGAGGTATCCCCAAAGTAATAGGCAGGGCGAAGCATCCTATAAGATGATCCTCGACTGCCTCAAGAACTCCCTTTCCGACAAGGAGGGAAAATGGCCAGACGAACTTCCTAGATGTCTATGGCTATATTGTACAACCAAATGTCGAGTAACCAATAAGACTTTTTTCTCTTTGGCATTTGGTTCAAAAGTAATCATTCCTCCCAATGTTATCATGCCAAGTATCAGCACTCTGCTGCCAAGCATCTAGCAGAATGAAAATGAGATGGCCACAAATCTAGATCTAGCAGATGAGGAATAAGAGAAAGTCATCACCCGCATCGCAGCTTATCAGCAGCAGCTCCTCTCCAACTATAACAAAAAGTCTAAGATCCAGCAGATCCAGCCCGAAGATCTAGTCTTAAGAAAAACCTTCATCACTACCCACATAGAAGGCTCCAAGAAGATGGATCCCATCTGGGAAGGTCCGTACAAGATTAGCAAAGTAGGTGGCAAGGGTAGTTACACCTTTGCCACCATGAACAAAAAAAAGATCAAAAAGTAGTGGAACACCTATAATCTAAGGAAGTACTATGTGTGACCTCCTGCTACATCTAGGCTTGACGACTCAAGTAGCTCAACGGGCACCACCTTGAGAGACGAGGATTATCCAGTTGTTATGTAGTCTCTCTTTTACAGCTAAGTTTTCATTTCATTTCACAAATTTTTTAATGAGGATTCAGAAGTAATTTACAACTTGGCTCGACTACATGTTCACAACAACTGATCACTTATGCAATTCAAAAGAAGACTGCGCCCTTCTTAGGGACTTATCGCATGAATTGCGCCCACCGAGGGACCAACCATGGGTCCGCTCTCCAATACGAGAGGGTAAACCAATTCCCCAAAACCCATATAGGTCCGCTCTCTAATGCAGGAGGATAGACTCTACACTCCCAATATCCAGATGTGGATGAGTGGGGATGCCCTATTGTAACTAGGTGCATGATGGCATGCGCCAGGATTCCTAGAAGTAGCCACAATGGCATTTTTCAAGGCTTAACTAACTGAATGATTTTGGGTCTCTTGGCCTAATTCGTGGGGAACCAGGCCTCAGAGACAGAGGAGGCACATTATACAATACGCCCTATAGACGGTAGCCCTGTAACCTTAAAGTTGCTACTGAGTGCACTAAGGTAGCCTACGGTTTCCAGAAGACTGCCTACGGCTTGCCTTTCAAGCAGTAAGCCCCTCTAAACTTATACAACCACACATTTTTTGTAAAAGGTTAAACAAGTTAGCATGCATATATGAAGCTTTATCCACTACCAACATCCTACGCAGTCAGTAAGCTTCACCTCTGCCAAGCTCGAAATGATCATTTAGATATACACTAATTCCTAAAGTGTTATGATACTTGCTACGCAACCCATGAAATTGGTTACATAAAAGCAAAGAGTTTTCTCGAACCTTTGCTTACAATCCTTCTACGTATCAGTGAGTGGGCTTTTGTTTTCAGTATATATATATATATATATATATATATATATATATTGATTGGTATCTTTCCAGAAATTACGTTTTAATGGTTTTATAATTGAAATGCCATGTCGAATATCGTCGATATTATTATTGTGATTGTGTTGGTTATGCTTTGGTGCCACAGACGCTCAGGTAAGTTAGGTGAGTATGTTTATTAGTGATAGATGTGGTGTTGATGAGATTGAGTTATAGCTTATATTCTTGCACCTCGGTGATTGTGCTCTGCCAAAGTAGGGCCTAGCCTTCACGTGGTCGTTCACCTCCCGTACCGTACGCTCACCTTGGATCCAAGGCAGGTGCTAGCCTATCGTACAGATCACTATAGGTGGTTCTGACTCGTAGGTGACTCGCGATACATCGCACAGGCTTCACGTGATCGTAGCACTGAGCGTATTTATATACACCAGCCTGTCGTACATACACTTTAGGTGGTTCTGACTTGTGTGTAGGATAGTGATTGAGGAGCTATAGTTTCAGCCGTACAGGTCACTTTAGGTGACTCCGGCTGACGTACTGATATTACTGGCATATTACGATTGTTTTATCTCACCTGCTTGATGCTTATACTATTTGTTTGGATATTCTGGCATGGCATATTTGAGCTTTATCGTTTTATCATGATTTGATATACGAGTACGTATAATATTTTTTGGAAAGTATACAGATTTTACAGAAAAAGGTTATTACTTGATATAGAAATGGTTTGAAAAACAAACTTTTTTTTTGCCCACTCACGTTTTCTGTTTTGTGCCCCTCCAGGTTTTAGGTAGCGAGGACGTGGGTGATGAAAGAGGCATCGAGGCATTTTTGACAAAGCAACCTCCATGTAGGACTTTCTAGTTAACGCTTGTGTAGTATTGTTTATTCTGGACTGCACCTAGGATACTTGAACTTTTACTTTGCATTTCTCCTTCCATGTTTGTCGCTATCACTCACTGATCTTTTTATTGTAAATTATCTTGTCGACTTTATTTTTCTCATATTTTCACTCTTTTACTTCCGCATTGCGCACTTGACTACGTCACCCTCACGTGACGGCCATCATGCCTCAATTTTTGGATCGGGGTGTGTCATCTAGACAATATTGTTATTCATCCATTGATTTTCATTAATGGTACTACTAATGTATGGTATCCAAGTAGCAATTCTCATTTTCTTCTAAAAAATGAGTGACTTAAGATCTTTGACTACAACTAGGATGGTTCCTATGAGCGTTTTTGCTCTATTGCAATATGTGCCACGAGTTCTTTGCAACTACTTCTTGTTTAAGGAACTTAAAAGGACTCTTAGAGAAGAAATTAGAGAGACTCCCTGACACACCCCGACCGAGATCGGGGCGTGCTGGCCGTCACACAAAGGTGACGTAGCCATGTGCACGTGCGGAAGCTAATAAGTAGTAATATAAAAGTACGAATAATTAAAAACTAGCATACAAGTACTAGAATGAGTGCTAGTTAGTGCGATACAAATTCAGAGCAGGTCTATAGCAGTCCAGATAAAACAACAACAGTAGTACGCCCGAAGGCGACCCTACAATGGGGAGTGTCTGTCAGAACGCCGAAAAGCTCTCAAGGGAAACCACCGCAACGGCTAAGCAACTAGAACCTGGAGGGGCGCAAAACAAAAGCGTGAGTGGGCAAAAACAAAGCTCTTTGAAAACCATTTCATAAAATACATTCTAACCCCTCACCGTAAAACCTGTATACTTCCCAGGAAATAAACATATGTACGTATGTATAGATATGCCCAACATGCTCAAGGGTATGCCAATCATGCTCAAGATATGCCATGTCAAAACCTCGTAATGAAATGTATGTGCTCAGGTATGAATCATATCAATAACATAACATCTGGCAGCCGGAGTCACCTAACGTGACCTGTACGGCTGCATATAGAGCTCAATCTTAAACTCAACAACTGATCCTGCCCACGAGTCGGAACCACTCTAGGTGGTCTGTACGACAGGCCTGGGTGTAATACATATATACGCTCTAGTGCTACGATCACGTGAAGGCTGTGCGAATAATCGCGGGTCACCTACGAGTCGGAACCACCTAATGTGGTCTGTACGACAGGCCTATGCACCTAGCTTGGATCCAAGCTGAGCGTGTGGTGCGGGAGGTGAACAACACGTGAAGGACTGTGCCCTACTCTGGGCGGGAGCACTAACACCGGGGGTGCAGGTTATGAGCTCTCTAAGCATCTCTAAACACTATGTAATGCAATCGTTAATTAACGCTTACCTGGCACTTACCTATGCCTCCACAGCACCCACATATAAATATATATGACATATGCATATGTATATGTATGCCACAAATAATGCATGCAAAGATGCATAAACGATAAACAATAAAGTGCATGGCATAAGGCAAATAACCCTTTTTAATTCAATTTCTGGGAATATAAGTGTATATAGGTATATACGGAAAACAAAAGCCCACTCACTGGTATGTAGAAGGGTCGTAGCCCCCCTGTCTCGCGTGTGCACGCTCGTCCTCTGGGTACGTGTCACCTAGATGCGAAACAACTGTGCAAATTCTCCAAAACCGGCCAACTTCGAGCAGGACGATCCCGACGTCCAATTTTGTCCAACGAAGCACTCCGAGGCTCCTTGGGACCTCACCAACACATCTACAAGCTGAAAATGCTACGGTTGTGTTCCCCTCGACCTCACGAGCTCAAATGTGTCCTTGGTTTCCTCGATCCACCACAGTTTGAGGGGTATGTGTGTTGGTCCGTACGTTTTTGGAAGAAGAAGAAGAAGAAAGGGAGAGAGAGAGAGACACGGGACAGAGACAGAGAGAGGGTGAAGAGAGACAGTGTATGTGCAGGTGTGTGTGTGTGGCCCCAAAGCTTGCCAACACCACACAAAGTAACCAAAAACAATAATACGAAAACCAACTAGGGGTAAAAAGGTCATTTCCTAAGCACATTTCCGATATTTTCGGGACGGGATGTCACACTCCCATATAGATTAAAGGTGTACTCAATTTCTGTATGTACATTATTGCTAGTCATGTAAATTTCAATATGTATCCTTATTTATTTTTGTTTGTCTAGTCAATTATTATTATTCTTCTCACTTTTGTTTATTAGAAAGAGTGTTAAATCACTATTTTGAAATAAAAATAAAATCTAAATATTAATAACCCTGCATAATTTGCTTCACTTTTTTTGTATAAGTTTTAGGTTTTCGGAGCCATGTGGTATTCTTTTTGCTATTCAACGACTAATGATTTGCTGGCATTCTGCATGTCGAAAAGATGATGGATGTGATAACAGAATTTTTGATTGTCATGATCACTATTTTTTTAGAAGTACCACAATTCTAAATGATTTATTCCCTGTCAATATCAGTGGCAATTCATCAGACACAATGTCGTTCGATTTTGGTATATTTGCCATTGTGCTTTAATATGGTGTTGTAGGATCAACCAATTATTTCCAAAAGTTCTTGAACTGTTTCTGGTGGGGTTTACGAAATTTAAGTTTTGTACATTTTTGTCTTTCTTTGTTGGGAAATTTAGGTTTAATGCTCCTCTTAAGGTTTCTGAATTTTTTCACAATTTAATTTAATTCTTTCTGTTGAGTGTATGAATCACATCGGCAAACTAAAGCATTGCTTCTACAAAATACAGTCGAATAGAAGGACTCATAGAAATTAAAAATCAAGTTGAGAGACAAAGATAAATTTTAGGAAGAAGGAACCATAGAACCAAATAAGCCCTTAGAAAAATGGTTGTAAATTTGTAAGTTTATAACTTGAAATTGTTTATCTTATATATTTATCCATTAATTTCATTTTTGCAATTCCCTTGGTCCAAATCTTGAGCCAAGTGTAGATGGATGGGAGAACCTCAATACGGTTTTTATTTCTATAACTGGCTTGCTCCTGTTTTTATATCTCATTGGAAATTTGCAGGTTTGTTTAAAAAAGTTTTCTTACGCTTATTTTTAAGTGCTAATTAATCACTCCCAACTACGTAAACTTGATCCATGAAGATTTTGATATCTATTAAATTCACTCTAATTACGTGATATATGAGAAGTATTCTTGAACTACTTATATGTCTAAGTATGAATTTATTTTTATTTTTTTTATTACTAAATCTGAATGCCATGCAGAAGAAATTTTTACTACTAAGAGGAACACTTGCCACATAATGTATTATTCTACGTGTATCCTATAAGTAGATGAAATAAATGATATACTCTCTTTTTAGGATGTATTAATAGAAAAAAATACGTATGTAATTTGTCGTCATGTATGTTAGATTTTAATTGTGGTCCTTTGGTTAGGTGCATTAATATGAATTTCATTGTGTAGGTACAATAAGATACTTACTTATGATCATGATATTGTATTCGACTAAAATATTAGACTTTTGTAGGTACATAGAGTCGAATAAGATACTTAGGAATCGGGTGGTAATCACCAAGTTGAGGACAATATCAGTGTTGTTGGTAGCAGGTCTTTGATCCCTCTTTCTGATAATTCTACAAATGACCACCCCTACTAGCTTCTAAGGTAGTAGTGTTTCTTTTTCGTAATATAGAAAAAACATTAAACTCCAAATCCAATATACTGATGACATTCAACTTCAAAGAAAAAAATTTCTTATCCAATATGATAATCTAATTCTTATCAATCTCTTGTTGAATATATGTATATGCAATTTGAAACTACAAGAAGAGAGGATCACAAACGCAAGATGCTAATGAAACGGAAGATGGAAGAAAAAGTCCAGAAATAGAATTGTGGTTATTTAAAAATGGCGTTCCCACCCAGTTGAATAAGGATATGAAGTTGCAGATTATGGAAAAGGTACAACAAGCACTTGAAGAGTATATGGATAATGTTCTCCCTCTTCTTCCCTCGGAAGTTCAAGGCCATATAAAAAAGTCTATGCCTTTGGCCAAGTTGAAGCAAGTAAGTTCATTATATGTGAATTTAGCCTTTAATCAATTATTCACCTTGTTATATATATGGCAAGACGTTAGGGGTGGTTTGATAACCATATAAAACGAGCATTGTATTTCTTTGTCTTTTTAATAAGAATTTAATTAATTCTTGAGGATTGTTTCTCTTTATGTTTTACACAAGAATTTAATCACTTCTTCCTATGACTTTTCTTGCTTTCTCTATGATATTTTAACAACATGAATTCCAGGGGCGAATGTTTCAAGGGAGGGATGAAGGTGTGTTGAAAATAATCTATCAGAAACTTGAGCATGTGAGGTATACTGAGAATAGCTTTATTAGTCAAAAGGATAAACCACTTGAAGAGATGCTCTTCATTGTAGACGGACTTGTATCCATTAAAAAGAGATCATCTAGTAATCATTCGAAACGAGGTGCAGGAGAATTATGTGGAGAAGAACTTCTACGTTGGCCATGTTGGAGAACAATTTAGAAACAATAAAATAACAGAAATACAGAACCGAAATACTTAGACTTTATTATTCAAAAATACTTGTAATACAAAATGCAATTATGTTATAGTAACAAAAAATTAAAATGATACTAACTTGAATGATTGAAGGTAGAGGCTAGCGCAAATGCTATCTCCTTCGAACAGTATTTCCGTCCCACTCATGTGCTTGTGGTTCTACAACGTCTGCTCGACCAGGATACAACTACCTAATTCTACAACCCGCACTGGATTATAGAACTCTAGCGAATTGCTTTGTGTGTTTACTCTCTGGAAATTTTGTACGGACGACAAGGGGGAAGAAAAAAGATGATTTCTGATGGAACTGAGGACTCTAGTTATATAGGCTCTTTCATACCTCTTCAAACACCTTTTGGATGTATCTTAAGCTATACAACTCTTTCCAAAGAGACACACCACTTTCCAAAGAGTTGTGTCTATTAATCAAAACGTTTTTAATTAATTTAATTAAAAACTTAATTCGAAATTAAAACTAATTGATCAGATTAATTTTAATTCCTTGGCCCCAAGTGCCCCGAGGCCCAAGGCCCTTTTCTTGATTAATTAATATTAATCAATATTAATATTATAGTATAATCATCAATGTCACATCCCGGCCCGGGGGGACGACTTCCCGAGCCCGCTCTACCACCGTAGCACGATATTGTCCGCTTTGGGCCCCGACCACGCCCTCACAGTTTTGTTTCTGGAAACTCACACGAGAACTTCCCGATGGGTCACCCATCCTGGGAATGCTCTCGCGCGCTACTCGCTTAACTTCGGAGTTCCCATGGAACCCGAAGCCAGTGAGCTCCCAAAAGGCCTCGTGCTAGGTAAGGATGGGAATATACATATAAGGATCACACCCCTGGGCGATGTGGGATGTTACAATCCACCCCCCTTAGGGGTCCGACGTCTTCGTCGGCACACCATGACCAGGGTTAGGCTCTGATACCAAATTGTCACATCTCGGCCCGGGGGGACCACTTCCCGGGCCCGCTCTACCATCGTCGCACGATATTGTCCGCTTTGGGCCCCGACCACGCCCTCACGGTTTTGTTTCTGGAAACTCACACGAGAACTTCCCGATGGGTCACCCATCCTGGGAATGCTCTCGCGCGCTACTCGCTTAACTTCGGAGTTCCCATGGAACCCGAAGCCATTGAGCTCCCAAAAGGCCTCGTGCTAGGTAAGGATGGGAATATACATATAAGGATCATACCCCTGGGCGATGTGGGATGTTACAATCAAGCCTAATCCACACAACCATAAGCCTCCTTCAATCCATTTCCAAATGGTCCAAGTTCTAATTACTAAGAAAAAGGAATAAGCCTATATAAAGGCTAGTGAAAAAATATTGTTGACCAATGTGGGACAAGAGGGTCTCCAACTCCTACAGGCCATTCTCCACTTTCTTCCCTGACAGAATACCGTTGGCAACTGAATCTGTTAAGGCAATTCGTGTGTTGAAGCCCTTGCTCTTAAACAAGCGACTTGGAAAGTGTAAGCTCTTCATCATATGCACATTTCCCTTCTTAGAATTGAGCATCCATGGTATAATTGGGATACGAGAGAGATCCAAGAATTACCCTTATTTAAACTATCAGACAAGACTTTCATGCTTTCAACACAACCCTTCACGTGTGGGGCCATTTAAGCCTAATGTATGGAGTAGACATCACATATTGAGTGATGAATAGCCCGTAGATAGCCACTTTTGATACCATATTAGAATTGAGCATCCATCTTAATTAAAACCATTGGCCATAGGAGGGTGAGGGTCCAGAATTATGTAAATTATTAGGCAAAATTTTTCTGATATGAGATTCATATCGTCTGACAATTCAAGGAATAGCTACTTAGTTGATCATCTAGGATATTTTGGAATGGTTAGACAATAAGCCAATAAGAAACTCAGTTTGATTGGAATTCGACTAGATAATTTAACCTTCTATTTCATGTTATATAGAGTTTAGATTGGAATACTATCAAACTCTTCTAAACAAACTATAACACAAGTGATAATTCCAAAATGTAAAACCTAGCCTAAAGGCTGCACAGGATCTTTGAAGGATTCAAACTGAGTAGAAGCATCCAGTTGTAACGGATTGGATATGATGAGAGAACGATTTGAAATTTGACTTGGCGGGCTTAGCTTATCAAAGCCTACATTTTGTTGGAGACAATCTTGAGTTCAAATCTCATGGACAATTAGAATCTTTTACTTGAACTAACGAACTCTAGCAACCTTTTGTTGTTGCTGTGGATTAATAAATATACAAGCAATCAGACATTGCAAGAACATAGGCGCACAGACACAGAAGAATGATGAAAGAGGAAATGGAGCAACATATAGATTGGTTGATGCCTAAAAATAGGATTCTTGAAAGGTTGAATTAGGATATGAAGTCACGGATCTTGGAAAAGGTAGAACAACAATTTCAACAAGACAAGGTTGTTTATTGGGATAATCTCGATTTTGATTGGCATAATCTCATTTCTCTTCTTCCATTGGATTTTCAAAACGAGATCAAAAGTTACATGCCATTGACCAAATTGATGAAGGTAAAGTTTCTTCAATCTTCAAATCCATGAATCCATGGCTTTAATATTTAACATAGAATTTGAGGCATTTATGTATAGCTCCCATCCCATGCATGCACATATAACAGTCTAGCCCTAAAAGGACAAAAATTAGTTCTAATGGGAGGCATGTCCGGCCTAGGCTAAAATAGCCCAAGTGCTCTTCATTTAGCCCCGGCCCTTGCCTAGGAAAAGGTGGATCATACATGAGAGAATAAAAAAACACAAACAAAAGAGAAAGAAGCTGTCAAACAGAAGAATTCGCCAGCCAATGAAAATAATCCCAAGTGGACTTCCCCAAGCCTCTTACACCAATAAACTTTAAAAGGAAATAGACTATTCTAATGTTCTACAAAATTTAAGCGATGAACTAACCAGTTTAAAAAAAATGATGGTCTATATAGGTAAAATGGTGGCACTATATGAGGGATTCGAGGGGTTTCTGATAAGTTTAACAATTAAGTTTTAATTTTTCGTCATTTTAACAATTTTCCTTTTCAAGGCAGATTTCATGAGTCATTTTTTTTTTTAGTATGATTTCATGAGTCATTTTGATACGCTCTTAGATATTTTTTTATATAACTTCATGTGATGACCCGTCCCTAATTTTATGTTTTTACAAATTTTAAAAGCGTGATTTTATGAAAATGGTCTTAGAGACGAGGGTATTGACTTTCGTGGACCAACGTATAGTGAGACGTACAAAAGATTTCTATAGTGTATTCCTGAAGTTTTCGATAAATTTTTTGTATATATATTACTATTTTATATCTTTGCATGAAGAGATTATTATTATTATTTTGTGGATGATAAGATTATAGAAAGAAAAAAAGAGAGAACCGGTAGGGGAAGAGGAAGGGTAGAATTGCCCAGCCGGCAAGAGAGAGAGAGAGGTTAGCTGAATCAGGACAGGAGAGAGGAAGGACTGGCCAATCAGAAAGCAAGAAAGGAGGGAAAGGAGAAGGGGGAGAAACGGGGGAAAGGAGGAAATGGGTTCCCCAACCCGCGTGCCCTGTGCACCCATCTCTCTATATTTTCCGATGGTTTTCCACGGGATTTCCCACGAATTGGATCAAGGCACCACTCCCAATCATTACCTAGTCCTTTCCTTGACACACCCCGATCGAGATCAGGGCATGCTGGCCGTCACGTGGAAGTGACGTAACATTGTGCACAGTGCGGAAGCTAATAAAATAAATAGTACGAATAAATAAATAAACTAGCTTTACACAAGGTAATAACGAACAAGTGCAAGCGTAAGTGTGAACCCTAAGTTCAGAGCATGAAAGCCTAATGCAGTCCAGAAGAAAACGACACGACAAAAGCACACCCGAAGGTGGTCCTACACTGGTGGTGGTCTGTCAGATATGCCGGGGAAATCCTCAGGGAAGCCACCAAACTTGCTAGCCAACTAGAACCTGGAGGGGCGCAAAACAAAAGCGTGAGTGGGCAAAAGCAAAGCTTTTCAAAAACCATTTCATAAACAAGTTATAACCCCTCGCTGTAAAACCTGTATACTTCCCAGAAAAATAGAATATACATATATATATAAATCATGCTCCGAAATATGCCAAGTCAAATGTCTCTAAATAGAATGCAAGTGCTCAGGAATATCAAGTCAATGCCATAATCTGTCAGCCGGAGTCACCTAACTTGACCTGTACGGCTGAATCTAGAGCTCAAATCTCCAGGAAAAACATCGGGAAAATGTCTGACTACCCTCACATCCTCTACTCTACTAGGAGCAGCCTCATCCAACACCACATGAGCTAAGTACCCCTGGCAACCTTTAGATAACAACCTTTTCGCTCGCACGGCCGAAATAACGCCATGTCTCACCCCACTCTGCTCGCCCACAAAAGTAACCACAGGTAATCCAGGACGGTGGAACGTAACTATTTTCCCGTAACAATCAATATTGGCATGATTGAAATGCAACCAATCCGTGCCCAGAATCACATCAAAGTCAACAATATCCAACGGGATAAGATCAGCTGGCATAACAACATCCTCCACTATCACTGGACATCCTGGGTACACACGATCTACAATACATCTCTCCCCTCTAGGCATAGCGAACTCTAAATCATACCCTAGAGGTGTGGGGCAAGGTTGCGTCACTTGAGCAAATTTATGAGAAATCACAGAATGTGTAGCACCACAATCAATTAATACTCTAGCAAAATAACCAAGGATATTTAACGTACCCATGATCAAATCTGGATTGTTCTGAGCATCTTGCAAAGAAATATTATGAATACGCCCCTGGGTCTGCTGTCGTCCACCTCGACCTCTGCTCGTCTGGCCACCACGACTCTGAGTACCACGCCCCTGACTGGGCTGACCAGACTGCCTCGAAGACCCCGCACTACTAGTAGCAATCTCCCCATGCTGAAACTGTCCTCCCTGAAACCACTGAGAACCACCGGCTGGAGCTGGAGGATACGGCATATAGCCGCCAGAATACTGAGGATAACCAC
Source organism: Pyrus communis (assembly GCF_041283825.1). NCBI lineage: Eukaryota > Viridiplantae > Streptophyta > Magnoliopsida > Rosales > Rosaceae > Pyrus > Pyrus communis. Next base: position 22,703,185 of record NC_142565.1, read on the forward strand.
CCTGAGAATGTGGGTCCTGGGGATATTGATATTGTCCCAGGGCATAAGGAACAGCATCGCCCTGATAGTAATAGGCACCACCTCGACCTATCTGCCCATAACTACCTGGACCCGGAATCTGCTGGATCAGTACAGGTGGTGGCAAGAAAGTCTGCTGCGGCTTCTGCTGACTCTGGGGACAATTTGCAGCACGATGTCCCATCTGCCCACAAGTAAAGCAACCACTGCTGCCCTGCCTACACTCACCAAAATGTCGATTATTGCACCTACGGCAAACTAGGGCCTTACCTCTACCAGCATCACTCTGTCTCTGGCCTCTAGCACCACCAGCAAACCTACCTCTACGACCCTGACCAGTGGCGCTAAAACCACCGCTAGAAGAGTTAGAACTAGTGCCACCCCTCTTGAAGTTCTATGTCCTACGAGGTCCAAGCGACGCCTGACCTTTACCGTTATCATCCTTCCTCTGATTACCATCTTTCTCTTCTTCCTCACTCTCGCTCGGCATATTTTCTGAATCCTCAATTCTCAACAGAATCTCGTAAAACTCCTGGTAGGTATCACAATGGGTAGTGGTCGCCATCGAACGCCATTTCTTCTTAATGCCTAAACGGAAACGACGAAGCATCTCCGCTGGATTGCCAGCAACATCTGGATGATAACGAGACAAATCTGTGAACCTCCGGTAGTACTCATTTGCTGTCAACTTCCCCTGTCTCAACTCAGTGAATTCCTGCTTCTTGCGGTCAATATACTCAAGAGGCACAAACCTTCTCCTGAACAACTCTCGGAATACATCCCAATCAGTCTTCTCAGCTGGAGTCAAACGACGAAGTTCCTGCTCCCACCAGGACGCAGAATCCTTACCCAAAAACCACGATGTTGTCTCTACCCACTTCTCGACAAGAAGATTCCCCTGATTATGCAAAACATGAAAAGTCTTCTCAATATGTTCTAGCCACCGCTCTGCACCCTCATAACCCTTGTTGCCTTCGAACTTATCCAACTTCAAATTATACATAGTCTCCAGAGGAGTTCTCTGGGGAGGGCGGATCGCCAAATGAATAGTTGTAGCAATAGCTTCCCCCAGCTGAACAATATCGGGGAAACTAGGCTCAGCAGAGCGACGTGGATCCCGACGAGGCGGCATAATTCTGACAGAAGACACCAAAATCATTAGAATACTCACAAAAGTACAGGACTGCCAAACCTAGGCTCTGATACCAAACTGACACACCCCGATCGAGATCAGGGCATGCTGGCCGTCACGTGGAAGTGACGTAACCATGTGCACAGTGCGGAAGCTAACAAAATAATAATAAAATAAATCGTACGAATAAATAAAAAAACTAGCTTTACACAAGGTAATAACGAACAAGTGCAAGCGTAAGTGTGAACCCTAAGTTCAAAGCATGAAAGCCTAATGCAGTCCAGAAGAAAACGACACGACAAAAGCACACCCGAAGGTGGTCCTACATTGGTGGTGGTCTGTCAGATATGCCGGGGAAATCCTCAGGGAAGCCACCAAACTTGCTAGCCAACTAGAACCTGGAGGGGCGCAAAACAAAAGCGTGAGTGGGCAAAAACAAAGCTTTTCAAAAACCATTTCATAAACAAGTTCTAACCCCTCGCCGTAAAACCTGTATACTTCCCAGAAAAATAGAATATACATATATATATAAATCATGCTCCGAAATATGCCAAGTCAAATGTCTCTAAATAGAATGCAAGTGCTCAGGAATATCAAGTCAATGCCATAATCTGTCAGCCGGAGTCATCTAACGTGACCTGTACGGCTGAATCTAGAGCTCAAATCTCCATCTAACTAACTATACCTGCACACGAGTCGGAACCACCTAAAGTGGTATGTACGACAAGCCTGGGTGTAATATAGGTACGCTCAAGTGCTACGATCACGTGAAGGCTGGGCGAATAATCGCGGGTCACCTACGAGTCGGAACCACCTAAAGTGGTCTGTATGAAAGGAATGTGCACCTAACTTGGATCCAAGATGAGTGTGTGGTGCGGGAGGTGAACATCACATGAAGGACTGTGCCCAACTCTAGGCGGGAGCACTAACACCGGGGGTGCAGGTTATAAGCTCTCTATGCATCTCAAATCACTACTGAACGTAAACATAAATCATAACTCACCTGGCACTTACCTGTGCGTCCGCAGCACCAAACATACATATATATATATATATATATATATATATCCAATTAACAATGCATAAACAACGGCAAACTATAGGCATGGCATATAAACGAATAAACGTTTCAATTAAATTTTTGGGAAAAACATAAGTATATAGGTATATACGGAAAACCAAAAGCCCACTCACTGGTATGTGGAAGGGTCGTAACCCCCTTGCCTCGAGTGACCACGCTCGTCCTCGGGATACGTCTCACCTATATGCAAAACAACTATAAAAACGTTAATTTTAAAGCACATAACCAACCTTATGAAATAACTTCCATACAATGCTCAAATGGGGTGTATGAATACACCAACGTGATCTAATCAACCTCAGGAATATCCCCATATTTTTAGAAAAAAATTTCACCGCAGCACGCCCCCCCCCACGCGCCGGCCACGCGCAGGCATGTGCCTGGCACGCTGACGGCGTTAGTTAACGCCGTCAGGAATATTCCGTTAACTTTAACGGATTCCGTCAATGGCGTTAGGAATATTCCGTCCAAACTGACGAAATATTCCGTCGTCTTCTCCGGCGAGGCTCCGGCGCCGTCGCCGGTGCCGGAAAACTAGGAAATTTTCAAATCGTGATATCTTCTTCGTTTTTCAACCAAATTTCACAAAATTGGTACCAAAATGAAGCTTACAACGAGAGGAACAAATCCATACCATTTCAAGTGCTAAAACACACGGAATCTCGCTGGGAAAATAACCCCAACTCCGGCCAACCTCGAAACTCACGATCCCGACGTCCAAAACCTTCAAACGAACCACCCCGAGCCTCCTAAGGACCTCACCAAGCTTCCTACAAGCTTGAAATTCCCAAAAACATAAGAATTTACGTGTGCATGAACAATACCAAAAATCGGGTATCCCGAGTTCGACGTGAAAACGAAGGTATCCTTACCTGAAATGGGTATGGTTGAACTCCTACGGACCTCACGAGCATGGATATATACTTTGTTCCTTCGATCTGTGAAGATTACAAGGGTTTTGGAGTGTGTCCGTACACATGGAGGGGGAAAATGGGAGAGAGAGGGCTCGGGACAAGGGGGTGCAAGGCAGAAATGGTGAGGGTGAGTATGTGGAATTGTGTGTGGTCTACAACCAGCCACACCAATCTCAAAAACAACCACACAACGAAAATTCACAATAGGGGCAAAATCGTCTTTTCACGCGTACGTTTTAAAATTTTCGAAACGGGCTGTCACATTCCTCTTCCATTTCCACCCAAATTTGGAAGGGATTTGATTGTAATTTGGTGAAAAACACCTATGGGTGGCGCGAGGAACCATGTTCTAAATCCATCAATTGTGAAACCATTGCCTTCAATTACCACCACTAGAACACTCCCCTAAAACTCAGGAACAAATCCCAAGCAGTGGTGAAGACGTTGGAACACCGAGGATGTTGAATTGAAGAACACCCATTCTAGGGTTTCCGGCATATTTGAGTGAAATTGGAGCTCTTCACGGCCAAATTGGCCTTGGTCACAAGTATGAAAGTTACTCTACTCATTGATTTGGTCACAGGTATGAAGGTTACTCTACTCATTGAGATCTTCATTCCTGTAAATTTTGGTAATTTTTGGAAATAGTTGAATTTTTCCGGCGAGTCGGGGCGGCCGACCGCCACCCACAGCGGCGCATGCAGTGGCGCGTGGCTAGGGGGCCATCGATGTCACTCTTAGACTAAATTAGATGCCTTGAGCTTAGTTTTGGTAATTGTATGACATAGGTTGATGGTTGGAACCTAAATTTTCTACGATACGTTAATTGGTAAAAGTGTGAATCAACAATCCGACCGTTGGATTGTCACCAAACCTTAATACATTATAGTAAGTAATATTTGAGTACCATAGAAACTTACGGATCAGGAATCCTACATACGGATCTTCCCGAAGTGGATTTGTAAGTTCATAAAATAAAATGTTGATCGCCAATTGGTTTTGGCAATTGGCAGAGATCCGACCATTGGATCGTAATGAAACATTAGGATGTTATTCTAAGAACATAATGTGGATCTTTAGAAGTAACAGATCGGAAATCCGTGATGCGGATCTTCTGGATTGAATTACGTAGTGTTGTGTTTTATGTAAATTATGTATTCTATCGGTAAGAACTCTGAGACATGATTTAATAATTGTTCTAGGTGACGTTGGTTCGTGATGTCTAGATATTCACGCTAGGGAGTCGTAGCGAGGGACCTCAGGTGAGTGGGTCTTTTCCTTTCTACTATATATACACACATGATTGATAATTCCACAAACGTTTTTAAGTTGATTTATGCATATTACCTACATATAATTACTGTGAATGTTTAGAAGTATATGCATGAACTAGATCCCTATTTAGGGTACGTAGGCAGTCTAACGAGACGTTAGATGCAGCCATACAAGAAGTGAGATTAAATAATTAAGACAATAGCCTTGTTTGGGGAATTGAACAATGTGAGGGACATTGGTGTAAAATGTGAGATTTAACCTTATGTGTTGGTGGTTAAATGTTGGTTATAAATCAATGTGTCAAGAATCAAGAAATTAAAGTAAGGAAACGTAAGTAATGATAGTTAATTAAACTAGTGTCTAGTTGGGCTTATCACCAATGATTATCCCCAAAAATAAATAGTTCGTGAGTAGGACGTTACAGCTTATGCATTTTATGCCATATTATATATATGTATATAATTGAAAATGCTATGACATGGTTGAGTATTAGATTGCATCATGGTATATCCATATGTATATTACCTACACATAATTATTGTGAATGCTTTGAAGTGCAAAGGTGAACACAGGACACCCAGGTAAGTTCAGGTGAGTTTATGGTATTAGTTGAATTGATGGAGTTATGGCATGACTACATTTATGTGTTAGGCAACTCTGACATTGTCGTACAGGTTGTAATGTTAGGCAACTCCGACACTGTCGTACAGGTTGCCCATGAGTTGTACATGTTATATTGAGATGCATTGAGAGCTTATAAACCTACACCCCGGCGTTAATGCTCCTGCCCGTGGCCAGGGCACAGTCATTCACGTGATGTTCACCTCCCGCACCTTACGCTCACCTTGGACTCAAGGTAGGTGCACAGGCTTGTTGTGCAGACCACTATAAGTGGTTCCGACTCGTAGGTGATCCGCAATTATTCGCACAGTGATCGTAGCACTTGAGCGTACTTATTTACACCCAGTCATGTTGTACAGACCACTAGAGGTGGTTCCGACTCATGTGTAGGGATGTTTGATGAGCTATAGATTAAGTCGTATATATCACAAAAGGTGACTCCGACTTATGTGCTAGCATTGATTGATGAGATATGGATGAGTCATACAGGTCACTATAAGTGACTCCGACTTATGTGATAGCACTGATTGATGAGATATGGATAAGTCGTACAAGTCACTATAGGTGACTCCGACTTATGCGCTAGCACTGATTGATGAGATATGGATGAGTCGTACAGGTCACTATAGGTGACTCCAACTTATGCGCTAACACTGATTGATGAGTCGTACAGGTCACTATAAGTGACTCCGACTTATGTGATAACACTGATTGGTAAGATATGGATAAGTCGTACAGGTCACTATAGGTGACTCCGACTTATGTGCTAGCATTTATTGATGAGATATAGATAAGTCGTATAGGTCACTATAGGTGACTCCGACTTATGTGATAGCACTGATTGATGAGATATAGATAAGTCGTACAGGTCACTATAGGTGACTCCGACTTATGTGCTAGCACTAATATGAGATATAGATAAGTCGTACAGGTCACTATAGGTGACTCCGACTTATGTGATAGCACTGATTGATGAGATATGGATGAGTCTTACAGGTCACTATAAGTGACTCCGACTTATGTGCTAGCATTGATTAAGGAGATATGAGTGCAATAATACAAGTCACCATAAGTGACTCCGACTTGCGGGTTAGTATGGGTTATTAAGCACATGATTATTTATATTGCTAATGAGATGTTGTGTAGTGGTATACTTCTGGATTTACTGTTAGAATACATTTGGTTACATACTTATACGTAGTATGATTTTCTGGAACTATACAGGTTTTACGGCGAGGGTTTACTACCTTTGATAATTGAACTAATTCTAAAAATCTCTATTTTGCCCACTCACACTTTCTATTTTGCACCCCTCCAAGTTCTAATAGCAAAGTTCCATATCGGTGAGGATTTGTGGCACTCCCGAGTTCAAGTGGCTCTTTATGTTGATATAATTATTATCTTACCTCACTGTACTTCACTTATGTTTTGTATCACCTGTGAACTGGGTCCATACCCGCTCATCGCGCACTCGTGTACATAGGTACTTTTAGGTTTAAATTTATTCACATTGTACACATTATCACACTTATGGCTTCATCACCTTCCAGGTGTCGATCACAGCTCGATTCGAAGTCCTAGTGGACATTCCGAGTCAGGGTGTGTCACTTCAAGCATGTGCACTTTTGTAGTTATAAGAATGATATAAATTAATTAAAACTAGGACAAAAATAAAAATACACTACCAAAAAAAGTGAGCAGTAGAAACAGGAAATGGGGTGATATTGATGGGGTTGCAATAAGTCGAGACCCAAAAAATGTCACGATTATGACATTAGCTCGCTATTTATTGTCATGATTTATTTAAGAAAAATGCAGAGACTATTAAAAAAAGAATTCAACAATCAATCGTCACATCATGTGGTTTACAAAATATATTTTAAATAGATGATTGGAAGAAACAGTGTTGGAAGAAATTCGTAACCATCTTCAGCCTATGATGTATTATCTTAACGGTAAAATTATTGAAAAGGGTGACCCAATTCAAATGTTCTTCATGGTGAAAGGAAGTATACGCCATCAAGGAAGGGTAAAGGGCGCAGGAGAATTCTATGGAGAAGAACTTCTGGTTTGGCCATTCTTGAGCACTTTCCCTGACACAGTACCTACAGCAGCTGAGTTTCCTATTGTAATTATGGGTGTTGTTGAAGCCCTTTTTCTGATAGCCAATGATATGAAGAGCGTAGCCATCTCATAAAAAATTACGGCAGACTCATTACAGATTTTGGGTAATTATGTAAGCCCTGTTGGTAAAACGTCTGCGGCATCATCTGCCGAGCCAGTCGTAAAATCCTTTACTGAAGAGGAAATTAAGGAGACCACAAGAAACTACAGTTGTCATAACTATGTAAGTGAAGGAGGCTATGGAACAGTTTACGAAGCAACATTACATGGAAGAGCTGTCGCCATTAAAACGTGCAAACATTACATGGAAGAGCTGTCGCCATTAAAACGTGCAACGGTACTACTGGTGACCAGTTCATCCAGAGTCAACATTTGGTTCAGGAAGCATTTGTTCTTTCTCAAATCAGACACAAAAATGTGGTGAGGCTGTTAGGTTGTTTTTTAGAGGCAAAATGGCCTATAATGGTTTATGACCGCACCTATGCCTGGACTCTTTATCAGCACATTCAGATAAAGGAACTTAAACTTTCGCTGGAATCACGAATGAAGATAACAAGAGAAACTGCAAGAGCTCTAGCATACTTCCACTACTGGTCAGTCATACACCAAGATGTGAAGACACGGAATATATTAACAGATCTTGAAACTTACACTGCAAAAGTTTCCGGTTTTGGAGCTCCACGATTGCTTCATGAAGAAGAAAATGAAGTATCAACTTTGCCAGGGAAATCGGGATACTTTGACCCCAAGTACCTTAAATCACACATGCTATCAGAAAAAAGTGACGTCTTTAGCTTTGGAGTTGTTCTAGCAGAGCTACTAACAAGTCAAGAGGCAGTTTCCTTTGACGGGCCTGAGAGATCCCTAGTTAACGTCTTTGTTTGTTCAGTGCAAGAGGGTCGCTTGGACTAAATTCTCGATGGTGAAATAATCAAAGGCGAGTTTACTTTTGAGATAGCCAAAATAGTGGGCGAGCTTGCCGTGACATGTTTGAGGTCAAGGTGGACTGAAAGGCCTTCCATGGAAGAAGTAGCTGTGGAGCTTGACGAGTAGTGCAAACTATTATAAACAGTTTAGATTATGACAAAAGCATAGAAAGTAAGGAGTTGAGCACTCTACAGACGTCCAGTGGACGATAATATATCTTCGACTTCTAGTATTTCCGAGTGGTGTATTGATGAACTGATGCAGCTGGATTCAGTTTTCGTGTGTGCTTGTGAAATACTATAGTATATATATCAGCATAATTCATTAGTCGTGTAATGAAGGTTGACAAGTAAGATTCATTTGGTAGTTTGAGTAAACCATGGAATTTGGAATTAGTATCAAACTACATAGTAATGTCCGCACATTGCAGTGGGATTACAAATTGCTTGAATAATTATGTAACTTCATTCTCTTCAAAGAGTTTCTTCAACTACTAAAGCGTTTTATTAAACAGGGAATAAGATTTTTTTCTTGTCACAGAATTAGCATTTTCAATGTATCAAAGCAATTGGTATAATTATTTTTTTATTTTTCTAATTTTGGACCAAACAATATTATTTACACTAAGGAGGTGGGAGAGTGAGCCAAGCCTCACCATGTAAATCACCTAGACATGAAGAAATAAAAAGTAGATGAAAATTAAGACTGACTTGAGATTGGAGTTCACATAATGTTTTTAAGAGTAGTAAATGGTCTGTTGAATTGAGTTCCTTGTAATGAGAGACTCTTCTTTGCACAAACAGCACAATGGCAAAAATGGTAGTCTATTGAAAAAATGAAACCAAGTTAAATGCAATGATAAGATGAATGAAACTGAAACCCCAGACAACAAATTGATAGCTGGGAACAAAGTAAAAAATATGCATGAATAAAATTCTAATTTTCAACCACCCCTAATTTATAATTAAGCTAAGCAAATACAGTAAGCACAACACAATCACAATAATAAAAGCTTTCAAATAGCATTATATTTATCAATTACTCTGCACATGAATTTCAAAAATGAATAACTAACCTGTAATTTAAGATCTTTGAAATTGCACTTTTATGTCACTAAACCCAAATTACAAATTACGCAATCAATCTCACTGCCCTCCTTTTTATTTTTTTCCTCCAAATGCATCAAAACATACTCTGAAGTTCATTTAATCAAGAAATTCAAACATATCATAAAGATGAATTCAGTCTTTAATTAGCATTCAACAACATGATATTAAGATACATCAGAACCCCCACCCACCACCCCCCCCCCCCCCCCCCCCCCCCGCTCTTTTCTTTTTTTCTCCTCTTCAACCCCCTAAAAAAATCATTAAATACATAGATTAAGCAATAAACGGTCAAATCTCGCAGACTACCCAAAAAGGCATTAAGTAATGATCAAACATTAAGTAGCCAAAATGAAAAGAATTATGAGATATTTAGGTGATAAGAAAAAAACAACATGAAATACTAAGATTAAAAACTTGCGCACAATTAAGTGAGTGAAAAATGAGCTGATTGTAAACTCAAACCCAGCAAGGAATCAAACGTTGTTAAGAAAGGAATCTTAGATTGATTTGTCAAATATTGTAGATAGATATTTACTTACCTATTAGGTTATCAGTTAGCATTATTTGTAGGGAATAGAATAGGAAACAAGTCATGTTAGCCTTTATATAAAGCTGTAAATCCCGTTGATGTTAATATACAGAAATTCATTCCTATATTTTATGCTTCTTATGATGGTACCAGAGTGAACGATATCTGGGAAAATAAAAGGCAAAACAACAAACATAAACCCTACCAGCCATCGCTATGGGCGATACATCAGAAAAGCCAACCTTGTCAGGCATGGCTTCGCATCGAAAGTGGGAACACCCCAATCACCCACTTTTCCTTCATCATTCAGACCAACCTGGTGCAATACTTGTGCCGCAGTCTCTCGTGGAGGATAACTATGGCACATGGGTTCAATCCATGACCATGGCTTTGACAGTAAAGAACAAATTAGGGTTTGTTGATGGAACGGTCAAGAAACCTCATGAAGAACAACTTGAAGAATTACAACAATGGAATCGATGCAACAACTTGGTAAAAACGTGGTTGCTCGGTTCCATGTCCAAAGAAATTTCTGGGAGCGTCATACACTGCAAGGATGCACGGCATATGTGGCTTGACCTGCAAGAAAGGTTTTCCCATGTGAATATTGTCCAACTGTTTCACATCGAAAACGAGATTCACGACTGCGTACAAGGTACTATGACCGTGAGCACATACTTCACCAAACTAAAAAGCCTTTGGGACGAACGAGATGCGTTGTGTTCTATCCCAACATGTGGCTGTGACACAAAGAAGGAGATCACCTCCTACATTGAAACCCAGAAGACGATGAAGTTTCTCATGGGTTTGAACGAGTCTTATTCTACTGTTCGCAGCAACACTCTCCTTCTCGAGCCTTTGCCCACTGTTAACAAGGCTTACTCACTTGTTCTTCGTCATGAAAGGCAAGTCGAAGTTTCAAGTGGACGAAGTACTGCCCAACCAGAAGCTGCTGTATTCGCTGTCAAAGGTGGAAGCCGAGAATCTAAACCTGAGGATGGTGGTTTGCGATGTGACAAGTGCAATAAGACGAATCACACTACAAAGAACTGTCGGGCACACATCAAATGTACTTTCTGTGGTTGGAAGGGCCATTCGTACGAGTATTGCCGCAAAAGAAAAGCAGTCCTAGACAGCGACCCAAGCCGTTCTGCAAAAGGAAATCACGTTGCCGTGACCAACAAGGAAATCTCCAACTTCCCGTTCTCTCCAGAAGATTGCAAGCAGATCCTTAAAATGTTGCATCAAAACAAATCTTCTTTTGCTAATCATGTTGGTAATTCTTCCAGCCACGATGATCTCTCAGGTAAGGCCTTTTCATTCATGCGTCATGGCAAGCACAATGTTTGGATCTTGGATAGTGGTGCCACAGATCACATAGTCTGCAGCCCCGAGTCCCTTACATCCTCTAGGCCTGTTCAAAATCACACTGTTGCATTACCCAATGGATCCCTTGCCACGGTCACTCATGTTGGCCAAGTCATTTTTTCTCCTAATTTTATTCTTGACAATGTTCTTTGTGTCCCAATCTTTACGTTAAATTTAATATCCATTAGTCAATTGGCTTATGATTCATTTGCTATTACCCTTTTCTTAAACCATTTTTGTGTCATCCAGGACCTACGATCGGGGAAGATGATTGGGACGGGAATTGAACGGGAGGGACTCTACTACCTTGACTCACCAAAGAAAGGAACATGCAATACCATCCAAACCATCTCTCCCAACCTTTGGCACCAACGCCTCGGCCATCCATCACCTAAAGTTACTATGTTGTTTCCCTTTGTCTCCAATAAAACATGTGATCTCACTCAATGTTTAATTTGCCCTTTGGCTAAACAAACAAGGTTACCTTTCCCTTTAAGTTCCATGTCTACTACTTCTTGTTTTGAATTAATTCATGTTGACATTTGGGGTGGTTATCAAGTACCTTCTCTTTCTGGTGCAAAGTACTTTCTTACCATTGTTGATGATCATACTAGGTGCACATGGATCTATTTGATGAAACATAAATCTGATACAAAGGATCTTCTCACTCGCTTCATTCATATGGTTGCCACACAATTTAACACTCACGTTAAAATGATTCGCAGTGATAATGGCCCCGAGTTTAAACTTGATACCTTTTATGCATCCCAAGGAATTATTCATCAAACTAGTTGTGTTCACACACCCCAGCAAAATGGTGTTGCTGAACGCAAGCACCGTCATTTGCTTAATGTTGCTCGTGCACTGCTTTTTCAAGCTCATTTACCTAACAGATTTTGGGGGGATGCTATCCTTACTTCTGCTTATCTCATTAATCGCACACCCACTCCCATTCTTCATGGACAAACTCCCTATGAAAAGCTGTTTCACAAACCACCCACTTACACTCACCTCAAAGTCTTTGGATGTCTTTGTTTTGCATCCACTCATGCACACAAACCCTCCAAATTTGATCCCCGTGCACGTCGTTGCATTTTTCTCGGGTATCCTTATGGTACAAAAGGCTATAAACTTTTTGATCTTCAACTTCAAAAGGTCTTTATCTCCCGAGATGTGCTTTTCTTTGAAGATAACTTTCCTTATTCTCATTTAGACTCACCTGCCCCTACAACCTCCCCTCCAACACCACCTTCCGCACCCTTGCTTTCTTTTGACATGGAACCTCCCTTTCACCCTTCTCACCCCCATACTGATATTGCTTCTTATGCTCATTCTACACCAACACCATCCCCACCTTTCGCTGATGTCACGGCTCCATCCACCTTTACCACCTCCCCTCCCTCCTCACCTGCTCCCCCGACCACAACCACCCCACTCCCACCCCCACTCCGCCGAAGTACCCGACCCACCAAACCTTCTTCCTTTTTGCAGGACTTTCATGTCGAGGCGTCTCTCCCTTCCCGGCCGGCTCCCACATCTTCCACGAACGTGGTTCGGTCATCGTCAGGTACACCCCATCCCCTTTCTTCTCACTTATCTTATAATTATCTCTCACCCTCCTATCAAGCTTTTGTCGCTCATCTCACTCTTCATAAGGAACCCACTAGCTATTCCCAGGCTGTCCAGGATCCCCATTGGCGTGCTGCCATGCAAACTGAACTTGCGGCACTTCATGCCAATCATACGTGGACGCTCGTGCCACTTCCTCCTTGCAAACGTCCTATTGGCTGCAAATGGGTCTACAAAGTGAAGCTCAAACCTGATGGCACCATCGAACGGTACAAGGCCCGTCTTGTTGCCAAAGGATACAATCAGGTTGAAGGAATTGATTACCGTGACACGTTTGCTCCCGTAGCTAAGCTGACTACTGTTCGAGTCCTCTTAAGTGTTGCCGCCTTGCAAGGCTGGCACCTTCACCAGCTCGACGTGAACAATGCCTTTTTACATGGTGACTTGGAAGAGGACGTCTACATGTCTTTGCCTCCTGGTTTTGGACGCAAGGGGGAGACTCGAGTATGCAAATTGCATAAGTCCCTCTACGGTTTAAAACAAGCTTCGAGGCAATGGTTCATAAAATTATCCAATGCTCTCAAGGCTGATGGGTTTCAACAATCTTTGTCCGATTACTCTCTGTTCACCAGAAGTCATCGAGGTACATTCATTGCTTTATTGGTTTATGTTGACGATGTTATACTGGCAGGGAATGACTTATGTGAGATTAACAAAACCAAACAACTTCTCTCTCACCGTTTTCAACTAAAAGACTTGGGGATACTCAAGTATTTTTTGGGGATAGAAGTTGCAAGATCGAAGCATGGAATCACTCTATGTCAACGCAAATATGCCCTGGAGATATTGGATGATGTTGGTTTTCTCGGAGTGAAACCTTCCAGGTTTCCTTTAGACCAAAACTTGGCTCTCACGCAACTGGAAGGCAAACTGGTGGATGATCCCCCTTCATATAGAAAACTTGTGGGTAGATTGATATATTTAACCATCACCAGACCCGACTTGGCTTATGCGGTACATGTGTTAAGTCAATTCATGGAGAAGCCTCGGCAACCACACCTTGATGCTGCACACAAGGTCCTTAAATACATTAAACAAGCGCCTGGGCAAGGCATTTTCTTTCCTTCCACAGGTTCATTGCAGCTGAAAGCATTTTGTGATGCTGATTGGGCTAGATGCCGAGACACTAGGCGATCGATAACTGGTTACTGCGTATTACTTGGCCAAGCACCAATCTCATGGAAGACTAAGAAGCAAACTACAGTCTCTCGTTCTAGCGCCGAAGCCGAGTATCGGTCTATGGCTATTACATGCTGTGAGATAACATGGCTGCGGAATATTCTCAACGATTTGCAAGTGAATCATCATCAACCAGTCTCCTTGTTTTGTGATAATCAGGCAGCTATACATATTGCCTCAAATCCCGTCTTTCATGAACGAACAAAGCACATAGAGATTGATTGTCATCTAGTGCGCGAGAAGATTCAAAAAGGAATGATACGCACGTCATACGTACGGACGGGTGATCAGTTAGCTGATATATTCACCAAACCATTGAGCTCGACACAATTTGAAATCTTACTCAACAAGTTGGGTGTCATTAACATACACTCCAACTTGAGGGGGAGTGTTAAGAAAGGAATCTTAGATTGATTTGTCAAATATTGTAGATAGATATTTACTTACCTATTAGGTTATCAGTTAGCATTATTTGTAGGGAATAGAATAGGAAACAAGTCATGTTAGCCTTTATATAAAGCTGTAAATCCCGTTGATGTTAATATACAGAAATTCATTCCTATATTTTATGCTTCTTATGAGAAATCAATCACAATACAGACGCAAAATCACCCAGTTCCTGGAAGAAAAAAAATAAATAAATAAGATACTTATTACACATCGAAAGTTAAAAACAATATAATTTCTTTGAAATTTTTAAGTGGCAGTACCTCATTGAAAGCCTTCCACAAGCACTGCAACACCTTTTAGCCTTTGCCTCATTCTGGTTCAAAGTGCATAATCCGCAAGCAGTTTAAGCATTTCCCAACACCACAGAGCATCTGATGCAAAAATTAACTTAACGCACAAATTAAACCCTCTTTTGACAACTGTAATATATATGTAAGTAGGGATCGTTCTTAAACCGGGGATTAGGAGGGATTGCTAAAACACTTTAAACTAACTCAAATAGATAAAACTAAGCTTTAAAACACTTAACTCAACTTAAAAGACTCAAAACAAGTTCACAAGACTCAAGATAAGCTAAAAACACTCAAAACTGCCTAAAAACACAAACTGGGCAGATTCTGACTCTAGACACAATTTTGGACGAATTTTAGTTTTAACTTGACTCAAAACACTTGAAAAGACAATCTAAAACAGATCCTAACTAGTTAGACACTCTAACATAAAGGGGGATTTTGTTTTGGACGAAAATAAAGTAAACAAAACAAGAACTAAAACTAGGCAAATTTGCACGAATTTGGTGGAAATAGATGGATGATGGGCTAGCTAGTAGGTCTTTCCCCACACATGACATACTTGCATTCAAAACAATCTCCAGTTGCTTTTTCAATGAAACATGAACCTCAACACCTCAAGTTAATTAGGTACGCTTAAATTAACCCTCAGATTTCCCTTAAGTCATTGAATTGAACGGAATTAGTGCACCGCACTCAAATTATTCCTCAAAAGTTCCCTACATGAAAGCGTATGATAGAGAAACAATCAAAGATCATTAAATTCTATGAAAATCATAAGTGTTGACAAGGCGTTCGTAACTATGAAAGCGCATGATACTTATGCCAGGAATTCACTTAACATGATTGTGACTAACAACCTTTACTACTTATGAATATAAGTTCGCAACGATTAGGCGAAACTCCCTTATATCCTAGCATCAAATTTATGCATGCAAATTAAGTGTGCACTCTCAACCCACATACACAAACAAGTTTTAATTCAAACAAATAAGTAAATTGAATTCACAATTCATAAAATCACAACTGGAAGTAATCAAATCATATTGCAAATATAGCCATGGTTTCGAAATTCCCCCTAGCTAAGAGGGGATTAGTTCCTCATACTCACAAAACAAAGATCATTGAATTTAAACATTGAAAACACAAGAAAGATTACAACTAAAACATTCCAGCAACTCCAATTCAAATGGCATGCACATCTAAAGGCTCTCCTCCTTCTTTCTTGCTGCGGCACAAGGTGTGGTTGGTGGTTTTAGGGGTGATGAATGGTGTATTCTTGCTTAGGATGATGAATGATGGCTGATGAGGGTGAAAAGTTGCAGCAGGTTGTATATGGAAGTGAATGGATTGAATGAATGATGTAGAATGGTGTCTAGGGTTGCGGCAAGGGGTTTTCTGAATGGCATGAGGGTTCTTCTCGAAATTGTGGCTGAAAATATGTATATATTGGTTCGGCCAACCCTAGGGTTAATCAAATTAGGGTTACAACTTAGCAGATTTTAAGGATTAGGGCCCTAGGGTTCGGCACAATTAATTAAATCCACTTAGGAGAGGGTTTGGCCCAATTAATTTCAGAAAAGGATTTGTATAACCCAAATCCACAAGGAATAAGGCCTAATAAATCAGAATCCACAAGGGAAAAGGGATAGAGGGGTGTGGCAAATATTGGAGGGAAAGGAGAGTGGATTGCAAGGCAAGGCAAGGCTTTCTAGAAGGGAATAGGCGCCACCTTAATTTGTAGGGTTTCTAGAAACAATGTGTTTTGTGGCTGATTTGGGACTTCTAGAAGAGAATGCTTCTAGAAATAGGTTCTAGAAATATATATTTAGGTCCCCTTGCAGCTAAGATTAAGGCATGATAAGATTAGGATAGGATAGGATAGGATAAGATAAGGTTAGATAAGGTTTTGGATAATGTTTCCTCTTTTGAGCTGATTCCTTATCCTCTTTGTCTTGAATTTAATTTCTTCATCTTCTTATCAGATTCCTAGCCTTTTGAACTCCAAATCCGTCCATCCATCTTGGCCCATACATGTGCTATCCATTTAGTGCCCAAAATTGCTCCAAAGTGCACCAAAATGCACTTTCTTGCTACTTTAACCCTTTGGACCTACAAACACACGAAAATAACTTGAAATACTATATTAACTAAGAAATAACAATACAAATGCACAAGAACAAGCTAACTAAGTTGCATAAATATGCTCCTATCAGCATCATATTTCCTAGGATTAATCAACAATGCCTCCTCCAACTTCGAATAGCGGTTGAGCAAACAAACACAAATCCACATTTATTAATTCAAACTCCCAAATAACTAAATGGAAGAAGTCCCAAATTTAAATTTTCAACTACCAGATAAAACATGGAGAATTCCTATGTCTAAAATAATTAATCCAAAAAAATAATAATAAAAGATATTTCGGGAAAATTCAAAGTTAGCACCTTGAGTTAGCTTCTTTGGTTCCAATACATTCCAAAACTGAGACAGATTGCTCTTCATTTCCTCTCATAATAAACACATGCAGTTTCTATTTTTTGATCAACTAAAGCATGGTTGACATCTTTTACAGTCCCTTAGATTGCATCTCCCTACATGATTGAAAAAACAACTGAATCAGAATTAAAATTTATTAATAGAATTTTTAAATCATATATCCAATCTCATAGAATAGATCACAATCAAACAGTTGGTATTTGGAAGTAAAACTTAAAAACCAAAAAATGCACTTTAATGTCCTAGAGAGAACATAATTGCAAGAAAAAGTAGAATATTGAAACAATATTGTGATAGTCACGAAATAAGTTTATGGGTTTGCTAATATTGATTTATTAGGTTCATAGTCTATCTCAATTTATCATTTTTTGTTAAACTGTAAGTGTAAACATTTAGGTACTTACCAAGAAAAAAGCAATTAATTATTTGATGCTACTTGCAAACCTATTTGTGACATCCCACATCGCCCAGGGGAGTGATCCTTAAATGTATATTCCCATCTCTACCTAGCATGAGGCCTTTTGGGAGCTCACTAGCTTCGAGTTCCATGGGAACTCCGAAGTTAAGCGAGTAGCATGCGAGAGCATTCCCAGGATGGGTGACTCATCGGGAAGTTCTCATGTGAGTTCCCAGAAACAAAACCGTGAGGGTGTGCTGGGGGCCCAAAGCGGACAATATCGTGCTATGGTGGACTCGGGCCCGGGAAGTGGTCTCGCCCGGGCCGGGATGTGACATATTGGCATATATAGGCTTTGATTAAAAAGTTAAGTATTTATCAAAAGATTCTAGCTAAAAAAATGCATGGAATATCTACAAAGTGTTTGATAAATCCATATTTTGATTCTTTCTCTTCCTTAGTTTTCCTTGGACCCCAAGAACAGAAAAGCGATTTAGTGCCAAACTTTAAAGAGAACCACTACAAGAAAACATGGATTAGGTAACGAAATTTTTTGTGGTACGCAAAAATTTATCACATTTGGGTAAAATAAATGACGCTTTTTTAGAAATCGTTACATAATAATTTTCACTGGACACCAAAATACTTTGCATCATATGAACTTTTAAATTCATCACAAACTATTGGGCGGGAAATTTTACTGCTGAATGAAATGTTAATATGTGACAAATCTTTAAATTTCATCACATAACAAAAGAGAAGGCCAAGTTATGCCATTCGTCGCATATGGTATTAAAATAAAAAATAAAAATATACCGAAGAAATAATATCAAAACCCCAAATTGTAAAACCTATTTCACTTAGTCCTTACCCATTCTAGTCGTCTTCAGCTCCCCTTTGCTTACTCTTTCACCCCGATTCTAATGACCAACCACTGGTGGTTGCCAGCGACGGCAACAACCACTCTCCTTTGTCTTCCTTTCTCGGCTACTCTCTCAGTATCCTCTGCTGCTCATTCTCTAACTCTCTCCTCTCTCTGACATAACATGACCTAAATTGGGGAAAGAGAGATTCGGTTTTTTATCGAGTTCTTCAGGGGACAACAAGGTACTTACTTGTTTCCCTACATTTCTTTAATTGTCGTTTGGATTTTCTTCTTCAATCGGTTATTCGGTTGCCAAGCTTAGACACCCAGTTTTAACCAGATCCACATAATGTGAAACTTTAATTTTAATTTGCTACTATTTCTTTGCCTTCGATTTTTGTCACTGTTAGTGGCGACTGAAAAAAGCAATGAGCAAATGGACATGGGAAGTATAGAACTTTCTGGATGAATGTTAAAGAGTGTAGATCACTTTCATACGCTCAACCCAATCTGATAGGTTGCAGTTTCTTTTCAAATTTTTTCTATCATTTTTTTTTTCTAAATTTGGTTTTGAATTTGTAGGTACTTGCCTCTAGCAGCCTTCTGCCTGCACATCAGCACTCTGCAACCTCTAATTTGGGTAAATTTTGGTTTTGATTTTTCTAGGTCTATATGTATTTGTGCCTAGCTGTTTAATTCTATGATTGAGGATTTTCAACTAGAACTATTATTATATATGGAGGATCTATAATCAATTTTTCCATTTGCTTTTTACTTTTCTTTTTTTTTCTTTTTTACTGTGAATTGTAGGATGAAATTATTTTTCTGGAATGCTTCTATTTTTCTTGCAGGATGAAATTCTTTTCTAGAATGCTTTTGTTTTTCATGCAGGATGAAAACATACATAATTGTTTAAGTTGCCACTTTATACTCTGCAGTCAGTTGCTGGAGCTATCATTTATGTTTTATGGAGAAGTGATTTTATTATGTGAGGTTCTATTGGAATCCAGAGTAGTAAGTGCTCTGTCCTTGAGTATTATTACCTTAAGAACATCTGAAAAAATTAGAAATTTAAAACATAATCGACTGTTGATTAAGATTGGGACTATTGTGGAATTATCAAGTATTAGGATATGAATGCTCCCAACTATAATGTTTATCTTTATGTTGTTCTACCTTGTTATACTACGCATCATGGATGCTTATCTACTCATGTAGCTTTGTAATACTTGTATCACTCATACGAGAGTCAAGAATTGATCGTTTTTTTGGATCACTATTTAATCCATGGTTTGTAATATACTTTAATATTTTTCTTTCTTGTGTTTTTTGGGAATCTACATTTGGATCATTTCGGATGTTTGGTTAACTCATATTTTTTTTATATTAATTTTCAATTACAGGTTGGTACTTGGTTGCTTGACTTCTAACCTTTATGTTAGCTCATATGAGTAATTGTGATATCAATTTAGCCTTCATTAGTAGTGATATCAATTTGATCTTTATAAAAGTTGAATGTTTTAAAATTACAGTGAATAAGTAGTTTATGGTATGAAACTAGATATATTTTTCTTGTTAATTGATGGCCTTTTAATGTAGGATGTTTTCAAGCAAAATTTATATAATCGTAAGAAACAAAAGTATTACCATGAGGGAGGGGCAAAACCATTTCATCCAACATGCAAGGAAGGCTCACAAGGTAATGAGATTAAAGTACATATAAAACTCATTGTGTAATTTAGATAGGCTCATCTGTTATGTTTCATTCTTCTTGCTATAACTATTTCTTCAATTCTTATTTTCTTTTCTTTTGTTGTTATTCAAATCTCAATGCACCTACTATTCTCTAGACACCAATGTTTGTTTTTTCTCTTTTATTATGTAAGGATAAGATGAAGAAAAAGAAGGATGGAGTTAAAGGAGAAAGTATTAAAGAAGCACCTGAGATAGTGATGGTGATCTTTCAAATGACAATGATACTTGAGCTGAACTAAAGACCATGATATGGCTGATGACTTATATTATGTATTTTGTTGTTGGTTTCAAACATGCACACGATATACCTATTTTGTTACCAACTCAATGCTTAGAATCTTGTTAGCATCTCAATATGTTTAGAGGTGTTAGGATGCTTATGTTAGCTTTTGGGATATACACTTAGTGTATATATTGGATGTAACCTAACTTATTGATCAATGAAATGTGATTAACCAAAGTATTGCCTTATATTTGTTATAAATTCTAATTCTAGATGACGAAGCAGGGAATAAGTGGTAATTGGTTCATCACGAATTGTACCTAATAGGTATACGATTTTGACACGTGCCACAAATTGCGCCGCATGCCAAAGGAATATGTGACGCTTTCAGTCTCACTTATCCTCAGCCATAGCATTCTAGGATCAGATTTGTTATGTGACGAACCTATAGGTCACTAACTTTTGTGTTTTGTGCCGCTTATTCCGTCATAGTTAAAGTTATTAAGTGACGAATTCGACGTCACAAATACTAAAAATATGTGGCTAATGTAAAATTCATCACGTAGACTACAGGTGACGCTGTATATATGACGAACATAGTGACGCTGGATTTTCGTCCATGTTTTCTTGTAGTGAACCTGTAAAATCCAAAGCAAGCATTAAAGTACAGTGTAGGACATAAATTTTTGCCCATTAAAAAAGGAAAGATGTTTCCTATCTACATTTCAAGGTATTCTAAAAAAGAAAAGATGTTTCCTAGCTATATTTCAGACAAGGTCACCTACACAAAACATATCAATTCGACCATACACAGAAGTCAAACAAAAGCAATAGAGACAATAATAACATGGAATTGAAAACCCATTAACCAATTTATTAACAAATTTTTGGTGTAGATCATTAACGCTCCATTCTTAATTCAAATTGCTTAAAACTATTAACTCTCTTATATTTGACAGTACCCCTCCCATCCCAGAATGATAAACAAAAAATTTCTCAATCTCTTCTTACAAAGAAAAGCACATGCATGTCCATTTCAGTTCTTAAAACCGAAAGAAAATATCAAGGTTTCTTAGTTTCTTACAAAAATCCACCAATTTGAATCAAATCTCTGCAGCCCAACTTGAAATCCATATGATATCAACTCCACAAACACAAATCTTATACATGCAGAACACTTTGGATGAAGTTGTGAGAATGGGTAGTAATGAAATTAAGAAAATAACCAAATTACAAACGAATAATTAATTGTTAGATGTACAACATCAACAACAAAACTAAATTTTTAGATATGCAACCCGAAATTAGCACAAACAAAAATAGCACTTAAATAAAATGCATAAACAAAAGCAGATGTTAAGCATGAGAAAAATTACATGCAAAAGAAAACAATGTTAAATATCTTAGGGGTTCCATTTATAATTATTCTCCATTTCTATATATTTAAACTATCAATTATCTGCATAAATATTTCATTCCCTTACAACTACCACAACTATATATAAAACATACTTGATAGAGCATGTAACTGCTTTAACTACATCATTATTATAAAAAAATCCTTGGGTGGGAATGGAAAGGCTGCCATATTTCATTTGTGAATAAAAGCCAATAATTTTATCCATTGTGATTATCTGCATGATTCGCATTTATTTAGAATTCATTAATGTAGGAAAAGAATTATAGGAACGTAAAAATTCTAGAACAATGAAAAACTATGCATGTATTGTGAACTTTGTGTACAAAGCTCTTACATGCATAAACGAAAACAAAAGAAATAGTAAGAGCTCTTAGATGCACAAGTCAACAAAGAATCAGTCAGAGCTCTTACATGCACAAATCAACAAAGAAAATTGATCAGCATTTTCTTGCCCTTTCTTTCGCAAATTGTTGTCTTCCAACTAGATCCTGCTATCTAAATTACCACACCTTGTCATCTGCATGAAAACACACTCCAAATGTAATTTTTAAATCAGTTCTAATTTAAAATCATCATGCTAAGATTAGCAATCCAAGATAATGCTACTCCTTAATCTGGATTTTAAGTCTTCAAATTCAGAACCATTTCTAGAACGAATGAAATGATCTAGATAGGACCATTATTCGAACAGAAACTCTTGGCCCTTCATTTGATTAGGTAGTGCTCTAAATTAAAATCCAGCGATCAATTCGCAAGCCACTCAAACTAAAATCTAAAGCAACCCACTCTAAATTCATAAGCCAACAATCCAACATTAATAACAATAAAGAATGATGCAGAAAGAAGAAATCATACGAAAAGACATTGAACAATAGCTTAAATCCAAAGCAACAAAGAATAATCTAGTAACAAAAACCAATAAAAAAGGACAGAGTTTAGCGACTAACTTTGAAATATAAACCAGAAAAGCAAATTGAAATAATCAAATTCCAAATCCAATCTCATAATTCTGCGACAGAGAAGAAAATATTCGAGATCTTCACATAGATTTTTCGTTTTGTATGGTTGGCAACACTTTGCTGAACTGGGAGCAAAATGTGTTTCTAGTCGGTTTGTACTGCCGTGTCCAGTAGATTCTATCTTATGCTTGCCTCTCAACAGCTGGGTTCCACCATTGGTCCATCAAGAAAACCTAATCCAAATTGTAACGTCTCTAAATCACTTGATCCCCTTGTGTATAACTTAATTCCCAATAATTTGGACACGAAGACAAAGTTTAAAAACTGCGACAAAAGACATTACTTGCATGTGATGCAACTGTCAGATTAAGAGCATATTTATACGAATTTGTTAGCTTATTTCTTTGCATTTACTTAGTTAGTTTCTATTTATTATAGTGATTTAAGCTATTTTCGTGTATTTGTAGGTCCAATTGGCAAAGATGACAATAAATGGCTAAATGGAGCAATTTGGAGCAGTTTTGGACTTGGATTGGATAGCATGTGTGGGGAGCACTTGGGATGGACGTTTTTGGTGGTCAAATGGCTAGGAATGTGTCACATCCCGACTCGGGCCCCCACTACATCCCGAGCTCAACTCCACCGTAGCATGATGTTGTCCGCTTTGGGCCCCGACCATGCCCTCACAGTTTTGTTTCTAGGAATTCACACGAGAACTTCCAGGTGGGTCACCCATCATGGGATTGCTCTCGCGCCCTACTCGCTTAACTTCGGAGTTCTGATGGAACCCGAAGCCAGTGAGCTCCCAAAAGGCCTCGTGCTAGGTAAAGATGGGAATATACATATAAGGCTTACATGATCCACTCCCCTAGGCCATGTGGGATGTTACAATCCACCCCCCTTAGGGGCCTGTGGTCCTCGTCGGCACATATCCGGCAAGGGCTTGACTCCACCGTAGCATGATATTATCCGCTTTAGGCTCCGACCATGCCCTCACGGTTTTGTTTCTGGGAACTCACACGAGAACTTCCCGGTGGGTCACCCATCATGGGATTGCTCTCGCGCGCTACTCGCTTAACTTCAGAGTTCCGATGGAACCCGAAGCCAGTGAGCTCCCAAAAGGCCTCATGCTAGGTAAAGATGGGAATATACATATAAGGCTTGTAGGATCCACTCCCCTGGGCGATGTGGGATGTTACAGAATGTGCTACAATCTGGAAGAATTAGGATTGAGGCTTGGAAGACAAGGAATCAGAAATTAAAAGGAAACCTTATCCAATCTTATCTTATCCAACCTTATCCTTAACAAACCTTATCTAATCCTATACTATCCTTATTCTATCTTACCTTATCTCCAGCTGCAAGGAGGATTCCTTATCACATTCAACCACTTCTAATCTGATTTAAGGAGTCCTAAAACACTGCAAACAACTCAATCCTTTTCCACCACAAAGTAGGTCGTGCCCTAGCCCTATAAATACAAGTTATTGCCACAACTTTTAGGGGAAAAAAAAAAGACAGAAAAAATAGAGAGAAATAGAGGTGTGCCACAAACTTGGGAGGAAAGGAAGAGCCAAATCTGCCATCTAGGAGAGGGGGTGCCGAATCTGCCATTGCTGGAGCTTTTCTAGGTTCTTTCTATCCTTAGTTTTAGTTTCAATGTTTAAATTAGATTGTTTTTATTTAGTTATGACAAACATGTGTAACTAAATTTCTTTTTAACTAGAGGTGAATTCGAAGCCATGATCATATATTTTATATAAATTGATTACATCAAGTTATTGTTTCATAAAACATGAATGTGATTTACTTATCTATTTTATTAAGAACTTGTTCTTGTATGTTTATTAAGGATGCACACTT
The DNA here is from genome assembly GCF_041283825.1 of Pyrus communis. NCBI lineage: Eukaryota > Viridiplantae > Streptophyta > Magnoliopsida > Rosales > Rosaceae > Pyrus > Pyrus communis. Next base: position 22,727,812 of record NC_142565.1, read on the forward strand.
AGTTTTCATGCAGGGATTTGATGCTAGAATATAAGGGAATTTCACCTAATCGTTATGAACTTATATTTGCAAGTAGTAAAGGTCAGTAGTCATGATTGTGTTAAGTAAATACCTGGCAGGAGTATCATGTAGTTCATAGTTACGAATGTCTTGTCAATGCTTATGATTTTCACAAAACTTAATGATCTTTGATATATATCTCTATCATGATGTTCATATAGGGAATAGAACGATCCCTACTTACTCGTACTACGATTGCATAATTAAAGGGTTTAATTTGTGTGTTAGTTTCTACCACATAACAATTCTTCCAGCTTTCAAGCTCATTAAAAAAATCCTGCAATCTGGATCCTCGGTAAATCTCTTTATAGCATTATCCCTTGCAGACATAGTCATGAAAAACTAAACGTATAAAAAAATATATAAGTTAAAAGATTAAGCTCATGAACCACAAATTTATACAAGTATTAAAACCACAATTCAATAAACACAATGACAAACTAACTTGTAAAAGCAATAGAAGAAGAAGCCAAAGCAAACTTCTAAATAGTGCACACCTCTCTTACAAAACCAATAGTACTCAAATTAACAATAGGTCTTAGTTTAATATGGAACATACATTTTGTGAGAGCAGTAGCTACTGTTTATAATAGATCAACCTAATAATTCTCCTATTAGAATCACCATAGGATACCAACTATGAATCCAAACATATTATGAGTGCATCAACAAAATAGACTTCCAGTCCCACAAAGACTATGATAAGCTGAATTAATTCCTACAAGAATTAGCATAATTTTAAGTTTTCTAGCAAGTCTTTTCTATGTCAATTGAAACACTACGACTGGCTATAATATTCAGTTTCATACTCACATTCTAACATTCTCCCACTTGAGTATGAAACAAATTAATCACACAGCCTTTCATTTCATAGAAGTGAACACCAAGTTTTTTCAGTATGAAACAAATTGAAACACTACAATCGGCTGTAATATTGAGCGTACGTTATGTGTTCCTTGGCTTTAGTCCACAACAAAAGGGTTACCGATGTTATCTTCCATCCACTCGACATACATATGTCACTATAGATGTTACCTTCTCTAAAGACAAATTATTTTTTCCTCCCAACCATACTCCTTAGGTGGAGACAACCTTAATTGACGATTATGGCGGGTTCGGTGCAGTGGAAGTTTCCTCTGCTGATTGTCGTGCTAGTCCAAATGGGCTCCTTGGCCGAGATGGTGAACGCCCAGATGGCACATATGGCAATCCTGCTGGATCGAGAGACAGAGCCCAAGAAGGCAGAGCCCAAGACGGCAGAGCCCAAGAACTTGCTGCATCGAGAGATGGCATTCCCAAAAATCATGGCCATGGGCCATGCAACAGTGACAACTACTGCCCATACCGTGAAAGCCCAAGCTGGCCATGTAGCCGTCCAGTTATTGACAGCCCAAGTGGGCCTGATTTGGTAATGGGAGCTGTAGGCCTTGCACCGAATACCCAAGCTTTTGGGATGATTAATAATAACCCAAGTGAGCCTGATTTGATAGTGGCAGTTGTAGGCCCAAGTTATGGGCGTCCATAATTAAATAGACAGATGTGTAGCTCCAGTGAAGCAAAAAATGTCAACCCCCCCTATACTCCTCAAGAACGCATCCATGATCCAACGAGTATTCTTGAGGTAAGTTCTTACTCAGATAATATTAAACCATAAAATGTGTTACCTCTTCGACAAAATCGAGGAAAACCACCAGATAGGTACTCTCAAGAAGGAAAGGTGCAGTACCTCGTTGCAAACTATGTATCCACTCATCGACTCTCACCAAAATATTGTGCATTTGTTCAGCAAATGGAGACTATCAAAAAACCTACCATAGTGGAAGAAGTCTTGAAAGATCCGAAATGGATAGAAGCAATGCAAGTTGAGATGGAAGCATTACAAAAAAATAATACATGGAGTGTGGTTACACTTCCCAAGGGCAAGAAATTAGTAAGGTGCGTGTTCACTATCAAACATAAAGCAGATAGAATAATTGATAGGTACAAGGCAAGGTTAGTGGCCAAAAGATTTACCTAGACTCTTCGGGTACAGTACCAGCAAACGTATGCTCTCATTTAATAACTCATATATTTCATACATTTATACCATCCATTCCTAGTCCCCTTCTGATATTTTTGAGTTAAACTAGTTGCATTTTACCCTCTTTTGTGTTAGTGTGCAGCTAATCGTATTTGGGAGCTCAATTGAGGACAAATAAAGCAAATTGGTGCTAAAAGTGGAGAATTGAATAAGGATGCTAATGTAGACAAAGAATTAAAAGTGAAAATCAATATGGCTCTTTATAAGACCAATAACAAAAAAAAAAATGTGGGAATTAAACGCCCAATTACTGGGATGTATTGTTAATCTTTAACAACCTCTTTAACATCATAAAACCTAGCCTTTCAGCCACTTTTACACACACCTTTCATTCTAAGAGAATTTCACAACTCTAGTCACTATTTTTCTCTCTTTTCATCCACACTCAAAACTCCACCCATTCTATACACTACAACATCACCAAAGACTCATCCCGACAGGCTGTTCTTGGATAAGTTCAACATCAGAATTGCTTCAAGGGTTTCCTCTCTCTTTGATTTATGTTCACTCATGTTGTGTATTTCCAATTTCATCTCTGTGAACATGATGTGTAACTAAATTCATAGCTAGGGATTTCAATGTAGCCTTGCACAATTGACCCATGTTTTTTACGTTAAAGTATTCAATTCATCAATCTGTCTCTTGTTTCATTCACTGAACCTATTGTTAAATTTGTTTGTTGATTTTAATTTTTGATCACCATTGGGGTTAACTACAGATCATTTGATCAAGATTATAGTAAACATCATACTTAATTTTGGTAGACATGTGAATGAATGAAGAAAATGCTATGCAAACAACCTGCCATGTATTTTCTTCGGTTCTTTAACGTTTTCTTGCATGCTAAAGACCCTTAATTTGAAACCGAAGTTGACCATCCCAATTAGGTTGTTAATTAAGAGAATTTGAACAAAACCACACATCATATGGCTGATCATATATATGTAAAACGAACTATGCAAAACAGGTTGGTAATTGAATACGGTTTAATTTTATAAACATGGAATTGGTTTTGTAATGGTGAACTCGAAATCCCTGGACCCATCCTTATTGTTTCTCAATCAGCATATCAATCACTGTTACATTTTTCTTGCATTTTTAGTTATTTTCATTAACAACACAAAACCTATATTCAATTTGTTATTTTCATTATTTAGGTAGGGTTCTTTTCAAGCCAATAATTTATAGAGGTCTAATCAGTCCCTGTGGTTCGACACCCTTACTTGTGCCATTATACTAACCATATATTGCACTCGGAAGGAACACAACACCGTTGCAAAAATGAATACCATTAGAGTTTTATTGTCTCTTGCTGCTAACCTCGACTGGCCTTTGAGATAGTTTGATGTAAAAAATGCATTTCTGCATGGAGGTTTAAGGGGAAGAGGTGTGCATGGATTTTCCATCAGGATACGGCGTTGCAAACTCCTAGCTACAACTAGAACTCCTTAGCTAACACTTTAATGGAAGAAATAAAGGTTTTTCTCGAGAAGGTTCTGAAAGAACGACTGCCTGAGTAGCCCAAAAAAGTCACAAAATTTTCAGAATTAGGTTGGAAAAGTGTGTAGATTTTGGAAGGCATTGTATGTTCTCAAACAGCCACCCAGAACGTGGTTTAAGCGGTTTACCTAGGCAATGAAAAGTAACCTTGGTCATTATATATGTGGATGATATGATTGTCGCAGGTGATGATACAATTGAGATTGAACAGTTGCAAAGATACTTGTCTTCTGAGTTTGAGATGAAAGACCTTGGGGGACTTAAATAGTTCCTAGGGATTCAAGTTGCTAGGTCTCACGAAGGAATATACCTATCACAATGGAAATATGTATTGGATCTTCTGTCTGAAACTGGTATGCTATGGTGTAATCTAGTGGATACACCTATTGTGTAGAGTCATCACCTCACAATCTATTAGGATTAAGTCTTGACAAATAGGGAGAGACACCAAAGGTTAGTAGGACAATTAATTTACCTATCGCTCACAAGGCCAGATATTGCTTACGCAGTAAGTGTGGTGAGTCAATTTATGCATGCACCTAGTGAGGATCACATGGCAACGGTTATGCGAATATTGAGTTACTTGAAGGGATCTCCAAGGAAAAGACTAATGTACATAAAGCATGGACATATGGAAGTGAAAGGGTACACAAATGCAGATTGACTGGAAATATTACTGATCAGCGATCCACTCCAGGCTATTTTATGTTTGTAGGTAGTAATCTTGTAACTTGGAGAAGTAAGAAGCAGGATGTGGTGGCAAGGTCTTTGGCAGAGGCTAAGTATAAGGGAATGGCACACGGTAATTGTGATCTTTTGTGGCTTCAAATTCTTCTTACTGAGATAGGGTTTAAGCTTAGAGGTCCTATGCTGTTGTACTATGATAATCAAGCAACACGAGAGCTAACAAACAATCTGGTGCAGCATGATAGGACTAAACATGTTGAGGTGGATAGACATCTCATAAAGAGAAACTAGATGTTAAGTTGGTTGACATTTTGTTTGTAAAAACAGATGAACAGTTAGCGGATGTTTTGACACATGCAGTCTAGGTTAGGAGGTTTCAAGATTCACTCAACAAGTTGGGCCTAGGAGATATCTATGCTCCAATTTGAGGGGTAGTGTTGGTGTGAGTCAAAGTTTTAGGTGGAATAGGAATGTATTTATATTTCCTCGTTTGATTATAATTCCCCTTAATATTCCTTGTACCACAAGGTGAAGTTGTGTATATATTACCTCCTAATAGGAGAAGAATAATAAGAAAGATTTGAAACTCTGAATTATAGTTTTATCTAACATCTCGACCGTTCAGGCTATATCTTGCATCAATAGCATCTCTGGGTCACTAACCTCTTGTTTTTAGTTACAGAATGAAGAACAAGGGGAAGATAAAATTTGCACCTAGGAAAAAAACTAATAACGATTATTATTGGGAAATGTAATTTCATTTCATTTGAAAATAATAATATTACAATGAGAGTATATATACATGTAAAATTAACACATGTGCAAAGTAAACCAAGCCTAACAAACTAAATGTCCTAAGAAATACTTAGCCTCTAAGTTTTATCCCTTGAGGAGACATTTACAATTTTATCCTTATTATTCCCCTCCAAACTAAACTGAGGAATCTGAAGAGATAGTTTGTCTCTGAGAAGAAGGAACCGAGGCTTGGACAAGGACTTGGTACAAATATTTGCAACTTGATCTTGTGTGCACACAAAATGAACTGGAACTTGCTTGGCTAATACTTTCTCCCTTATATAGTGATAATCGATCTCAACATGCTTGGTTCATGCATGAAAAATCGGATTCTTTGCCAGTGAAATGGCAGAGATGTTATCACAACATAACTGAGGAAGAGCAGGAGGAGAATAACCAATGTCAACCAACAACTTGGATATCTAGGGCAGTTCAGCTGTAGTATTAGCAAGAGATCTGTACTCAGCTTCTGTAGATGATCTTGCTACGGTTGGTTGCTTTTTAGCACTCTAACTGATGATTGAATTGCCTAGAAAAAACACAGAATCCACCAGTCGATCTTTTGTTTAATGAACATCCTGCTCAATCAACATCTGAAAATGCTTTAATTATCATGGTTGTAGAACTGTTAAAAAACCACAAACCAAGAACAATGGAACGTTTAACTAAGGATTCTTTTAACAGCTTGAAACTGAGATACCCTGAGACTATGCATGTACTAACACACAAGATTCACAACAAAGCTTAAATTAGGTCTAGTCCATGTAAGGTATTGTAATGCACCTACCAAAGACCTGTACTCAGTAGCATTTTCAAGAAGTGGAGCTTCATGATCCAATTTTTCAATACTAAAAGGAGTTGCACAAGGTTTTGCCCCATCCATGTGTGATTTTTACAGAAGATTAAGACTGTATTTTGATTGGTTGATGAAAATCCCAAATGATGATCTTTTAACTTCAATTCCCAAAAAGTAATGTAGAGGGCTAAGATCTTTGATAGGAAACAAATTCCTGAGTTGTGCAATAACTTTTTGACATGCTTCAGAAGATGGACCTGTCACTAAGATGTCATCCACATAAACCAGTGTGAATACTAAGTGAGGATCCCTTTTAATTAACAGAGAATGATCATTTTTGGAACCAATAAATCTTAAATAAACTAGAGCACCATTCAGTTTTTCATGCCAAGCTCTAGGAGCTTACTTGAGTCCATACAAAGATTTGTGAAGATGACAAACATGGTGTGGTTTTGTGGAGTCCTAAAAGGCAGGAGGTTGTTGCATAAACACATATTCAATGAGTGTACCATGGAGGAAAGCATTACTTACATCTAATTGGTTAATCAAATTGACAGGCAAGAGTGAAAAAGAATTCTGATGGTTACTGGTTTTGCCACAGAACTAAAGGTCTCTAAATAGTCCAATCCCTCTTGTTGATTGAATCCTTTTGCAACTAAGCGTGCCTTGTATCTGTTAATGGATCCATCAGACTTTCTTTTGACCCTAAATACCCATTTACACCCTACAATGTCGTGAGAGGTTGTGGAAGGAACTAAAGACCATGTCCTTGTACTTTGAAGTGCATTGTACTCTTCTTGCATAGCTTGGCGCCACTGGATGTTTTGATGATTGCAAATAGGTATGAGGTATATAACTTGAAGATACATGTGTTGAGAGTGGATGCTTTGTTGCATTAAGGGCCTTAGGTTTGAATATGCCTGATTTGGACCTTGTCTGCATTGGATGAGTGTTTGAAGAAGGTAAGGGATTTTGTAGATTTGTAATTTGTAAGTCTGAAGGTGGCAACTTTGTAAGAATAGAGGTTGATGACTAAGATAAAGATAATGCAAGAGGTGAGGAGATTAGAGGTGTTGGTGAAGAAGAAGATGGTGAAAGAAGATGGGATGTGATGATGAATTAATGGAGTAGGTGTGGTTATGGAAGTATATAATAAGTGGTGATATGGGAAATTGGACTCATCAAATAGCACATGCATGGAGATATAAACTCTCTTGGTGACAAGATCAAGACATTTATAACCTTTATGATGCAGGCTATATCCCAAGAAAACACAGAGTTTGCTCTTTGGATGTAACTTGGTAGGAGAATAAGGTTGTAACCAAGCCAAAAGCTCTGAGTGTACTGTAATTAGGTAATCGCTTTAACAATAACTCCCAAGGTGAAGACTTTGATGCAGTTGGTAGTCTATTAATGAGATAGATGGCAGTGGCAAATGCATCAACCCAATATAAATGAGGAACCTTAGAAGCTATCGATAAAGTCCTAGCAGTTTCACCAAATGCATGTGTTTCCTTTCTGCACACCCATTTTGCTTGGGAGTATGATGGCAACTAAGTTGATGTTGAATACCATTATCAACTCAAAACTTGGAAAAGGTAGTACTCATGTATTCACCACCAGAGTCAAACCTTAATGCAATGATCTTAGTACACAGAGAATTTTCAATAGTATTCTTGATTTGCACAAAGATAGAGAACACCTCAGATTTATATTTCAAAGGAAAAAAACCAAGTATATTTGGTGTAATCATCCATAAACAATACATAAGATCTAGAACCATTGAGAGAAGACACAGGTGTTGGCCCCCAAACATATGTGTGAATGAGTACTAGGGGCTTACCTGTAATGCAAGTAGCTAATACAAATGGAAGTCTAGAACACTTGCCTAATGCACAATTTGAGCAAAATGACTTATTTTGACTATGTAAAACTGAGATACATGATTGAGTGACCAATTTATTTAAAATCTTAACAGAAGGGTATCCTAACCGTTAATGCCACTCTTTACTTGAAGCTTTAATAGTTGCAGTTAAAGCTTTAGGATTCACAGCATGAGACGAAGATGGATGAAAGGGGTAGAAGCCATCTTGGACATGACCTTTAAAAAGCATCCTCCCCGAAGAAAGATCCTTCACAGTGAAGTGAAAAGGATAAAGATGCATTGAGCACCAGTTATCAAGCAAGAATTGATTGGCAGAAAGTAGATTGTGCTTGAGATCAGGTACATGAAGAACATTATGAAGGAATAATATGTGAAAACAAGTTCATTTGAGCAACGTCTATGCATGCAATTAACAATTAAAGACGGAATCATGCTTGTATGCACTCAAAAACAAAACTTTACCCATGAAATTCAAGGCTTGGTAGTTGTGGTGAACCAAGACTCAACTCAAATCTTAAAGAAAAGAGTTGAAATTTTTTTATACCTTTGAAGCACCTCTTTGCTTAGCAAATGATATTCACCCATGTGAGGGCCTTCTTTCCTTAGTCTCCTTGCTCCTTGGCTCCATGGATGTGGATGGAGGAACTTTGCTTCTTGGCTCCATGACTTCTTGGATATGAATAAAGGAATGGATTCTCCAAGTTCCCGATAAAGGGAACCTTTAAGTTTCCACACCAAGGAGAGCATTGAGGAAGATATGAGTGACCTAGGAAGAAATGGATGCTAGTCCATTCTACCTAGGGTGGCCGGCCTCCTAAGAGAAGAGAGAGCCTTTTTGTGTTTTTCTCTTTTCTCTCTAGAAAACCCTTAATGAGGGAATGGGTTATAATTTCCGTTCTATAGCCACTTACATTGAGTGGCATAATTGAAATTAAAACCAACTCTCCCTCTATGGCCGGCCATGTGGGTTCATTGGGCTTTCATGCCCTTTGTGTTTTCAAGTTGTCATACAACTTGAGTTATTAGACTTGATATTCGAAGCCCATTGGGCCTTGAGGCCCAAAACTAACCCGAGGTCTAAAATGAACTTATTCGTTTGATTAATTAACATATTAATTGATCCTAGCCATAAATAATCAAACCATTTAATTATCCAACCATTTAATTATCCAACTCTCTACCTTACTCGATGTACGATCCATTAGGTTCCTTTTCGCGAGGCAGTGGGCGATTAGAACTCTTCAAATTGATTGTGAATTGAAACTTACTTTTCAATTCTCCCTTTAGGGATTATACACCTTTAGGACTTCTACAAACCATGAGTGACACCTAGCAATATGTCATGGCTACCCAAGCTAATCAGAAGAGGTGGAGAACATATTCAGTTTGGGATTAAAATGCAATACGACATTTCTTAATACAATACTCTTGACCACAATGTTTGATTTGATAGTTTATTCATGTCTTCTATCCAATGTGATTCCCTTACTTATATGATTACCTTGAAAGTGATTTGGAATGAATTCCTAAATCTCATTCATACTCTGGCAAGAGATTCTTAATCATATTATAGAGTATTCTTCCTCAAATGGTTTGAAGGTTAGAGATCCCTTGTTGTGCATTCACTTGCCTCCATGGCTAAGTGGCTTAACCCTAACTATGCCAGGGACACCCTTCGACGAAGTGACTTTGACATAGTCAAAGATCAAGGACTTAACCATAAGACAACTATGATGCCTCAGGTTAAGGGACTACTTTACATTATCCCAACCATGAGTTTTCATGTGACATGAGTATGAGAACTCCTTGTTGATTGCATTTAGTGGACTCATTCTCTATTGAGCATCTACATGCTTGTCTTGGTGTCAATCATACCAATGACTCGAGACCAATCGCGCTCTCTAAGAGAAGACATAACACATACTGATCTTAACGGACTGTCAATGCCCAATTGGCAATCCTATGATCAGGAACGTTTTGGATATGTATACAAAAGAGAATGGTCTCATGAATCTAACTTCTTTAGATCACATTCTCCCAATTACATATTCCTTGGGACTTATCGTTTAAGCATATAACATGTGAAATGTCTGTAAAGTATCATCATATGATTGGCTTCAGGGCACATTTCCAACACATTATGCAATTGAAAATTATAATTGGCAGCAGGCAAATTAGAAGAGCCAGAGTGAGAAATAGGTAAACCTTTTCCATCGCCAATATAAACTTGTTCTGGACTTGTATTTGCTTTTGGAATTTAAAGATCGGCATAAAATTTGGTCACATGATATGTAGCCACTGAGTCTACAAGCCAAGTATGAGTGGAATTAGATGTGTTGGCCACCATTGTAGAGTGAGAAGACTTGGCACTATAGTTTGCATTCATCCGTTGAGGGCAATCCCAAGCTTCATGTTCAAATTGTCTACAAATTTAACAGGAGATTTTCTTGCCAGGGTATTGAAAATTGTTGCGACCTCCACGATTGAAATTCTACCTTTGATTATTGTTACGATAATAATTATGCCTCTGATTGTTGTTGTTGTTGTTTCGAAAGTTGCCCCAATTTTGATTATAATTGTGATTCAAATTGTTACGATCCAATCCACAGCCTTGATTGGAGAAATTTTGAGAAGTAAAGGCTTAAGAGTTAGGGTTTATGTTTGGTGGTGTAGGAAGAATACCAGCATATGAAGAATAAGCCTGAAACGGTGTTGCAGAAGAAGCTTTCTTGCGATTATTAAGTTGAATTTCTTTGCTCAGAAGCAAACCATGAAGTTCATCAATAGTTGTAGAACCAATTTGAAATTGTATCGCATCCACAAAGGAATCAAATTCAGGAGGCAAGCCATGGATGAGTAATAGATATGAGTTCAGAATCCTTAACTAGAGCCTGCACTTGCAAGAGCATTTGCAATTTCTTTAATTTGTTGCAAGGATTGAGCGACAGTGGATTCACCTTTTGTAAGATTGCAAAGACAAGATCGGAGCTCATGAATGCGTGATTGAGAGGTGGTGGCAAGTCTAGATCCCAATTTTGCCCAGAGTTCACGAGTAGATTGTAATGCCAACGTTGTAAGGAATCAATGATTCTGAAAGCATTAAGTTGATCCAGATGAGAATGTTTTGATCATTCTCAAACCAAGTCACAAACTCTGGATTCAATGTAGTAGTGTGATTGCCTAAAACATCGAGGAGAAACTTAGGCAGTGCTGCCATGGATCCATCAACCAAACCCATGAGATTATACCAACAGAATATTGGAGCGAAAGGAGCACTCCATGTCAATTAATTGGTGGTAGTAAGCTTAATAGGAACCATAGAACCTATGTTCTAAATCGTGATGGAGGTGATTGCAAAAGAGGTTGAGGAATTAGGGCTTGGAATTGCTGAAATTGTCGAAGGAGAAAGATGAACGGGAGACGCTGTGGCCGATGATGAAGAAGTAGAAGTCGCCATGGCCAAGATTTAGGGTTAGAGGTCGACGATCATAGAAGACGTTAATCGAAGAAGAAGATCAGAGCGAGAGCGGGATATTGGATTGAAAAAAGTAGGTCGTTAGACAGAGAGACCGTTGATACCATATTGGGAAAGGTAATTTCATTTCATTTAAAAATAATAATATTCCAATGAGAGTATATATACAAGTAAAATTAACACGTGCAAAGTAAACCAAGCCTAACAAACTAACTGTCCTAACAAATACATAGCCTCTAAGTTTTATCCCTTGAGGAGACATACAATTTTATCCTTAATAATTTTGCGTGAAACAATGCCTGACCACACGCTAGAGAGAGAGAGAGAGAGGGGTACGGAATAACATACAACAAACGCAAAGTCGCGCTACATATTCACATCACGAACTCTGTGTAAACGGGTTCCAAAAACAATAAGATCATCTTGATACAAGCATTCACAAAGAAATCCAAATTCGCCCAGAGAAAATGTGTGTTCCATTTTTAGTTGTATACTGAGATCCCACGCGCCCGCTCCAAAAGGGTTAAGTTTGGTGGTTGTTCCTTCATGTTAGCCTAATCTTGTGGACTCCTAGCCTCCCAGGATCCCGGTTTGTCGCATACAACTTCATATGAATCCATAAATTGTACCATGTTATCGTGTAAATAGTCTCCGACGATATACCTCTCTTGAGTCTTTGGTGGTTTTGCAAAACCAATATCGTCATCTATGGCAGTCCGTTGTAGTCAAACGTCGCAGTAGTTTCTTAGCCACACAGAAGCAGATTTGAGGATACGAAGTTCACCATTGAGGAGATCCCGAGCCATTTGCCGTCGGATATAAAGTCTTTCACATGTAATGGGAGAACTTACAAGTCCCAAAGACTATGCATACACTCAAGAAGCACATAAAGGAGTTAGTACATTTGTTGTCAGATGCAACATTATGTTACAACATGTCAATATGCGTATGCTTGAGAATTCCTTGATTCAAAAGAACTGTAATTGGTGTATGCTCTCGTGAATATTAGCATTATCATAGAAAATAATGAACTCTTGTTTAACTTAGCTTAGGCAAGTTCTGTAAACGGAAGGGGTAAAATACCTAGCATCTTTACCATGATAGATGCATCATAATCCTCAGCTAATCGGGTTAATTTTGATAACATCTGATGTGCTTTAATCTCTCCGCTGCTGTTTGTTAAAGGACGTCGAGCCAATCGACCATCATGTTCTGTAGCTTCCTTGGCCAGGTCACTAAGTTCTGAATATTAAGAAACTATTTGCAGATGGGTCACAAAGGTAAAATGAGCTCAGAAGCACATCAAGCAATGCATACGAGTAAGGTAACATGAAGAGAACACACCTTGAGGAGAGGTGCAACATAGAACACGAGCAAATGCACGAAGTGACTCTGGAATTCCTTTCCCTTTTCCACTAGCAGACCTAACTTCCCTATGTCATCATACAGTTATTGTAAAAGATTTTCATCACAAGTTATCAAGTCGTCACGTGGATAAACGCATTAATTAAACAAGACTGGATATGGAACAAAAGAAGCAGAATATTTGGTGACTTCACATATTACCACTACATTCGGGGGACAAGGACCATCACGTAGGCAAAGGAACAAAATGAGGGGAAAAACAAAAAAGGAAATAAAAGAGATACAGTGCATCACTACGATAGCGAAAGAATCCACTGAAGAGTCGAAACAATTGACATCATTACTGATTGGTCTGTGATGTCTCTTCAAAAGTTCCCACTTCATTTCACGAAGTACATCATGATGAGGTATATTGCCCTGGATCTGGACCTGAAAATAGACCATAGGCATCCCTAAACATTTACAGATTACATATATCAAAACCATCATCTAAAAAGAAATGATGTAGAACATGTATTCAATATCTTACTAATTAACATTGGGTTGCAGAATATTCTTGTTTATCGAGTCTTCAGCAAACTTACTGAACAAAGAGATTACAAGTACTCAACTAAATTGCAATTACTATGCTCCCATGAAAGACATCCAACTTATCAAAGAGGTTCTTAAGCAAGTGCTAGATCAAAAATATTCTTGTTTATCGAGTCAAAGACAGAATAGTTTTGTTACCAAAAACAAACTTCTAGTCAAAGTGTTAAATCAAAGTAAGAAGTGTGAACTAAGTAAGCTACAGAAAGATTTTCCCAACATAACAAAGCGATCATTGTGACTAAAGGAAGCTGAAATCCAAGACTGACCTGGTCGTGAATGTTGTATGAATGTGTAAACCCAAAGTCCAGCAGCAGGGTAGCATTTGAAAATTTTCCGTATCTTATCAGTACCTATACAAATAAATTGAAGTCCAGAGTTACAACTTTAAACAATCACTTCTGCAACGTAACCATAGTCACAAACTGCTCCACAGGGTGTTGCCATGTACCTTCCATTCAAAATATATAAATGCATAATAGGGAAGTTAGTGAAAAGAAAATACATACTGTAAGTAAAACCCCAAACTTCAGTAATTTCTAAATATTAATTCCACATCATATCTCAAACAATATTGTGCTTTTTACTCTAACATAGACCCTATGTGCATGTGCTGTGATCCGTTATCTGTTAACAAACAATGACCACCAAGGAATAAAAAGTTTCGCAAATTTATTTAAAAAATACATAAGAAATTAGCAGAAGGTCATGAAATCTCAAACCCAAATGAGATACATCTAAATCGAGTATGAGTAGTCTAGAAAAACTGTGCATCACTCTTCTTCAGTGAATTTTGACCATTTCCGGCCAAGGTAAGCCTCGAAATTGGTCCCTATCATTGTAGATCATGTCTAGGTTCATGATTGGTAAGTTTTTGGGTGGTTTTGGTGGTGTAGGAGCTCAGAAAACACAAAGGAAGGTCACTGATCATTATGAAAGTTTCCAATCCGTGGTGGTTTGGCCACTTTCCAGCCATTTTTCCAGTCAACTCCGATCTCCATTGGGCCTCCTAAGGGTATGAATCTCTTCTCTACATTTCTAACTTCAAAATGGTTTTTTAATCATCAAGTTTGGTTAAGTATTGAACTAGAAAGTAGTTAAGAAAGTTGGGAATAAATTTCCAGATTTCTGGAAAATTTGGCTGATGTGATATATAATAGCACTCAAATTAAACCCTCTTTTTGACAATTGTAGTATAGATATAGTAGGGATCGTTCTAGGCCGGGGATTAGGAGGGATTGCTAATCTAATGAAAACTGACTCAAAGATACAAAAATATGCTTAAAAACACTTAAACAAACTCAAAGACTCTTAACTAAACTTATATGACTCAAAACAAACTCAAAAGACTCAAAACAACACAAAACAACCAAATAGACTCAAACTAGACTCTAAGACTTAATTTGGGCGAAAATAGGTTTGGTTTTGACTCAAAATACTCAAAAACACTAATTAGGACAGATTTGACACAACTAAATAAAGGGGATTGGGTTTTTGACGAATTTAAGATAAAAACAAGTAACTAAAAGACTTAAATAGGATTTGGACGAATTTGGGAAAAACGATGGATGATTAGATAGCTAGAGGGTCCTTCTCCACACATGACACACTTGCATACAAATTGATTTCCAGTTGCTTTTCGATAAACCATGAACCTCAACACCCCAGATTAACCGTGACATCACTAATTAACCCTCAGATTTTCCTTAAGTTATTGGATTGGATGACATCATACGACAACCCAAAGCATTCTTCAAAAGTTCCCTACATGACATCATAATAGAGATACAATCAAAGATCATTACGTTCAATGAAAATCATAAGCATTGACAAAGCACTTGTAACTATGACATCATGATACTCATGCTAGGAATTTACTTAACATGATTGTGAAAACAACCTTAACTACTTGTGAATATAAGTTTGTAACGATTATGTGAAACTCCCTTATATTCTAGCACCAAATTCAAGCATGCAAATTAAGTGTGCACCCTTAATCAACAAACAAGAATAAGTTATCCATCAAACGGTTAAGTAAATTGCATTCACAATTTATGAAATCACAACTGAAATTAATCAATTCATATTGCAAATATAATCATGGTTCAAAGTCTCCTCTAGCCAAAACAAAATTAGTTCCTCATGTTTACAACAAAACAAAGAGAATATAAATTAAACATTGAAAACAAAGATTGAATACACCTAGAAACGCTCCAACAATCCAAGTTTGAATGGCCAAAACGTCCAAGGCTTCTCCTCTCTTCTTTCTCCTTCTTTGTTGCGGCACAAGGGTGTTTGGGTATGAATTATGGTGATGGATGGATAGGTTGGATGGTGGTAGGGGATGGATGATGGCTGAATGAATGGAGAGAATGAGAGATAATTCGTATCGATGTGTATGGATGTCTCCAGTCCCCAATATGTGCGGCAGATTGTGTTTATATAGAAGGAGAAAGGTTAAGGCAATAAGTTATTAATTTGGGAAGGTTTTTAGTTCCAAATCCTCAAGGAAAAAGGGTAACAAATCAGAATTCTAAGAGGAAAAGGAAAGGAAAGTTGCGGCATTGACTAGAATAAAAGGGGAAAGAAGATATATGGCAGATTTTGGAAGAAAAGGGTAAGAAAGGTGCGGCATAGACTAGGATAGTGCAAGGAATCTTTGGTTTGTGTCCTAAAATGCATAAGATACCTTCAAAGTTGCTGGAACTTAGGGATATTTAGGATTAGGAAAGGTCAAACAAAAATAGGAAACCTTGGCTTAACTTTCCTACTTCAAGTAGGAAACCTTCTTTGACTAGGAATCCTTCTTTGATTAGGAATCCTTCTTAGATTAGGAATCCTAACACCTTTAGGTCTTCAATTTCGTCCATTCCTTTTGCTCCAAGCATAAGCTATCCATTCCAAGCCCAATTTTGCTCCAAAATGCTTCAAAATGCACCCTTTTGCTTCCTTAGCCATATGAACCTAAAAACACACGAAAATAGCTTAAACTACTAAATTAACTATGAACTAACAACATAAATGTATGAAAACAAGCCAACTAAGTCGCCTAAATATGCTCCTATCATTGGCTGTGACCATTTGACCATCTTTAGGCCATTTTTCCAGCCAACACCGACATAAACTCCGCTCCAATTTGATATGGATTTTTTCTCTACATTTCTAGCTTTAATATGGCCCTTGAATCATTGAATTTGGTTGAGAATCGAGCTAGAAATTAGCTCTGAAAGTTGGGATGAAATTTCCTAGATTCTGGAAAACTTGGACCCGTGGCCATTTGGCCACTTTCAGACCATTTCCCCGGCCAACTCCGGCCACTTTTTGACTTCAAACTGGTACAAACATGTTCCCCACATTTCTAGCTTCTAGTTGGCTTGTGAATCATTGAAATTGGTTGAAAATCAAGCTCGAAATAAGCTCTTAAAAGTTAGGGGGAAAATCACGACCCGAATCCGCCCTCCGTTTTCTGAAATTCGATCATTTCAACATAGTTCTTTTATTAGCCGTACTTTGTATGAAAATGCGTTTATACGTTAGTACGTTACACATTTATATAAATGGTTTCGTTTTTAGGCAAAACGTATCGCAAGGACTCTCGATGCTACGAGACGGGTTCGACTTGACAACATGATTTGTGAGTGGGTCTTTTCCTTTTTATACTATACTAGCCTCTCCGCACGCACGTGAGGCATTTTTGCATCACGGGCACTACGCGCCTCTAAAGGTATATTGTGTTAGTTTTTCCCATTGTAATTGTCAAGATATACTTTAAATGTATTGTGCAAAGAGGAACTTTTTTTTTTTATCATGCACATCCTAAAAAGTTATCATGTTTTTCATTTTTACTTTGCGTAAAGTAATGATTTAAATTTATTCATGCACTTATCAAACAACATGCGATTTTAGATGCAAGTTCCTACCTAAAGCCCATGAACAATAGTAAGTATATGTAAATAAAAAAAATAGTAGATGACAACATTAAGTACTCGTAGCAAACTACAAAACAATTTAAATGTCAAAATATAAATCCTACATAACAATATGTACATTATTCACAATACTCATAGAGTTTATATGTCACTGTTTCTTCTGAAAAGAAAGTTTACATATTGACATCAATGCTGCAATTTCCACCCATTTGTTCATGATTGATGCTTCAAATTTTCATTGCCAATCTACAAACGATAGTGAGAAAATTAAAAATCAAATAAAAAGAGTTAATTGATAAGTGAGAAATGCATACTAAAAGGTTATCGTTAATAAAGTTGTTACCTACTAGGAATCACCATAATTAGCTGGAATGAAGCAAGACTTCTTTGTATACTACATTCCGTGTAAATACACCTTGTTGGCCTACTATGGAGCCATTTTTTTACTAACACGGTTGTGGTTGACTTTGAGACCCCCCTCGATAAAGTCACATATAATTATCCATGGCTAAAGACATGATCTGGAAGGTAAACGCCTACATGTGGTATTGTCTGACCTTGAGATTTGTTTATAGTGATAGAGAAACTTAGTTTCACTGAAAACTGCTTTCTTGTAAGTTCAAATGGAAGCCTAGCAATATCAGTATTTTTGAAAAGGATTTTTGGTAAGAAAACTCTGGAACCGGCAAATTGTCCAATTAGAATTTCAGCATCAATAAGATTTCGATAAGAACTACGACACAATAATCTTGTACCATTGCACAATCCCAATTTTGGATTAATATTCCTTAAAAGCATGATTGGAGCACCTCTTTTCAGAGTTAACTTATACGGAGGCAAACCATTAAGTGAGATTGAATTCAAGAACTCTGGTTGATACAAATTACTTGTGTCATCCTCAACTAAATCAAATGAATACATTGTCTCTTCTAAACCCGGAAACATATTGATTATCTTTTCATTCAACATATCAACGTCTTCATTTGTAGGAGTTACCACTGCCCTTTCGACCATGTAGGTTGCATCATTTATATGATCCTCTAAGTCAGGGAAGATTTTGGCAATTAATTGATTAATGGAATGCTCACTCTCCTATGGTATCACCATGCATTCAGGTAGTTTTACCATATCATCCATAATAACATCTTCATTCTCATCACCAACACGAAGTAAAAATTCTGAAAATTCACGATCATTTATGGATCTCATGTTTTGTTTGAGTTTTAAAATCTTTACCTATGACCAAAATGATGCCTTAGCAACACTTGCTTGGATTAGTTCAGACTTGGTTCCTTTCCGGATTGGATTAGTTCAGACTTGGTTCCTTTTCGGATAACAGGAAGAACTTGTCGAAAATCTCCCCCAAATATCATTATCTTCCCCCCAAATGGTAAGTCAATATCTGTTAAGTCTCTGAACGTTCAATCGAGTGCTTCAAATGCATGACGATGTGTCATTGTTGCTTCATCCCAGATAATTTCCTTTGCCTTTTGTTTTAGCTTTGCTAAATCAGATTGCTTACCGATTGAACACATCGATGATGCATTGAGGCTAAGTGGTATCTTGAATTTAGAATGTGATGTCCTCCCACTGGGCAATATTGTAGCTACTATTCCAGATGATGCTGTTGCTAATACTATATGCCCTAACCTTCTCAAGCTTGCTAACAATGTGGGATATAAGTAAGTTTTTCCAGTTCCACTGGGACCATCCATAAAAAAAGTTGTATTATCCGATCGTTGAATTGCACCCATTATTATGTTAAACGCACTTCTTTGGTCATCATTTAAGCATTCAATTGCATTAAGATCTTGTTGGAATACTTATGGATATTTCATCTTCAATACATCTTGTCATTCCTGAACTTGATTCATTTCCTCTTGTCATTTGGGGCAAATCAAACTCGTTTATACTGTTATTAAATTGAACTAAAAGTATGTTCAACTCACGCACGAGTCTATCGATAGCAAGTGTGGGAGTTATGTTAGTCATGGAAACATAATCTTCTATCATGAATGGATAGAACTCATCCAGTAACCCTCGAACACCAATTGGTGTACAATATACCAATATGGTGATGAATAATCTTCTTAAAGCCAAAGGCATCTGAATTGTGGAGGCCTCTAACAAACATTGTCGAATACTGTCATCTCTTTCTAACAAACTCGTTGTTCTGTTGCCTGCTGAAATGTTGGATGCAAAACCCCATTAACTATTCTCAAGTTTGTGAAGGATGTTGGTCCTCTAACATGATTAAGAAGAATCCGAAGGTAAAATTTTTCGCCTTCAGCAAGTTAAACTGCATATATTCGCCCAATAACCTTGTTACGATTCATTCATTTAGACCACTTTCTTTGAGCTTGAATCCATCTGTAATGTGATGGGATCTCCATGTATAAGTACTATCACGCTTCTGCATCCACATGATTAAGTGTAAAAAATTCAGTCAACATTGTCTTTCTTGTACTCTCATCATGTAGAATATTTGTTATGCTCTCGTCGGCACGAAACTGAACTTGGTGCATATTAGGAAGATATATTTGCAATCGCTTAATAGATGGGTAAATTCGATTAATAATGAACTTGAATATCTTCCATAATGCCTCTGGTGTGCAAACCCATCTTGCATCCTGAAATTGCTTTATTTCATCGTATTCATGATCTGATTGCACTTCGACTGTCACTCTATCTCGGCCTTTGTAAACATACTTATATAAGTGCTTAACACTTTTTATGCTTGCACAAATTTCAACATTGATATGATAATCATATCTTAACAGTAACCATGGATTATAAGGAATGACCCAACTATTATCAACCATTATGTTTCCTTGTCGATCAAGTGAGACGGGCAATCTATTTCCTCACCTTTGATAAATTGGATACGATTCACTCCTTTAAACAGTGACTGGTGCAAATGGTTTGCGAAACTTTCTCTTACAACTCCCATTTTTCATACATGGAGATTGAGGATTATGAATCCCACACGGGCCATGAATCATATGCTTTAACACCACATTATAAAGTTAAGGCTCTACATCTTCATTTGGTATTTCAGCTCTAACAATTCGGTCATATTCATCTGGGTTGTTGATCTTATCATTTTCATCTAACACCACCACCATATGCACATGTGGAAGACCACGTTTCTGAAACTCAATAACGTATGCGTAAGCAACAACACTGCCCAATACCCCCTTTTCAATAATGTCTTCTTTTAGTTGCTCAAGTTTTGCACGAAATACTCTAGTGAGTAAGTCAGGGCAATCTTGTGGAGTTTTTCCAGCGAGTAATTCCCTTTTGATTTCTTCCCAACATGGGTTACATGTCATGGTAATAAAAAGATCTGGCTTTCCAAATCTTTGAACCAGAGTCATTGCGTCTTGACATGGTTGGTACATGTCACGTGGGCTTCCAACAAATGATGATGGTAAAATAATTCTACGTCCGATGCTACTTGATAATTTTTTATTTTCAATTAGCTATTGATGCGAAACTTATGTGACACACAAATTAAACCCTATTTGTGACAATTGTAGTAATGATGTAAGTAAGGATCGTTCTAACCGGGGATTAACTAGGGGTGCTAATCTAATTTGAATTGACTCAAAAACACAAAAACTTAAAGACTCTTAACAAAATATGGGGGGGATTGAGTTTTTGGACTAGATTAAATAAAATGCACAGATTCTAATTTAAAACAGATAGTAAAGATGAATGTGATGAAAATATGGATTGAATGCTAGCTAGAAGGTTCTTCTCCACACATGTTACACTTGCATACAAGATTGATTTTCAGTTGGTCTTTCGATAAATTATGAAACTCAACACCCCGGATTAATTAGGTCCGCTTAAACTAACCGTCAAGTTCTCCTTAAGTTAATGAATTGGATGGGTTTGCGCAACGCAATTCACAACATTCTCCAAAAGTCCTTTACGTGAACAGCACAATAAAGATACAATCAAAGATCATTAAGCATCATGAAAACTATAAGTGTTGATGAGGCCTTCGTTACTATGAAAAGCATGAAACTAGTGCCAAGAATTCATTTAACGCGATTGTTTATAAGCAACCTCCACTACTTACTATTAGGTGAAACTCACTTATATTCTAGCGTCATATTCATGCATGAAAATTAAGCGTGCACTCTCAATAAACATACATAAATAAGTTATCAATCAAACATTTAAACAAATTGAATCCACAACTTATGAAATTCCAACCAAAGGTAATCAATTCATATTGCAAGCACAAACATGGTTTCGAATCACCCCCTAGCTAAAAGGGGTTTAGTTCCTCATACGTACAAGACAAAGAGAATTGAAATTAAACATTGAAATCAAAGAAACACCTAAACATTCCAACAACTCAAACTTGAATTGTATGAACGTTTAGGCCCTCTTCTCTTCCTCTTTGTTGCGGCACAAGGTCTAAGGATAGGTTTTGGGTTGGTGTGAAGTGTTTTGGAGGGATGGGGAGTGGTTGGAGTGGCTGCAATGGAGGAGAAAAACTGCAGAAAATGGAAGGGGATGCACGGCACAAAGGTTGTGTTTGTGATGGTGTGTTGTGTGATTGTTTTGTGGTGAATGGGAATGGTGTGTATGAATGCATTGCATGGTTTTATAGGGAGAGAATGGATGGGAGAGCATGTGAATGGCAGCTAGGAGGGAATGATTAAAGAGGGAATGCATGTGGAATGACAACTAGGTTGGTTGGTGGAAAGCTGGAAATGCAAAGGGGAATGCTGGAAATGGCATGGGAGTGCACGGCAAAGGTGTGTTTGGTGTGCATATGGCTAATTTATTTGTTGGGAAAGCATGTGGCTGCCAACTAGGGTGAATGATTGATGTGGGAATGGAAGAATGTGGTTGCAATGATGAAGTGAGAAGGCTGAAAATGCAAGGGAATGTGCACGGCAATGGTTTGTGTATTTGTGATGCATGTGGCTGAAATTGGTAGGTTATGCATGGGTTAGGATGGAATTTGGGAAGAGAATGGGCTAGGCCCTTTTTTTTATGTCCTAAAGTGCATACAAGGCCTTCAATTTCATCCAACACTTTGGCTCCAAGCATAAGCTATCCATCCTTAGCCCAAAAGTGCTCCAAAAGGCCCCAAAAAGGCTCCACAATGCATCCTTTCGTCAAATACGTCTTATGATCCTGAAAACACACAAAAGAAGCTTGAAGAATTAAAATAACTAAGAATTAATAACATAAATGCACGAAAACGAGCCAACTAAGTTGCCTAAATATGCTCCTATCAAATTCCCCCACACTTAGCTTTTGCTAGTCCTCGAGCAAAACAGAAAAACAAAACAAAACCTAAACCTTCCAACAATGGTCTCAGGGGTTCTTAATGCACATGACATGTTCAAGAACATTACTCACATAGATTTTAATCATCCTTACACTTAAGTACATACTTAATCATAGTCACCACATATTAGTTCACAATTAAGCATTTAAAACCATGTTTTGAATGTAGTAACATGCCTTAGAGAATTTGCTCAATTCCTTACAAGTTATGCACTCAATTTTCACTCAGATTTTCTAACTACACACCCTAATCTAGTTACATGTGAGAAGATTGATGTAAACATGAAAACGAACACTCACATATATGTATCACAAAGAAAGCAATTTCTGGAGTTAATAAGCATGTTTAGGTATGATCTCATGAATGGAATGCTACTACTTAGATGTGAGAACCAGTGACACCATATGCTCATACCAAGTTCAAACTCCACAAATTGAAACACATAACACTCAAGATTGAAGTCACGGGTTGTACTGGGGCTTGGGGTGTTTGGATAACAAAGAAAGGCTATGGAAAACAAAGGTTCTTTAAAAAAAATAGTGAGCAAAGCACTTGAATCAACTTAGAATTCACTTTTGAATGAAAACTCAACTTTTGAACAAAAAGGGAGAATCTAGACAATTTAGGGCCAGATTTGGTGTTTTGGACCCTTTCTTTCTTTCTTTTCTTTTCTGTTTTTCTTTTTCATACGTTTTTCACAAATTTTTTTTTTTTTTTTTTTTCTTTTGAATCTCAAAACATACATAAACACTTAAGAACAAAACATTCTCTCCCCCACACTCATTTTCTTTCATAATGTAACTCAAAAGGAATTCATTTAAGTCATGCTGACTATCTTTTAAGAACAAGGGTGTGGACTGTCCTAAACTAGGCTAGGTGAGGATAATGTGGGTTAACAAAGAATAAAGGCTAAACAAGGCTCAACGGGGTTAACTTAAACATATAATGAAGTAGGATACATGGCAATTTGGCTTAGGTGGTGGTCACTACACAACTTCTTCTTGAATATGTGTTATGTAAATCAATTAACATGCTTTGAATGAAATGGGCATGAGTTCTAGCATTTGGAACTATATGATGAAACGCCTTCTAAGTAGTAACCAAGCAAAGAATAATGAGACCATGCAACGACTTTAGAAAACAATAATGCACATATTTTAACTCTCTAAATAACGTTTAGGCTCAAGTCTCACAAGGTTGTAGCGTTTGTTTGAGTTCCTTCCTTCAAGCATGTTACAAAAACGAATTTTTCTTTTATGATTGCATGTGAAGTCATACATTATAACCATAACCAAGCATATACCAAGAGTAAATCAAACTTTTCTCCATGTTTATAACTCTTTTTAACAGTCATGCAATTAAAAACCAAATCCTCATCATTGTGTTGGAAGGTACCCTAAGACACAAACACACAAAAACGACTCAAAACACTATTTTTAGGCTTTTCAAAACATGTTTTTCAAATTTTTATGTGATTTTCGGAGTTTTAAGTCAACACACACTAAAACACTCTAAAATAGCTTAAAAACACTTAAAAACGGCAAGGAACAAGCAGCAAGGAACAACATTGGAGTTTATGGGTGATAAAATCCCACGAATTTGCATCAACAACATTAGTTACCCCCTCATACTTAACTCAAACATTGTCCTCAATGTTTTAAGCATAGATTCACACAAAACATAAGTAAACACATAAACAGCAACTAAACAAACTAAACATGGCAAAATGTAACTAACAAAGAGAAGAGTTTAGGGACGCAAATCTGGTTATGGAGTGTAAATTCCATCTTCTCTTTGGTGATTGCATTGAGGCTTGATCTTGGTGATTCCACAGGCTTATTCTTGAACTGGGCTGGAGGATTCTTTTGGTCTCCCCCGAAGGTCTATGAGCGGTTTCAGGATTCAGACACATGGCAGGCAAGTACGAGGTGGAGGTGCTGACCTGTTTCTTTGTTCAATCTTTCCAATTCGTATTGAATACGAATTGGAAAGATTGATGTTTCATTGTCACTCGTCTTAGCTGTTCTCCAAGCAGATGTGGTCCCTTCTCTGGCAGTGTATCAACCGTTGAAGATGACTACTCGAGAGCAATACTAGGTAAGCAACCAGGAATAGATTCTAGGTAGTTGGTTCCAGATCGGAAGACTGACTCCAAGTGCCTCTGATTGCTCTCTTTCTCTTTGCCATGCGAGTAAGAACAAGGACAAAGGAAAGGACAGGGAAAGAGCATGATATGAGATACCTTTGCTTTCGCCTTTGATGATATGAGATACTTTTGCTTTTGAAGAAGCAGCGAATGAATCAGCACATATATTTGTTGCGCTTGTCTCCACATGCTTCGATCTACCGTTTCCTCCTGCCTCATCTGTACTCCAGGCATCTGGTATCTTCAATGGTTGAATAGGTGTTCTCAAGGGAAGAAGAAAACTGAGCATGTTGAGAGGTTTGGTTGCAGCTACATTCTCGGCCGAGAAGAAGAGTCATGCGTTTGTGGATGTATGCCTTGCCATGAATGTTGACATATATAGAATTTTTAATGGCAAGTGGTGGTACTGTTCCTCTTTGATTTCTGAACAAACGCCTCTTCGATTTTTGAGCAAGCATCTCTTCGATTTCTGAACGACAAGTAGTAGTGCGGATGCGGCTCTGTCACCCACGCTTGTCGGCAAAAGTGTGTATTGGGATGATGACCTCCACGTGTTTTCAACTTTGTCAGAGATCTTTTGACAAAGTTGCACGCGTTATCTGAAAAGCTGAGATTGCGTCTGAAAAGTGTTGGCGAACTTTACGCAGGAAAATCCGGCTTTTATGCAGGAAAATCCAGCTTTACGCAGGAAAATCCGGCTGTTTGAATCGGTGGTTGTGTCGCCTCTCCTGTTATAGTGGTATCGATCACCTCTAACATGCACACTTTGAAAATTGCCCATTCGTGAAAATCGTATCCGGCCCTTTGAGATTTTACTACATCCAACCCTTCTCTTTTAACATCTTTGAAAATGGCCAACCCTTCTAACATTTGCTTAGATTTGAGTCTCAGCAGTGATCCGGGTGTGCCGCGTTAAGTAAATGTATGGTGCCCGTCTTTCTTATCTTCTAATGGCCCTCTTACAGGTGAAGACTCCATGATGAAGGATGCAACAACAGCTACGATAGTAGCTAGGAACCTCCTCACTCCTAAAGATAGTAGGCTGCTTTCAGGACGGTCCGATGAGTTGGCCGTTCAAGAGTCCCTAGCTCTCAGTGTTCAGTGTGTGGGCTCTGTGTCCAACATGGGCCAACGCCTACTTGCTCGATCCCGCCAAGTTGAATCCTTGATGGCGGAGGTGGAAAGTCTTAAGCAAGAGATCAAACAGCTTAAGCACGAGAATAGAAGTTTGCACGTGCTTGCAAATAACTATTCGACAAGCATGAAGAGGAAGCTTGATCAGCTGCAAGAATCTGAAGGTCGAATTCAAAGTGACCGTCAAAGGCTTGCGGCTTACGTCCAGAGGCACCTTTTTCCTGCGTCATCTAGCGTTCCACCAAGTATTGAGGCCTCGAATGATCCATCTTCGATGTCTCCCGCTCCTGGAGTTTTGCCAAGTAGTGGGGCTTCACGTAAACGACCTTTGTGAAGGCTCCAACCTATTCATTTTTTTATTTTTTATTTTTTATTTTTTTATTTTTTATTTTTTAATCAATGGCATGGAATTGATCTTTGAATGGAAGGTGATACTTGAAATGATCCGGTAACACGTTATTCCTTGATTGAAGATCAAATGTACCAACGCTTTGCATTTGGGACCTTTCCATAAGCTGTGACAAAAGAGAAGCATTATCAAGTGCCATGTTGTGCTTCTCTAGTACCTAAAATCAACAAACAAAACACAAATAAAAAACTAAAACTAAAATACATAACAGAAACGAACAATCCAAGGGATTAGCAACTTTGCTAATCCCCGGCAACGACACCAAAATTTGATGCGAAACTTATGTGACACACAAATTAAACCCTATTTGTGACAATTGTAGTAATGATGTAAGTAGGGATTGTTCTAACCGGGGATTAACTAGGGGTGCTAATCTAATTTGAATTGACTCAAAAACACAAAAACTAAACTTAAAGACTCTTAACAAAATATGGGGGGATTGAGTTTTTGGACGAGATTAAATAAAATGCACAGATTCTAATTTAAAACAGATAGTAAAGATGAATGTGATGAAAATATGGATGGAATGCTAGCTAGAAGGTTCTTCTCCACATATGTTACACTTGCATACAAGATTGATTTTCAGTTGGTCTTTCGATAAATTATGAAACTCAACACCCCGGGTTAATTAGGTCCGCTTAAACTAACCGTCAAGTTCTCCTTAAGTTAATGAATTGGATGGGTTTGCGCAACGCAATTCACAACATTCTCCAAAAGTCCTTTACGTGAACAGCACAATAAAGATACAATCAAAGATCATTAAGCATCATGAAAACTATAAGTGTTGACGAGGCCTTCGTTACTATGAAAAGCATGAAACTAGTGCCAAGAATTCATTTAACGCGATTGTTTATAAGCAACCTCCACTACTTACTATTAGGTGAAACTCACTTATATTCTAGCGTCATATTCATGCATGAAAATTAAGCGTGCACTCTCAATAAACATACATAAATAAGTTATCAATCAAACAGTTAAACAAATTGAATCCACAACTTATGAAATTCCAACCAAAGGTAATCAATTCATATTGCAAGCACAAACATGGTTTCGAATCACCCCCTAGCTAAAGGGGGTTTAGTTCCTCATACGTACAAGACAAAGAGAATTGAAATTAAACATTGAAATCAAAGAAACACCTAAACATTCCAACAACTCAAACTTGAATTGTATGAACGTTTAGGCCCTCTTCTCTTCCTCTTTGTTGCGGCACAAGGTCTAAGGATAGGTTTTGGGTTGGTGTGAAGTGTTTTGGAGGGATGGGGAGTGGTTGGAGTGGCTGCAATGGAGGAGAAAAACTGCAGAAAATGGAAGGGGATGCACGGCACAAAGGTTGTGTTTGTGATGGTGTGTTGTGTGATTGTTTTGTGGTGAATGGGAATGGTGTGTATGAATGCATTGCATGGTTTTATAGGGAGAGAATGGATGGGAGAGCATGTGAATGGCAGCTAGGAGGGAATGATTAAAGAGGGAATGCATGTGGAATGACAACTAGGTTGGTTGGTGGAAAGCTGGAAATGCAAAGGGGAATGCTGGAAATGGCATGGGAGTGCACGACAAAGGTGTGTTTGGTGTGCATATGGCTAATTTATTTGTTGGGAAAGCATGTGGCTGCCAACTAGGGTGAATGATTGAAGTGGGAATGGAAGAATGTGGCTGCAATGATGAAGTGAGAAGGCTGAAAATGCAAGGGAATGTGCACGGCAATGGTTTGTGTATTTGTGATGCATGTGGCTGAAATTGGTAGGTTATGCATGGGTTAGGATGGAATTTGGGAAGAGAATGGGCTAGGCCCTTTGTTTTATGTCCTAAAGTGCATACAAGGCCTTCAATTTCATCCAACACTTTGGCTCCAAGCATAAGCTATCCATCCTTAGCCCAAAAGTGCTCCAAAAGGCCCCAAAAAGGCTCCACAATGCATCATTTCGTCAAATACGTCTTATGATCCTGAAAACACACAAAAGAAGCTTGAAGAATTAAAATAACTAAGAATTAATAACATAAATGCACGAAAACGAGCCAACTAAGTTGCCTAAATATGCTCCTATCAGCTATATATATATTGTACACACTTTAAACAAAGTTATATTTCTAAATAACGATGACTAAAATAATTTATATACCTGCATTGTGTTGATCTGCATTTAAAGAGTCTTCAAGTCCTTCGTAGAGATCCGCTTTAACTGTGGCTTGATTAGAACGCAACCATCTAAGTTTTTGTGATTCAATTTTAATGTAGTTATCTACATCATATTGTTGCAAGAGACGTCCACCTCGAAGCAAAAGTGATGATCCATTATGGCGTATTTGCAAAAGCAAATTTCATATATTGCTTTTAATATGGGAATCATCATTCATCTATATTTCATATTATGTTATTATCTCCACTAATTGTGAGAAAGTCTTCCACTAATTGTCTCCACCACGATAATCCTTCCATTTGCAATTGTGGTATTATCTCCATTTATTATAATTGCTGCAACTTGTGATGCTGTTGGTAGACTATACTGATGCAGATCTATTGGTTGCTCTTTGAGGATCAACTTGCAATTCGGCAAATCTTGGCGTTGTCCGAGGCTTCGCAATGTATAAGCACAAGGATTATGGTTGTTCAACATTTGTTGTATCTTTTCAACTACACGTCTATCTAAAACTTCACTTTCACACATTCGGTTTTCAACTTCATGCTCAGTGTCATATATATAAGCTTGTAAAAATCGCAGCATGTTCCCTTCATTAGGTAAAAGTCCACCAATCTTATGATATAATGCACCTTGAGCACGAAATGTGTAAATCCCACGACCACCAATATTTATTCTTTCATCCACGTGTACTCCCATTGAAGTGAATGCAAATGCATGATTGTAAGCTCGAATATTTTGCCTGAAGTGTCTACCCTCATTTGTTTGATCAGAGAAAAGAGCAACCATTTCTGGTGGAGATTGTATTGGGGGTAAAGCAATTCTTCCTTTCAAGCAACACATATTCAAAGTTTCTCGAGTAAACAATCGTGCATAGCAATATAGTCATGTGGTTGGAGCAGGTAATTGGCAACCTAGGATACCTCGATTCTCATTTTAATTTCTAGCACAATTGTGGTTTTTTCTTCCTCTGCTTTGGCGCACATGACGATTGGTTCTATTTGCATGTTCGTCTTCTGATATTTTTACATGAATATCCAACACTCAGTATAAGAATTTTCTTTTTAACTAATAATATATCCATATATAGATAGAATTATATACTAAGCTCACCATTGTCGGGAGGAATTGAGAGCATCCCATCAGATATTTGTGACCTATTTGAATGTGCCAATTGTCTCATATGAGTACGCATTCTAGTAGAAGTTTGGCCATCACGATTTGTGATATCTGACAGAACCCTTGAATTCGCGCTTTCATGCTCAATTTGTTCTAATAAATAGACCACATTATAATATGATTAGTTAAAAATTTTGTGTTTAATATTTAATATATTTAGTTGTGAGTCTAATATTTCGTAAGACTACCACTAAAAATAACTACAACATGGAGATCAATATGAGAGTATCGAACAAAAGAATAAAATGAGATTTCAATTCACAAAATTTTGTTCTAAAAAATTACCTAATTTTTTAAATGTGAAACAAATACAAATAAAGAAATTGAAATAAATACCAGGAAATTGTTCTATATTACTGGGGTCGACCTCAACATCATAGTTAGCCAACTGAACTCGTTCTTGTATATTATTGAGACCTACTTGTTGCATAGTTAAAAGAAAAATTAGAAATTAGATTTTTTTTATTAATTTTTTATTTTTTTGCATTAGTATGAGTTAAAGAAAAAGGAATGTGAAATAAATACCAGGAATTTCTTCTTGTATGTTACTCGGGGATGTCATAGTATGATCATCATATAGAGTTGGAATTTGTTGTCTTTTTTCTCGTGCTATTAGACGTCGTCGAGCTAGATATCTTTGATGTTCTTCAGGACTCAATGATTGACGCCATTGTCTTGCACGACTTTGAGCACGCTACATGGAAAAATTTATCTAAAAAATTAAAAAATAAACATAATGAACCTAAATTGAATACAAATTCTGTGACATTCCATAAATACGAAAAAGTCTACACAGATGCCTATGAACAAAAGAAGAAAAAACATTTATCTACACATCACTATAATACAAAAAAACAAAATAAAATGATCACAAAATACTTTTGAAGTGTAATAATTATCAGTGCAAGGAAATTACGGGCCTATATACACTTGCCGGTTGGTGTTAGGACTAGATATGATGGAGCTTTCATGTTTTTTTCTTTTATAGAGTTTTAATTTTTATGTAAACTGGGTGAGTAGAATTTTAAACTTTTTTAATACCCCTAAACTCTATCATAAATGACAGATGTGGGCTGGACATAATATAAAAAGTTTTTAGAAATGTGTAATACCCATAATAAGAGGCTAGAAAGACTACCACATGACAAAGAAGAATTTGTATTCAATGTAGGTTCATTATATTTATTAGTTTGCTCTAATAACTCAACAATGCACATATAAGCTCTAAAGTGTTATGATATCCTTAATTTTAGAAATTTTGGTTTCTCAGTTATTATGTTTATTAGTAATTTTGGTTCATTAGTTTTGGGGTGCTTTGTTGGTCATTGGGGTGCGCATGGGGATGGGATGATTCGGTTCAAATGGATATAAAAGAAAACAAAAAAAAAAACACAATGTATGTACGCAAGGTTCCTTAACAAAATCATAATTATGAATAACTGTTATGATATTCAAAATCCTTCTTGAACCCGGTCGGTGTTTAGAGATGATTTTGGACTACATGGATATTTGAGATTATGAAGAAGATCAAGAATAACTAAACATGGGTCAAAATTTTATTCGTTACAGGACAACAATTGTTCATAATTGGTGTGATCTTGGACATAATAAGAGTTACGAATATTTGTTTTCTTCATAACTGAAATGTTGATCACATTATCTTCTCGAATTGGGGTTCAACATTAAAAGTTCTTTTCTCAAGTCTCAATGTAACATCCCGTCCCGAAATTTATTAAAACGTACGTGCGAAATGACCCTTTTGCCCCTGGTTTGTTTTCGTTGTGTTGATTGGTTGTTTGTGTGGTGTTGGCATGTGTTGGGCCACACACACACACACACACTGTCACTATCCCTCTCCCTCTGTCTTTTCCCTGTCTCTCTCTCCCTCTCCCGTGCTCCCTTCCTCTCATATCCATTGAAACCGTACAGACACACACATAACCACATCAAACTTTAGCAGATCGAAGAAACCAATTACCTTTTTGAACTCGTGAAGCTCGTGCGAGTGCAACCGTACCATTTTCAGGTGAGAATCCTAACGTGTTTTAGTAAGATTTTGGGATTTTGAAGCTTGTAGGTAGCTTGGTGGAGTCCCCAAGAGCCTCGGAGTAGATCGTTGGACAAATTTGGACGTCGGAATCGTGGTTTTTGAAGTTGGCCGGTTTTTGGATTGTGTGGACAGGTATGATCGCGTGATTTTTAGCCCTTGAAACTTGTATATTGTTGTTCTCCTAGTTCTAGGCTTTAATTTGGTGCAAAAATCGTGGAAAATGGTTGAAAAACGAGTGAGAAAACACGGTTGGAAGTTTTTCCAGTTTTCCAGCGCCGGAGTCTCGCCGGAGGTTCGCCGGAGAAGGAGACGGAATATTCCGTCAAGTCTGACGGAATATTCCTGACGCCGTTAACAGAATCTGTCAAAACTGACGGAATATTCCTAAAGGCGTCAGTTGACGCCGTCAGCGTGCCAAGCACGTGCCTGCGCGTGGCCGTACCTTGGCCGGCGCGTGGGGGCGCGTGCGGCGGTGGAAAATTTTTCTAAAAATATGGGGATGTTCCTGAGGTTGAGTAGGTCACATTGGTATATTCATTTGTCCATTTTGAGCAATGTATGAGAAGTTGTTACGAGAAGTTGGTTATGTGCTTTAAAATTAACGTTTCTATAGTTGTTTCGCATATAGGTGATAAGTATCCCGAGGACGAGCGTGGTCACTCGAGGCAGGGGGCTACGACCCTTCCACTTACCAGTGAGTGGGCTTTTGGTTTTCCTTATATACCTATATACTATATTTTCCCAGAAATTGAATAAATGTTTATTAGTTTATTCCATGCATTACATTATCGTCATTCATGCGTCGTTGGTTATATTAGTAGTTGCATATACATATACATATACATATACATATGCCAGTTTTGGTTAGACCAAGTTGCGTTTTTGGGGCACATCATTTCTGCTCAGGGTATTTTGGTGGACCCTCAGAAGGTTGCAGCTGTGGAGAGTTGGGAGCAACCGCGAACCGTCACTGAGGTGAGAAGTTTCCTTGGTTTGGCGGGGTATTATCGGAGATTCGTTAAGGATTTTTCGTTGATCGCCTTGCCACTGATGAGATTAATGAGGAAAGACGTTAAATTTGAGTGGGATGACAAGTGTGAACAGAGTTTCCAGCAGTTGAAGCATTGTCTCACTCATGCACCTGTTTTGGCATTCCCGGACGATAGTGGTGATTTCGAGGTTTACAGCGATGCTTCCTTGAATGGTCTGGGATGTGTGTTGATGCAGCATGGTAGGGTGATTGCTTATGCTTCACGGCAGTTAAAACCCCATGAGTTGAATTACCCTACACATGATTTGGAGTTGGCTGCCATCATCTTTGCGTTGAAGTTGTGGAGACACTATCTTTATGGGGAGAAATGTAGGATCTTTACAGATCACAAGAGTCTTCAGTATCTTTTTACTCAGAAGGAACTTAATCTTCGTCAACGGAGGTGGATGGAGTTGCTCAGCGATTACGACTTCACGATTGATTATCACCCTGGTCGTGCAAACGTAGTGGCTGATGCACTTAGCAGGAAGTCTCAAGGCCGTATCAATGCGTTGTACGCTAGTCGTATTCCTCTTTTGGCGGACTTGCGTGCTACAGGAGTGAGGTTAGAAGCAGAGGACCGAGATGTGGCTTTACTTGCAAATTTTCAAGTTAGGCCAATTTTAGTTGATCGGGTGCTTGAAGCTCAGGTAGCTGATCGGGAGACTCAAGAACTAATTCAAGCTCGAGAGCAAGGAAGGAGGAGAGACCTCAGAGTCCGTGATTCGGATGGCATGTTGATGAAGAGGGTAGAATGTTCGTGCCTAATAATGTAGATTTGAAGAAAGAAATTCTCGATGAAGCACATATCTTGGCTTATGCCATGCATCCAGGAGCTACTAAAATGTATCATACCATTCGACCATTTTATTATTGGCCGGGTATGAAGAGGGAGATAGCTGAGTATGTGAGCAGGTGTGCTGTTTGTCAGCAGGTTAAAGCGGAAAGGAAGAAGCCGTTTGGGTTGTTGCAGCCGCTTCCCGTTCCAAAGTGGAAATGGGAAAATATCACTATGGATTTCGTGTACAAGCTCCCGCGTACACATAATGGCTTTGACGGCATTTGGGTGATCGTTGATCGGCTCACTAAATCGGCACATTTTATTCCAGTGAGGGAGAAGTATTCTTTGAGCCGTTTAGCGGAGTTGTTTATCTCGAAGATTGTGAAGTATCACGGTGTCCCTGTGAGTATTGTCTCGGATCGTGATCCATGATTTACATCCAAGTTTTGGGTGGCTTTTCAGGAAGCTTTGGGCACGAGATTACTTTACAGTACATCGTATCATCCACAGACGGACGGGCAGTCAGAGAGAACTATTCAGACCTTGGAGGATATGTTGCGAGCTTCGGTGTTGCAGTTTGGTGATGCTTGGCACCAGCGGTTGGATTTGATGGAATTTGCTTACAACAATAGTTTTCATTCGAGTATTGGCATGGCGCCATTCGAGGCACTGTATGGTAGATCTTGTCGCACACCGTTATGTTGGTCAGAGGTTGGAGAAAGAGTTTTAGTGGGTCCAGAGATTATTGAGGAGAGTACTCAGAATGTTCAGGTAATTAAGTCTAACCTGAAAGCAGCCCAGGACAGGCAGAAAAGTTTAGCAGATCGGCATGCTACGGATAGAGTGTACGAGGTCGGAGATTGGGTATTTCTGAAACTTTCACCGTGGAGAGGTGTCGTGCGGTTTGGAAAGAAGGGGAAGTTGAGTCCCAGGTACATCGGACCATACGTGGTCACGGAGCGAGTTGGTGAGGTAGCTTACATGTTGGAGTTGCCTCCGGAGTTGGCTAGAGTGCATAATGTTTTTCACGTGTCTATGCTCCGACATTATGTTGCTGATCCATCTCATGTGATACCTCCTCAACCGTTAGAGATTAATCCAGATTTGACGTATGACGAGGAACCGGTGACGATCATCGATTGGAAGGATAAGGTTCTGAGGAACAAGACGGTGAACTTAGTGAAAGTTTTGTGAAAGAATCATTCAGTCGAGGAAGCTACGTGGGAGACAGAAGATCGGATGAGAGATTTGTATCCTCGATTGTTCTTTGATCACTAGGGGTTGTAATTTGGTTGTTTGGAATTTCGGGACGAAATTCTATTAAGGTGGGTAGGTTGTAACATGCCGTCCCGAAATTTATTAAAATGTACGTGCGAAATGACCCTTTTGCCCCTGGTTTGTTTTCGTTGTGTTGATTGGTTGTTTGTGTGGTGTTGGCATGTGTTGGGCCACACACACACACACACACTGTCACTATCCCTCTCCCTCTGTCTTTTCCCTGTCTCTCTCTCCCTCTCCCGTGCTCCCTTCCTCCCATATCCATTGAAACCGTACGGACACACACATAACCACATCAAACTTTAGCAGATCGAAGAAACCAATTACCTTTTTGAACTCGTGAAGCTCGTGCGAGTGCAACCGTACCATTTTCAGGTGAGAATCCTAACGTTTTCACGTCGATTCGAGAAGCTCCGATTTGAGCACTATTCATGCAAACGTGTTTTAGTAAGATTTTGGGATTTTGAAGCTCGTAGGTAGCTTGGTGGAGTCCCCAGGAGCCTCGGAGTAGCTCGTTGGACAAATTTGGACGTCGGAATCGTGGTTTTTGAAGTTGGCCAGTTTTTGGATTGTGTGGACAGGTATGATCGCGTGATTTTTAGCCCTTGAAACTTGTATATTGTTGTTCTCCTAGTTCTAGGCTTTAATTTGGTGCAAAAATCGTGGAAAATGGTTGAAAAACGAGTGAGAAAACACGGTTGGAAGTTTTTCTAGTTTTCCGACGCCGGAGTCTCGCCGGAGGTTCGCCGGAGAAGGAGACGGAATATTCCGTCAAGTCTGACGGAATATTCCTGATGCCGTTAACGAAATCTGTCAAAACTGACGGAATATTCCTAACGGCGTCAGTTGACGCCGTCAGCGTGCCAGGCACGTGCCTGCGCGTGGCCGGCGCGTGCGGCGGTGGAAAATTTTTCTAAAAATATGGGGATGTTCCTGAGGTTGAGTAGGTCACGTTGGTATATTCATTTGTCCATTTTGAGCAATGTATGAGAAGTTGTTACGAGAAGTTGGTTATGTGCTTTAAAATTAACGTTTCTATAGTTGTTTCCCATATAGGTGATACGTATCCTGAGGACGAGTGTGGTCACTCGAGGCAGGGGGGCTACGACCCTTCCACTTACCAGTGAGTGGGCTTTTGGTTTTCCGTATATACCTATATACTATATTTTCCCAGAAATTGAATAAATGTTTATTAGTTTATGCCATGCATTACATTATCGTCATTCATGCGTCGTTGGTTATACTAGTAGTTGCATATACATATACATATGCATATATGGTGCTGTGGACGCACAGGTAAGTGCCAGGTAAGTGGTTTGAGATGCTTAGAGAGCTCATAACCTGCACCCCCGGTGTTAGTGCTCCCGCCCAGAGTAGGGCACAGTCCTTCACGTGATGTTCACCTCCCGCACCACACGCTCAGCTTGGATCCAAGTTAGGTGCACAGTCCTGTCGTACAGACCACTTTAGGTGGTTCCGACTCGTAGGTGACCCGCGATTATTTGCCCAGCCTTCACGTGATCGTAGCACTAGAGCGTATATATGTATTACACCTAGGCCTGTCGTACAGACCACTTTAGGTGGTTCCGACTCGTGGGCAGGTTCAGTATTTGAGTTTGAGATTTGAGCTCTAGATGTAGCCGTACAGGTCACGTTAGGTGACTCCGGCTGCCAGATTACATGTTATTGATATGATTATACCTGAGCACTTGCATATCATTATGAGATTTCGGCATGGCATATTATTGAGCACGTTTGGCATATTCTTGAGCATGATTGGCATATCTATATACATACGTATATATATATGTTAGTTTTCTGGGAAGTATACAGGTTTTACGGCGAGGGGTTAGAAAGTATTTTATAAATGGTTTTCGAAAGCTTTGTTTTTGCCCACTCACGCTTTTGTTTTGCGCCCCTCCAGGTTCTAGTTGCTTAGCAGTTTCGGTGGTTTCCCAGAGGGCTTTTCCGGCATTTCTGACAGACACTCACCAGCGTAGGGTCACCTTCGGGTGTACTGTTGTCGCATCTTTTCATTTGGACTGCTGTAGACTAATTGCTCTGAATTTAGCGTCTCACTTACGCTAGCACTTGTTCTTAGTACTTTGTATGCTAGTAGTTTTAATTATTCGTACTTTTTATTTCTACTTATTTAGCTTCTGCACGTGCACATGGCTACGTCACCTTCGCGTGGCGGCCAGCACACCCTGATCTCGGTCGGGGTGTGTCACTCAACATTCAGCAAAATGAAGAAAACAAAAGGCCAAAAGCAAAAAGCCACCTCTTCCGCTGTTATCACCTTCCCTTTTCTTCAATGCTCACTGCCAATAGAAAATGTATGGCAAGAATACACTTTCCCCCCTTTATTTTTCTTCAAGCCTCAACAAATGGGTTTGCAACCAATAAGTGTGTATGACAAATGGGTCTGCAACCAATGCCAACTGAAATAATTGAGGTTAAGCAGGAGGAGTTGATGAAGAATCAGCCAAGAGAAGACCAGGCTAAGCCAATTGAAATAATTGAGGTTATTCCTGACAACGCTATAAATATTACATCATAAAATAGTTAAGCTTAATTCAATACATCTTTTTCTGTTAAATAAGAAATAACTATGTCACAATTGTCCATATAATTTAACTGAAATGATAAACATGTTCTGTAAAACCAAGATTTTTGAAAGTCTAACTAATTGGTCAAATAGTGTCAAACATAATAGTATTTCTCCAAGTCATAGCATGTCATACTCTTAAGCTGAAGAGTAAGAATACATATATGACATTAAATTGAAAGTCTAACTAATTAAGATGATCATAATAAACATGAGGCACTGTTCTGCAAATATAACAGGGCTGCAAACCAATTGATAAAAGCACACTTTTATATGAAAATAAAAACAAAAAATTCAGTTAAATAAGCATCAGCATGCACTCCATAATGGTCTCTCTTTATGTTTTTTTTTTTATGTCAGTTTGTATGTAAATGATTTGGGAAATTATAAGAGTGCAAAATGGATAGAACCAAGAACTGAAATCAAGAGAAAACACGCATCCAATTTGGTGATGGTAAAAATGGAAAAGGGATATGATCAATACCTGATCATCACTGGCGAGAGAGCTCCGATTCCAAAACAGAAATTTTCAGGGCTTCCACTTTGTAGTCCCAATCTTGTTCATGAATCTGCAAGGAACAAAGAAAATGAAAAAGTGAACAATCAGAACTGGAATTGGGGATTTTCCCTACCTCAATATCCTAAACCATTTCAAACTTCACTCATCCAAAATTATCCAATTTTTTTCAACATAGTGCTATGTCAGTTTCTTTTCTCTCTTAGCTGATGATTTCTGAACCAATATGTATTAGGTTGTGTTGCCTTACTTTAAGCCAAAATTGCATTCAATCTACAATAGAGTAAGGGAAGCGAGACTTATGGGGACACAGTGATGAAAGATTTGATGATGCTAACATTATTGATAGAGGAAAAGATGGTGTTGTTTCACGGGGAACTTCAGTTATGCACATTTCTATGGTTTAAAGACAAATTAAAAGTCATTAAGTTCATAAATCTAGGACTGAAAAAGATAATCATAAAAAATAATAGATGTAAGAAACACTTGCCGTAAAAAAAGTAATACTGTTGGTCAGCTTATGAATTCCTTGAAATATCCTAAATTCATAAGAGCTATATAAAATTTGGAGCGCCTGCACATTGTAAAAACCAAATTGCCCAAAGAAATAAGCATAGAAAAGGCAAAGTAGCAACACAACTAATACGAAAACATGTAAGCTTGGGTTTGTCTTTCAATGAAGAAACTCAAGTCCAAGTTGAATGAAACATAGAGTGACAGATGCCAACAAGTTTAGTTTACCTGGCTATTATGTGCCACCAAGTTTACTTTCATCAACTTTAAGAGGAACTGTCGCTAACTTTCAAAAATTAATAAAGGAATCCCCATGTATAAAGGAACGGAAAATACATTAGATATAAACGTCTTCTTTTCAAAACCCATTACCAAAATCCTTCACAGTTCACACCACTACTTTCCCAGCAGTTGTTTCGTAATGTCTATCACTTTAGCGAAAACTATACTATCCTAATCCTAATCAATTCATGAGCACACATATAACTAATGTGCCCTGTCTCCCATTTTAACTAAAAACACCCCCAAATAACACCAGCCAGCCATACAAAGCCACATACCACATCAAATATTAGGCACGATTTAGGTAACGAATTCAGAGAGTTCAAATAACGAAATTTAAAGAAGTCAAAATAGTAGAAAGTCTTGGCAAGACAAAAATGTAAAGCACAAACCCAGTGAGAGTTTAGTTCAAGTTTTTTATACAATAGAAGGAACAAAAATCAATAAAATACATAGACTACTAGAGAAAGAATTGGAAAATAATTTGAAAACCTAATGGAAAAAGCACGATTAATTGGAAAATGGATTATTATAAACAAAAACTCCCTACAACCAAGAAACAAAATCCATTGAAATAAAAATTGATGTACCTTGATGCTGGAAAGCCCCCCTTGCACGCACCAAAAAAGGGATATGTCAATGAATGTTCACCACACACTAAAGTGTTGAATATTGATACATGCACTGAAAAAAGGAAAAGAAGACTGCAAACTAAAGCATGCCCTGAAATCATCATAGTGAGCAAACAAAAATAAATTTACAAAAGGGATGGGACAAAAATTATTGATGAGGGATTGGAGGTAGATGTGACTTCACCTTTAACTGTTGAAGATCAATGCTATCAATGTGGGTATCAAGAAGAGGAAGAGAGCAGTTTCATTTCCTGTAAAAACGAAGGAACACAGTATTAACAATGATTCCGAATAGAACCTTGAGTAAATTTGAAGAATAGGAGGAAAGTACCATTTTATTGAGATAGAAATCAAAAGCCAAAGAAACGAAAAGGAAACAGTACAAAATTCAATTGAAACGGAATTCAAATTAAAAAAATTAATGGCTTCACTTTTTCAAATTTTTATCAATTTTAGGATTCGAATTCAAGAGTGATGAAGTTGGAGACCGACCTCAGGGAAGAAATTGGAGACTTGGAAGCCCTGGGCAATGAAAGCGAGCAATCGCTTGAGGGCCTCGCACTTGTTTACGGGCTCAGGTTCAACTGTGGGAATTCCTTCTCCGAAACAAAATTAATACATAATTCAGAAAGTGGTGTACCTGATTTTGAAGAGCCTGTTGCCTGTTGCATGAAAACGAAAATAGATTTACTTCCAGTTATTCATCTCTAAGTATTAGTGGGGTGTATGTAGTTACTGTTGAACCTCCCACTAAACTCAGTTCAGATCGTGCGAATCCTCCAGATGAAACCGTTAACTGGTGGGTGCTTATTCCACCTGCATCATTTTTAGCACGTATTTACTTTTGATTTTTTTTTTTGTCCTTCAACACAGTTGTTGTGTTTTTACCGGTTTGTCCTCATTTTCCGATTTTTCTGGATTTGGATTGTGAAGAAAACAAAAGGGCTTTCTTGGCATTTCCGAATGCTTCACCAAACTGGCCTTCTCCCTTTATATATATAGATATTAATAGTTTCCACAAATTCTTTTGAATTGATTTATGCATATCATGCCATGATTAAATATCGTTATTAGAAATGTTGTACTATGGTGAAACGCTCAATAATCTTACGGGATATGCAGGTAAGTTTATTAATAGGTAAGGTTATTATGGTGATTGAAATTAGTGCATCATTATGGCACGCACATATATATTCATATAGTTGCTCATCATTGTTGCACCTCGGTGTTAGTGCTCCCGCCCAGGGCTAGGGCCAGTTCTTCACGTGATGTTCACCTCCCGCACCGCACGTTCACCTTGGATCCAAGTCTGGTGTCAGCTTTGTCGTACAGGTCACATTAGGTGACTCCAACTCGTAGGTGGCCTACTATTTATCGCTAGCCTTCACGTGATCGTAGCACTAGAGCGTACATATTTACACCCAGCCCTGTCATACACGTCACATTAGGTGACTCCAACTCGCGTGCTAGCATAGACTGATGAGCAATAGGTCCAGTCGTACAGGTTACATTAGGTGACTCCAACTGGCATGCTAGTTGATTATTCACACCTGACTTACATTTATTTTTTCTGAGATATTGTGTCATGGCATGCTTTTGTTGTCATCGCTTTTTTGCATTGGTTTTTCATACTTACATATTGTGTCATGGCATACTTTTGTTTTCACTGCTTTTATGCATTGGTTTTTCATACGTACATAGTCTGATTTTCTGGAAACTATATAGGTTTTACGGCGAGGGGTTATAACGTTTTCAAAAGGTTTTCATTAAAACTTTATTTTCAGGCCCACTCACCTTTGCCCCTCCAGGTTCTAGTAGCAGAGTTTTTGTACCAACGAGGATTATTGGCAAATCTTGGTGTAGACGATTACCATCGATGGTATAATTCTCACCCTATTTTGTTGTATTGTACTTATGCTCTATCATCACGTGTGAATTGGGTTCA
This sequence comes from Pyrus communis, assembly GCF_041283825.1. Classification (NCBI taxonomy): domain Eukaryota; kingdom Viridiplantae; phylum Streptophyta; class Magnoliopsida; order Rosales; family Rosaceae; genus Pyrus; species Pyrus communis. The sequence goes on from NC_142565.1 coordinate 22,768,934, forward strand.
TTCCTACTCACATCACACTGTTGTATTTAGGCACTTTTAGGTTTAAATTTATTCATATTTTCCATATCATTACACTTTATGGATTCATCACCTTCCAGGTGTCGGCTAGCACAGCTCGATTCGAAGTCCTAGTTGACATTCCGGGTCGAGGTGTGTCATTGGAGGAGAAAAATAGTTTCAAGGGTTGGAGATGGTCTAAGTTGCCATCTCCGTACACATAATAGTACAGGCATTCAAGACAACCAAATTGAACAATATATATCCTGATAACAACCAAATTCAACAATGTATAACATTAACACAACCTGTCAACAAGTTTTCATAACAATACATCTACAGTGAACAAACCTTCATGACTTAAGTAATATCAACTTAATTCACAAAATTAACAAAGATTTCATCAACACAAATCATTACCAACCCACAAATATAACTTCAACAAAACAAAACAAAACAAAGATGAACAACCTATCCCTTATACGCAACCTGTTAACAACATTCAAAAACCCACAAACCATCGAAATTTTCCAAAAGTTCCACAAATATCCACCAATTTCAATTAATCTCAGCAACCAACTTGCATAAAATCAAATTAACATAAAGAACCAAATTTATTTCTAGGGTTCCATATTTCCAAACTCACCAATTTTCAAATTTATTTTGGGGAATGAAGTATGACGTCGACCATTGAGGAAGCAACAACTTGAACCCAACTCAAATCAAGCAAGCACCACATACTCTCTGTGGAACTGACTGCTCACCCTCGAACCAAACTCCCTTGAATTTCTAAGCCTCTGTGTGAGAGTGTAGTGAGGCCGGTGACTATAAGTACAACACAATTACGGCTGGGTTTCAAACAATAAGCAATTTTTCGACTGGAAGGATGTTTAAGAGTTAGCGGGAGATGGAGAGATTTGGGAGGAGAAGGCAAATTTAAGATGGTAATTGTTGATGTGGGGGGGGGGGGGGGGGGGGGGGGAGGGAGTTCAAATACCAAAAAAATTGAATTGATACCTGGTACCATTCTCAATTAGTGACGGGTCATTTATTTCCCAGTTTCACCCTAAGCTTATTTTGATGAATTGGTTTTCAATTATTCAAATTTCATCCAATGCCCACATTCAATCAGCATGCGCGGTCTGCAAAGCTCGGTCCATAACTTAGAAAACACATACGATTAAGAGATCAAATTTGGATCTCAGATGACAAACACGCTATAATGCCCAATTTGACATGGGACGTCTAATTTGCACGAGGTCTATTACTAGTTTTTCGTTAAGCTTGTTTTGGTTCGCTTCGGTTTATACCATCTCCCAAATCATAATAGGTGGTTGGTTTAATTTGGTTCTAAAACCAACCAAAACATGGTACCAACCGAAAAAACGCGAACGATATGACAAGCTTAGTTCGGTTCAATTTTCTCGGTTTTGGAGAGAAATTGGAAACAAACCAGTTTCTAAGAGAGTGTTAGTTTATTTACTAGGGCACACAAAACAAGTAAAGGAAATGGGACGTTTCTAATGTGCAAACTTTGCGTGCGGACCACGATTCGATGGCTAAAATCGGGCAAGCTCACGCGGGAGATCGCTATGATCATTATTGTATCCGTATTGAGGAGATGCGGGTAAGTGTTCGGATCATTGTGCAATGTCTTAATCAAATGTCTAGTGGCTAATTTCCTCATTGGCCAATGTCGACGTCCTGTAACGCCGTTAGGTAAGAAAGCTCCTTGTGTGAGTTCATCGAGTGTGCTTCAAGCTGCTACAGGCTTTCAATCCAAATCAGCTACAGCTAAATGAAAAAGATGATAGGCGCTTATCGTGGAGCGCGGTAATCTCCCTTAAAACCGCTACCGATTCTTGAACAGAAAGCGGTATGCTCCGCATAATCCGCTACATTAAACGGGTCAAACTTTCCTAGGTAAAACTGGTCTCTCCTCCCTTCTCCTCTCTTTTTTTCCGCAGACCACCTTATCAAATTTACTGTCAAATTCTTCTCAGTTATTTCGATTTAGTTGTACACCGTTTTGGCCAAAATCAAAATCAGTGTCATAGTTTTGTTTTGAATCCTTCTCTTGGTACAAGTAGCATTTTCATAAAAATCTGACCGATCAAGGTCAAATAATGATTTGCATTTTTTTTTTCCATGGTTGATAGAGAATAAATTTGATTTTAGACCCAAATCCAAATCCTTTACTCAAATCAAACCTCAAATCCTTTAACCAAACCTGCTTCTCTCAATCCCTTTGTTTCTCTTTCTCAATCCTACAATAAAATAGATAAGCAATATAATCTAATACATTTAGGAGCAATAGAGGTAGGAGTTAAAAATCTAACTAGGCCACAATTAGGAGTCAAAAGTGTTAACAAGTATACCATACACTAGACCTAAAAAGCTAGACGCCACCATAATAGGATGAAGGAAATAGATATATCTGGAAATGTTAGAGTTGTTTATTGCCAACCTGGTTCTATGATTCCATTTAAAGATTTTTATAAAGATTTTTCTCCCTGACAACTAAACTGAGATTCGGGAAATTTGCTCTTGGCGTAGCCAATTCGTTGACTTCTGCTGGTGGAGATTCGGGAAGAAGACGGTGGGGGTTGGGTTTTGGTAGGAGATAGGAGGACTGGGTTAGGCGGAAAGGGGGTGGGGTTGTGGCCGCGAAGAGTCAGATCGCCATGGAAGTATACGGGATGAGGTTGTGGTGGTGATTGGCTCGGATTCTGATATGAACCTTATGGTTGTGATTGTATTAATCACAATTAGGGAGTTTAATTGATTTTAAGTGAGTAATTCATGTTTAGCTTGTTTGGCCATCTGGCTTTTGGATGGGGATTTGTATAAAAGGAGCCTAACTCCCACAAATGAGAACTGAACGAATTTTACAAACAGAAATACAAACCTAAAAATATATTGGATCCCCGCTCCCTTTTACTTCATCTTCTCCATTGCCATTTCATCAGCTTGTAATAGGGTCCTGAGATTTGTTATCCTATCAGCAGTGGGGAGCAAGAACGGAGTTGATTGGGATCGGATGGACAAGAACAAGAACCTTACCAACGTGTGAAGGTGGAGAGGTGATAGGAGCATATTCATACGACTTAAATGGCTTGTTCTCGTACATTTACGTTATGTTTCTTTAGTTAGTTTAGTCCTTTTTGCTTCTTTTGTGTGTTTTCAGGATAGTAAGACGTGTTTGACGAAAGGATGCATTGTGGAGTGTTTTGGAGCACTATTGGACTAAGGATGGATAGCTTATGCTTGGAGCCCAAGTGTTGGATGAAATTGAAGGCCTTGTAAGCACTTGAGGACACAAAACAATGGCCCTAACCCAATTACATTCACCTTGCCTTGGGCTTAACACAAACACCATTCCTTGCCATGCAAGGGGGAGCAATTTGGGTCCATTTCATGTACTTAAACTTTAGCCCAATCCACAATCACTTCAAAGCCATGCAAAACCTTTCAACACCCTTTAATCATTCCCCTTTAAATTATGATTTTATTTCCTAACCCTACATGCATTATTTATTAGCATCTTCACATGCATTCACACACCATCTTCCCTTTTACAAAACACATTGCCGTGCATTTCTTCCCATTTTCTGCACCTTTCCTCCTTGCAATTCCACATGCATTCATCATTATAACCCACCTACATTCCATCTAATCCACATGCCTTCCCAACAATATAATTGAGTAAAACACATGCATTTCCAACATCAAAATCTGCCTTGTGCCGTGCCTTCCCTTCACAATTTCAGCTTTCCTCCTTGCAATTCCACATGCATTCACTTCATCATTACACCACCACTCATTATTTAATCCACATGCACATTCAATCATTCACTCAAGCACCCTTGTGCCATGTTTCCCCCTTTGTTCCCACCCATCACATGCATCATCATCAAACAAACAACACTTTGCCGTGGGCACCATTCCACATTCCAGCTTTCCCTTTTATTTTCCAGCTTTCACATGTTGTCCTAGCTGTTTTTTCCATCATTCCTCCACACAAACACCTTAAACAAACAGCCATATACATCTCCACTCCTCCTATAAATACCCTTGCATGCATTCATTCACTCCCCACTCCATATTTCCATTCACAACACTTCACACAACACAAACACAACCCTTGTGCCGCAAATCATTTCCATTTCTGTGCAGTTTTTCTCCTCCATTGCAGCCACTATCCAACCACTTCCCATCCCTCCAAAACACTTCACATAATCCCCAAAGCTCACCTTAGACCTTGTGCTACAACAACGAGGAAGAAAAGAGTGCCTAAACGTTCATACAATTCAAGTTTGAGTTGTTGGAATGTTTAGGTGTTTCTTTGATTTCAAAGTTATAATTTAATTCTCTTGGTTTTGTACGTATGAGGAATGGAAGATAAGAGTGCCTAAACGTTCATACAATTCAAGTTTGAGTTGTTGGAATGTTTAGGTGTTTCTTTGATTTCAAAGTTATGAGGAACTAAACCCCCTTTAGCTAGGGGGTGATTCGAAACTATGTTTATATTTGCAATATGAATTGATTACTTTTGGTTGGAATTTCATAAGTTGTGGATTCAATTTGTTTAACTGTTTGATTGATAACTTATTTATGAATGTTTATTAAGAATGCGCGCTTAATTTTCATGCATAAATATGACGCTAGAATATAAGTGAATTTCACCTAATCGTAATGAACTTATATTCACAAGTAGTGGAGGTTGCTTATAAACAAATCGCGTTAAACGAATTCTTGGCATAAGTTTCATGCGTTTTCCATAGTAACGAATGCCTCGTCGATGTTTATGATTTCCGTTGAACTTAATGATCTTTGTTGAATGTCTTTATCATGCGTATTCCATAGTTAGGGACTTTGATTAAGAATAATTTGGTTGTAATGCGTATTCCATTCAATCCAATGAATCTAGGGAAATCTGAAAGTTAATTTAAGCGGACCTAATTAACTTGGAGCATTGAGTTTCACAACTTATCGAAAGACCAACTGAGAATCAATATTGTATGCAAGTGTAACATGTGTGGAGAAGAACCCCTTGGCTATTCCATCATCCATATTTTCATCACATTCATATTTACATTTTGCCTTTAATTATATTCTGTCCATTTAATTTAATATCGTCCAAACACATTTCCCCCATATTTCGTTGAGTCTTAATCATTCGTATTTGTTTTATTTTTGTATCTTTAAGCTTTTGGAGTCATAAACACTTTCAAATTCGTCTAAATCAAGTTCTAGTTTCTATTTGAGTCAATTTGATTGTTTTAGGCAGTTTGAGTTTTCAAAGCTATTCTGAGTCATAGTAGTCTTGTTAAGAGTCTTTTAATTTAGTTTTTATGTTTTTAAGTCAATTTAGAAGGTTTTAGCAAGCCCTCCTAATCCCCGGTCTAGAACGATCCCTCACTTATCCATTCTACTACAATTGTCAAACGAGGGTTTAATTTGAGTGTCAAGTAAATCTCGCATCAAATTTTGGCGCCGTTGCCGGGGATTTAGCAACTTTGCTAATCCCTTGTCTTTATTTTTATATTTTTTTTTGTTTTTCGTGCATTCTTATTTCAGATTCTTAGTTTGTTTGTTTCCTTGTTTTTTTTTAGGTACTGTGTATGACTCGTAGCTCTCGGCCTATTATAGAGAACATCTCCGACTTTGACGGTGATTTTGAACGCACTTTGAGGAGAACGAGGAGTCAACAAGAGCCACCACAACCTGGGCTTGAAGAAGACGAAGTAGGTGTAGAAGAAAAGCCCACGGATCAGATTTTTGAAGAAGAACAAGCCATGGCAGCAGATAATAGAACCATCAAGGAGCTTTCGGCCTCGGGTTTGGATAATGCATTGCCTCTTTGTATCCAATACCCCACGGCTGCAGAGGGGAAGACTGAGGAATTTGAACTCAAATCCAGTTTGTTACACCATATTCCGAAGTTCCATGGCTTGTCTATGGAAGACCCCAACAAACACTTGAAGGAGTTCGAGGTGGTTTGTTCGAGCATGACCCCCGTCAATGTGGATGGGAGTATATTGAAGATGAAGGCCTTTCCATTTTCACTTATGGATAAGGCCAAAGATTGGCTCTACGAACTAGCCCCGGGAACTGTGACTTCGTGGGAGAGTATGAAGCGTGCTTTCTTGGAGAAATTCTTCCCTACTTCGAGAGTGATTCTCCTACGGAAGAAAATTAGTGGTATTCAACAGAATCATGGTGAGACATTCCCGGCTTATTATGAGCGCTTCAAGGGCCTTGTAGCTTCATGTCCTCAACATCAAATGAAGGAGGAACTTCTCCTTCAATATTTCTATGAGGGCCTCCTTCCTATCGAACGTCAAATGCTTGATGCATCAGCGGGAGGAGCATTGGTGGACAAAACACCAAGGGATGCCAAGGTTCTCATAGCCAACCGAGCGCTCAACGCTCAACAATATGAAGGAGTGGGCCAAAGGGAAGCCCCACGGCAACAAAGTGTAAATGAGGTGAGTGCTATTTCTGAAATTCAATCACAACTTGCTAATCTTACTTCTCTTGTTTCTCAGGTTGTGATTGGTCCAAAAGCACAAGAACACCAAGTTTGTGGCGTGTGCTCAATTCAAGGGCATCCATCCGACAAGTGCCCTCAACTAATCGAGAATGGTGGGTTGGAATTTGCCAATGCAATTGGTTTCCAAGGACAAAATCAAAACAACCCATACTCGAACACTTACAATGCCGGATGGAGGGACCATCCAAACTTCAAATGGAGGGAGCCACAACAAGCTGCCCAACAAGGAGGATTTAGGCCAAACCCCCCTGGTTTTTATTCCAAGCCGTATGCACCCCAACAATCCCAACAACCTTCGGCATCATCTCATTCAGGTACGTCTTTGGAAAGTAATCAAGCTATGCAATTACTAACCTCTATTTCGCAGGGGTTGCAAAATCAAAACAACCGGATAGAAAATAACGAGAAGGAGATGATGGATATGAAGAAACAAATAGGGCAGATTTCTGAGTTCCTTGGACAGATTAGAGAGCAAGGAAAGCTTCCTAGCTCAACCACAGTCAATCCAAAGGGAGGATTCGAATCCGCCAAGGCCATCACCCTAAGGGGTGGAAAAGAAGTTGGGACCAAGCCAAACAATCCCAAATCTGCCCAGAAAGTAGATGAAGAGACGACACAACCTGAGGCAGATCACCCTAACTCGGCCAAATCAGGTAATTTAAGTTCAAATTCATGTACTTCACGTCCTAATCTGCCCAATGTACCTTTTCCTCGCAGGTTCATGCAAGAAAAAAAGGAAGAAAGCGAGAAGGACATTCTTGAAACATTCCGGAAGGTGCAAGTGAACATACCGCTTCTCGATGCAATCAAACAGGTTCCAAAGTATGCTAAATTCCTCAAGGACCTATGCAATACAAAGAGAAGAAGGGCAAACAAAGAGGTAGTGAAGGTAAGCGAGAATGTGTCCGCTGTTTTGCAACGTAAACTGCCTACCAAGTGCAAAGACCCCGGTAGTTTCACGATTCCTTGTGTGATTGGACATAATCGTTTTGAACATGCCATGCTTGATTTAGGTGCATCCATAAATGTCATGCCTTATTCTATTTATGCATCTATGAATTTGGGTGAATTAAAACAAGATGGTGTAATTATACAATTGGCCGATCGTTCTAACGCGTATCCAAAAGGAGTTTTGGAAGATGTGCTTGTGCAGGTGAACCATTCTACATCTTTGCCGATTCTCCTTGGTAGGCCATTCATGAAGACGGCCCGAACGAAGATTGATGTATACAAAGGCACCTTGACAATGGAATTCGATGGGGAAGTGATTGATTTTAATATTTCTGAAACTATGAGATATCCCGTTGATGACCATTCTTGTTTTTCCATTGATGTTATCGATTCTTTGGCGCAGGTATACCTTGAAGAATTGAACGAGGACGCCCTGGAAACAACCATCACTAAGGCCATAGAGCGCAAAAATGAAGGATTTGGGCCAATGCAAGGCCACGGCAAGGAGGAGGAATTCTTTGCAATGGGTTCTAGTGAAGAAATAATTGAGGTTGTGGCAGCCCTTGAGTCATTGCCACAACAATATGGTAAGGTTCCACTCTCACTTTCAAATTCAGTTTCCACTAAGATGCTACCTTCTGTTGTTCAGGCACCATCGCTTGAACTTAAGCCGTTGCCGGACCATTTGAAGTATGTGTTTTTGGGAAAAGGCGAAACATTGCCTGTCATCATTTCATCAAGTCTCACGGCAATGGAGGAGGAGAAGCTTGTGAGAGTGCTGCGAGAACACAAAACGGCCATAGGGTGGACTTTGGCCGACATTAAAGGAATAAGCCCTACCACATGCATGCACCGTATACTTCTTGAGGAGGGGACTAAGCCATCCCGAGAGGCTCAACGCCGTCTCAACCCTCCGATGATGGAAGTGGTGAAGAAGGAAATAATCAAGCTTTTGGATTGCGGAGTGATCTACCCTATCTCCGATAGCCGTTGGGTCTCTCCAGTTCAAGTCGTTCCCAAGAAGTCCGGGGTAACTGTTATCAAGAATGCTGAGAATGAGCTTGTGCCAACCCGCATTCAAACAGGTTGGCGAGTATGTATCGATTACCGGAAGCTAAATGCCATGACTAGGAAAGATCACTTTCCTTTGCCATTCATCGACCAGATGCTCGAAAGGTTAGCCGGTCATGCTTTTTACTGTTTTCTTGATGGATACTCTGGATATAACCAAATTGTGATAGCCCCGGATGATCAAGAGAAGACCACATTCACATGCCCCTTTGGAACATTTGCTTATCGTCGCATGCCATTTGGCTTATGCAACGCACCGGCCACTTTCCAAAGGTGTATGGTAAGTATATTTTCCAATTTTGTTGAAAAGATCATTGAGGTTTTCATGGATGATTTCAGTGTATTTGGGAGTTCATTTGATAATTGCTTGGATAATCTGACCTTAATTTTGAAACGATGTGTTGAAACTAACCTTGTCTTGAATTGGGAGAAATGTCACTTTATGGTGAAACAAGGTATAGTTTTAGGACATATTGTTTCAGAAAAAGGAATTGAAGTAGATAAATCGAAAATAGACCTTGTACGTCACTTACCCTCTCCTACTTCGGTTAGAGAGGTACGTTCGTTTCTTGGCCATGCAGGGTTCTATAGGCGTTTTATCAAGGACTTCTCCAAGATGTCCAACCCTCTTTGCCGATTGCTTCAAAAAGATGTGCCATTCAAGTTTGATGAAGAGTGTAATTCGGCATTTAACCAACTCAAGGAGAAGCTAGTCTCGGCCCCCATTATTGTACCTCCAGATTGGAGCCTTCCGTTCGAGCTCATGTGCGATGCATCCGACTATGCATTAGGAGCTGTTCTAGGACAAAGAAGAGACAAGCGGCCGCATGTCATATACTATGCCTCTCGGACTCTCAATGATGCCCAATTGAACTACTCCACGACGGAAAAAGAACTTCTAGCTGTGGTTTTTGCTTTAGATAAATTCCGTTCATATTTAATTGGTACTAAAGTAATCGTTTATTCTGATCATGCAGCTTTGAGGTACTTGATCACGAAAAAGGAAGCAAAGCCGAGGCTTATCCGTTGGATTCTTCTTCTTCAAGAATTTGATATTGAAATCCGGGATAAGAAAGGAAGCGAGAATGTAGTGGCTGACCATTTAAGCCGAATGATCCACGAGGAGCATGAACATGCCGTACCTATCCCTGAAACTTTTCCCGATGAGCAGCTGCTATCCATTGAGGTAAGTGAACCATGGTATGCAGATTTAGTGAATTACTTGGTGGCTAAACAATTTCCAAATGAACTAAACAAGCACCAACGTGATAAGCTTAAAAATGATGCACGTTTCTATGTTTGGGATGACCCTTATTTGTGGAAGTATTGCTCAGATCAAATTGTACGTAGATGTGTGCATGATTCTGAATTTCACTCAATTCTAAGCTTTTGTCACACATATGCATGTGGTGGTCATTTTGGCACACAACGCACTGCCCTTAAGGTTTTAGAGTGTGGTTTTTATTGGCCGACTATATTTAGGGTTGCTAGAACCTTTTGTATGTCTTGTGATCGTTGCCAACGAATGGGTAACATAGGTACCAAGGACCAAATGCCGCAAACCCCTGTCTTTAATGTTGAAATTTTTTATGTTTGGGGCATTGATTTCATGGGCCCTTTCCCTCCATCTTATGGTTTCACTTATATCTTGCTAGCCGTTGATTATGTTTCTAAATGGGTGGAAGCAAAAGCCACCCGTACTAACGATTCTAAGGTGGTTGCAGATTTCGTGAAAACTAACATTTTTGCTAGGTTTGGAATGCCGAGAGTAATCATAAGTGTTGGAGGGTCTCACTTTTGCAATCGGACCATTGAGGCGTTGCTAAGAAAGTACCATGTCAACCATAAGGTCTCCACACCTTACCATCCTCAAACAAATGGCCAAGCCGAGGTGTCTAACCGAGAAATCAAACAAATTTTGGAGAAGACCGTTGGACCAACAAGGAGGGATTGGAGCTTACGTTTAGATGATGCACTGTGGGCATATCGTACGGCATACAAAACACCCATTGGGATGTCACCTTTTCGGCTCGTCTATGGTAAGCCATGTCATTTGCCCGTAGAGTTAGAGCACAAGGCACATTGGGCCGTGAAGACTTTCAACATGGACAGAGATGCAGCGGGAGTTCATAGGAAGCTCCAATTGAATGAACTTGAGGAGATTCGGAATGAAGCCTATGAGAATGCCCGGATGTACAAAGCCAAGACCAAAGCATTCCATGATAAAATGATTCGAACCAAGACCTTCACAGTTGGGCAGAAAGTGTTACTTTTCAACTCTCGCCTACGTTTGTTTCCTGGTAAGTTGCGTTCTAAATGGATTGGCCCGTTTGTTGTTACTAATGTTTTCCCTCATGGTGCAGTGCAAATCAAAAGTTCAAGGACGCAGCAAGAATTCAAAGTGAATGGGCATCGATTGAAGCCCTATTACAAGACGTTTGAGGAGCATGTCGTGGAGGAGGTACCCCTCCATGCCATGGAACCTAGTCAAGCTTAAACGGAGGTACCGTCCGGCTGCAAGACGTAAAAGAAAGTGCTACTTGGGAGGCAACCCATGCATTCAACAAAGGAAGACTTAGAAAGCACTCCAATTCCAGATTCCTAAAAACTCTTCTCTTTGTTGCTATTTCGTTTTTGCCTTGTTAGGTTGTTTAGTTGTTATTGTTTGTTTGTTTATTAATTGTGTGAGTCTATGATTGTAACATTGAGAAAATGTTTGGTTTATTGATAGGCACTGCTAAACAAAGAAAGATGGAGCCTTCACAAAGGGCGTTTACTTGAAGCCCCACTACTGGGCAAAACTCTAGAAGCAGGAGGCATCGGAGCGGAAGGCGTCGAAGCGGAAGGCATCGGAGCGGGAGGCATCAAAGAAGAGGCCTCAATACTTGGCCAAACGCTGGATGAGCCCGGAAAAATGTGCCTCTGGAAGTAAGCCGCAAGCCTTTGACGGTCAGTTTGACGGTCACTTTGCATCCGACCATTGGATTCTTGTAGCTCATCAAGCTTCCTCTTCATACCCGTCGAATAGTTGTTGGCAAGCACGTGCAAACTTCTATTCTCGTACTTAAGCAGTTTGATCTCCTGCTTGAGACTTTCCACCTCTGCCATCAATGATTCCACCTGACGGGAGCGGGCAAGCAGGCGTTGGCCCATGTTGGACACAGAACTCGCACACTGAACACTAAGTGCGAGGGATTCTTGAACGGCCAACTCATCGGACCGTCCTGACAGCAGCCTACTATCTTTTGGAGTGAGGAGGTTCCTAGCTACTATTGTAGCTGTTGTGGCGTCCTGCATCACAGAGTCTTCACCTGAAAGAGGACCGTTAGAAGATAAGAAAGAAGGGCGCCATACGTTACCTTGACGCGGCGCGGCCGTATCACTGCTAAGGCTCAATTCTAAGCTAAGGTTCGATGAGTTTGCCATTTTTCAAAAGTGTTCAAAGAAAAGGAAGGGATGGAGTAAATTTCAAAGGGCCGGAGACGACTTTCAAGAATGGGAAATCTTCAGAGTGTGTTTGTTGTGGTGATCGATAGCTCTATAAGAAGCCAAGGCAACGCGTCCACCGATTCAAAAAGCCGGAATTTCCGGCGTAATTTTGGCGACGCTTTCTCAGCTTTTCAGAAGACGCGTTCCACTTTGTCAAAAGATTTCTTCTTTTCAGACAACACGTGGAGGCCATCATCGCAACTACACATCTTTAGCCGACAAGCGCAAAGTCCGGCGACGCTTTCTCTGCTTTTCAGAAAACGCGTGCAGCTTTTTCAAAAGGAGCCGCATCCGCACGACTACGTGTCGTTCAGAAATCGAAGGGCCACCTGCTCAGAAATCGAAGGGGCGTCGTTCAGAAATCGAAGAGGCGCCACTATCTCTATATATGTCGACCTTCGTCTCTTATGGCAAGGCAAACTTGAAGAAAATGCCCAACTCTTCCTCACCTCTGAGGGCGCACTCCCAGCGAAGCCTCTTGAAATACTCAATTTTTTCTCCCCCAAAGAAGATACCAGAAACCTGGAGTACAAATGAGGCAGAAGGAAACGGTCGATCGAAGCATGTGAAGACAACCACAACAAATACATGTGCTGCTTCATTCGCCGTTTCTTCAAAAGCAAAGGTATCTCATATCATCAAGGTCTAAAGCAAAAGTATCTCATATCATGCTCTTTCCCTGTCCTTTTCTTTGTCCTTGTTATTACTCGCATGGCAAAGTAAACAAAAGCAATCAGAGGCATTTGGAGTCAGTCTTCTGTTCTGGAACCGACTGCCTGGAATCCATTCCTGATTGCTTACCTAGCGTTGCTCTCGAGTAGTCATCTTCAACGGAGCAAGTAAGGCAAGGGAAAATGATACATTGAAGCATGTGGAGACAAACATAGGCTGAGTTATCCTCCAACCCTTTTCAATACGAATTGGAAAGATTGAACAAAGAAACAGACCAAAGGAGTAAGCTCAGACCTTCGGGGGAGACAAAAGAAGCCTGCTGCCCAGTTCAAGAGTAGCACAAAGGAAAATCAACGATGGGAGCAGCGCAGTTCAAGAGGAAGCCTGTGGAATCACAAAGATCAAAGCCTCAATGCAATTACCAAGGAGAAGATGGAATTTACACTCTATAACCAGATTTGCGTCTCTAAACTCTTCTCTTTGTTAATTACATTATGCCATGTTTAGTATGTTTAGTTGTTGTTTGTATGTTTACTTATGTTTTGTGTGAATCTATGCTTAAAACATTGAGGACAATGTTTGATTTAAGTGTGGGGGGGTAACTAAGTATATTTGATGCAAATTCGTGGGATTTTATCACCCATAACTTCAAATGTTGTTCCTTGCTGTTTTAAGGTGTTTTTAAATTGTTTTAGAGTGTTTTAGTGTGTTTTGTTTTATAACTCCGAAAATCACATAAAAATTTGAAAAAAAAAAAAATGTTTTGAAAAGCCTAAAAAGAGTGTTTTGAGTTGTTTTTGTGTCTTAGGGAACCTTCCAACGTTATGATGAGGATTTGGTTTGTAATTGCATGACTGTTAAAAAGAGTTATAAACATGGAGAAAAGTTTAATTTACTCTTGGTATATGCTTAGTTATGGTTATAATGTATGACTTCACATGCAATCATAAAAGAAAAATTCATTTTTGTAACATGCTTGAAGGAAGGAACTCATACAAACGCTACAACCTTGTGAGACTCGAGCTATTACCTTCTTTGGAGAGTTATAATCTGTGATTCTGTGTTTTCTAAAGTTGTTGCATGATCTCATTATTCCTTGCTTGGTTGCTACTTAGAATGCAATTGTATCATGATAGAACTAAATGCTAGAACTTATATCCGTTTCATTCAAAGCATGACATTGAATTGCATAACATATATCAAGATGAAGTTGTGTAGTTGCCATCATAGCCAAATAGCCTTACTTCCCATATTTCGTATATATTAGTTTTAACCCCGTTGAGCCTCGTTTATCCTATTTTCTTTGCTAACCACATCACCCCTTACCTAGCCTAGAGTAGGACTTTCCTATACCCTTGTTCTTAAAGTATAATAAGCATGACTTAAATGAATTCCTTTTGAGTTACATTATGCAAGAAAATGAGTGTGGGGGAGTAAAAGTTTGTTCTTACGTTTATATGTATGTTCCGAGATTCAAAAAAAAAAAAAAAAAAAAAGAGTGAAAATAAGTAAGAATGAACTCACAAGCGTTGATGGGTGAAGAAAGGGTCCAAAAAGTTGAATATGGCCCTAAGTTTTGTGTGACTTTCCCTTGGGTGTTCAAAGTTGATTTTTGCGTTCTAAAGGGAATTCTAAGTGCCTAATTCAAATACTTTGCTCACTATTGCTTTAAGAATGTTTGTTTATCCTTCACCTTTCACTGTTAGCCAATACCCTAGCCCCGTTACACCCCTTTGACTTCTATCTTGAGTGTTGTGTATTTCAATTTGTGGAGTTTGAACTTGGTATGAGGTTATGGTGTCACTGGTTCTCGCGTCTAAGTAGTAGCATTCCATTCATGAGATCATATTCATGTCATTGTCGTAAATCCAGAAAATGCTTTCTTTAATATAACATATGTGAGTGTTAGAATTCATTTTTACATCAATCTTCTCACATATAGCTAGTGTAGGGTGTGTAGTCAGAAAATCTGTGTGAAAAATGAGTGCATATCTTGTAAGGATTTGAGCAAATTCTCTAAGGCATGTTACTACATTCAAAATATAGTTTTAAATGCTTAATTGTGAATTAGTATGTGGTGACTATGATTAAGTATGTACTTAAGTGTAAAGATAACCAAAATCTGTGGGAATAATGATTTTTAACATGTCATGTGCATTGGAAATCCCTGAGGCAACGTTGGAAGGTTTAAGATTGTGTTTGGTTTGTTTCGTTTCGTTTTATTTCGTTTTTTTTTTGTTTTGCTCGAGGACTAGCAAAAGCTAAGTGTGGGGGTATTTGATAGGAGCATATTCATACGACTTAAATGGCTTGTTCTCGTACATTTACGTTATGTTTCTTTAGTTAGTTTAGTCCTTTATGCTTCTTTTGTGTGTTTTCAGGATAGTAAGACGTGTTTGACGAAAGGATGCATTGTGGAGTGTTTTGGAGCACTATTGGACTAAGGATGGATAGCTTATGCTTGGAGCCCAAGTGTTGGATGAAATTGAAGGCCTTGTAAGCACTTGAGGACACAAAACAATGGCCCTAACCCAATTACATTCACCTTGCCTTGGGCTTAACACAAACACCATTCCTTGCCATGCAAGGGGGAGCAATTTGGGTCCATTTCATGTACTTAAACTTTAGCCCAATCCACAATCACTTCAAAGCCATGCAAAACCTTTCAACACCCTTTAATCATTCCCCTTTAAATTATGATTTTATTTCCTAACCCTACATGCATTATTTATTAGCATCTTCACATGCATTCACACACCATCTTCCCTTTTACAAAACACATTGCCGTGCATTTCTTCCCATTTTCTGCACCTTTCCTCCTTGCAATTCCACATGCATTCATCATTATAACCCACCTACATTCCATCTAATCCACATGCCTTCCCAACAATATAATTGAGTAAAACACATGCATTTCCAACATCAAAATCTGCCTTGTGCCGTGCCTTCCCTTCACAATTTCAGCTTTCCTCCTTGCAATTCCACATGCATTCACTTCATCATTACACCACCACTCATTATTTAATCCACATGCACATTCAATCATTCACTCAAGCACCCTTGTGCCATGTTTCCCCCTTTGTTCCCACCCATCACATGCATCATCATCAAACAAACAACACTTTGCCGTGGGCACCATTCCACATTCCAGCTTTCCCTTTTATTTTCCAGCTTTCACATGTTGTCCTAGCTGTTTTTTCCATCATTCCTCCACACAAACACCTTAAACAAACAGCCATATACATCTCCACTCCTCCTATAAATACCCTTGCATGCATTCATTCACTCCCCACTCCATATTTCCATTCACAACACTTCACACAACACAAACACAACCCTTGTGCCGCAAATCATTTCCATTTCTGTGCAGTTTTTCTCCTCCATTGCAGCCACTATCCAACCACTTCCCATCCCTCCAAAACACTTCACATAATCCCCAAAGCTCACCTTAGACCTTGTGCTACAACAACGAGGAAGAAAAGAGTGCCTAAACGTTCATACAATTCAAGTTTGAGTTGTTGGAATGTTTAGGTGTTTCTTTGATTTCAAAGTTATAATTTAATTCTCTTGGTTTTGTACGTATGAGGAATGGAAGATAAGAGTGCCTAAACGTTCATACAATTCAAGTTTGAGTTGTTGGAATGTTTAGGTGTTTCTTTGATTTCAAAGTTATGAGGAACTAAACCCCCTTTAGCTAGGGGGTGATTCGAAACTATGTTTATATTTGCAATATGAATTGATTACTTTTGGTTGGAATTTCATAAGTTGTGGATTCAATTTGTTTAACTGTTTGATTGATAACTTATTTATGAATGTTTATTAAGAATGCGCGCTTAATTTTCATGCATAAATATGACGCTAGAATATAAGTGAATTTCACCTAATCGTAATGAACTTATATTCACAAGTAGTGGAGGTTGCTTATAAACAAATCGCGTTAAACGAATTCTTGGCATAAGTTTCATGCGTTTTCCATAGTAACGAATGCCTCGTCGATGTTTATGATTTCCGTTGAACTTAATGATCTTTGTTGAATGTCTTTATCATGCGTATTCCATAGTTAGGGACTTTGATTAAGAATAATTTGGTTGTAATGCGTATTCCATTCAATCCAATGAATCTAGGGAAATCTGAAAGTTAATTTAAGCGGACCTAATTAACTTGGAGCATTGAGTTTCACAACTTATCGAAAGACCAACTGAGAATCAATATTGTATGCAAGTGTAACATGTGTGGAGAAGAACCCCTTGGCTATTCCATCATCCATATTTTCATCACATTCATATTTACATTTTGCCTTTAATTATATTCTGTCCATTTAATTTAATATCGTCCAAACACATTTCCCCCATATTTCGTTGAGTCTTAATCATTCGTATTTGTTTTATTTTTGTATCTTTAAGCTTTTGGAGTCATAAACACTTTCAAATTCGTCTAAAT
The DNA here is from genome assembly GCF_041283825.1 of Pyrus communis. Classification (NCBI taxonomy): domain Eukaryota; kingdom Viridiplantae; phylum Streptophyta; class Magnoliopsida; order Rosales; family Rosaceae; genus Pyrus; species Pyrus communis. The sequence continues at coordinate 22,786,110 of NC_142565.1, forward strand.
CAAGTTCTAGTTTCTATTTGAGTCAATTTGATTGTTTTAGGCAGTTTGAGTTTTCAAAGCTATTCTGAGTCATAGTAGTCTTGTTAAGAGTCTTTTAATTTAGTTTTTATGTTTTTAAGTCAATTTAGAAGGTTTTAGCAAGCCCTCCTAATCCCCGGTCTAGAACGATCCCTCACTTATCCATTCTACTACAATTGTCAAACGAGGGTTTAATTTGAGTGTCAAGTAAATCTCGCATCAAGAGGAAGATGAACGGTCTGCTCACAACGTGTGAAGGTGGAGAAGAAGAGGAAGAAGATGGGAAAAAGAAGAAGAGTTGGACAAAGAGAAAGAGAAATTAATATATTTTTGTTATAGATATTATATTAAAGTGTGATTGTGTAAATTTTAGATTAGATTTGATACGAGTTATTTTTTCCTATTTGCATTGTATTTCTTGGAGAAGAATGATCATTTCCTCCTTTATTACTATAAATAAAGGCATTGTGTAGGGAACATAACACTTGCTCACTACAACCCTACAAACACCTCTCTCACCCCTCTCTCTAGCTTGTTAGATTAAATAAGTCACAAAACATTATCAGCACGCTCCTATCGCTACGCTTAGGAATTTGACGTATGATGTGTGGTTTTGATCAAATTCTCCTAATCTACAACCTAATTGGGATGTTCAACTTAGGTTCCAAATTAAAAGTCTTTAGCATGCAAGAAAACGTTAAAGAACCAAAGAAAATACTTGGCAGGATGTTTGCATAGCATTCTCTTCATTCATTCACATGTCTACCAAAATTAAGCATGATGTTCACTATAATCTTGATCAAATGATCTGTAAGAAATCCTAATGGTGATCAATCATTAAAATTAACAAACGATTCAGTGAATGAAACAAGAGACAGATTGATGAATTGAATATTTTAACATAAAAACATCGATCAATTGTGCAAGGCTACGTCGAAATCCCTAGCTATGAATTTAGTTACACATCATGTTCACAAAGATGAAATTGGAAATACACAACATGAGTGAAAATAAATCAAAGAGAGAGGTAACCCTTGAAGCAATCTGATGCTAAACTTCTCCAAGAACAGCCTGTCGGGATGAGTCTTCGATGATGTTAGAGTGTATAGAATGGGTGGAGTTTTGAGTGTGGATGAAAAGAGAGAAAAATAGTGACTGGAGTTGTGAAATTCACTCAGAATGAAAGGTGTATGTAAAAATGGCTGAAAGGCTAGGTTTTATGATGTTAAAGAGCTGTTACATATCGCCAATACATCCCAGTAATTGGGCATTTAATTCCCACATTTTGTTGTTGTTATTGGTCTTATAAAGAGCCATATTCATCACCATATTTAGTTTCCACTTTTAATTCTTTGTCTACATCAGCATCCTTATTCAATTCTCCATTTTTAGCACCATTTTGCCTTATTTGTCCTCAACTGAGCTCCAAAATACGATTAGCTGCACACTAACACAAAAGAGGGTAAAATGCAACTAGTTTAACTCAAAAATATCACAAAGGGACTAGGAATGGATGATATAAATGTATGAAATATATGAGTTATCAAATACACCAAAACCTGGTTTTTGCTGGTCTTTGAGCAAAACTAAAATTGAAAACAAACATAACAAAGAAAAATCTAACTAGACCACTTTCTCTGGCTAAACGATTGCACTGACCTCTAGGTGTCCCTAGTAGGAGGAGTTGTGTCTCCTGAGGGTTTACAGCGATGACGCCCATAAACATCTACAGACTTGACAAATGAATTGGTTAAAACTCACTTGAAACAAACTAATAAGAACCAATGAATGTTTAGTCATACCATCAAACAAAACACTGCCACTTCAAAGAATCATATCATGTGTGTAGTGTAAAAGTATTGCTCCATGACTCATGACTTCAAGAGCACCATACTCAAAGACAGAAGATAGAATTTGCCTCAACTCTAATTCTCAAAGATTGCCACGCAAATTTTCACTTAGATCCTAAGGTTTTGTCTCTCATCAAACATATATGAGTGAAGTTATGTAGAAGGGAATCAAAATTCTCACATATGAAATATGAAATAAAAGCACAGTTTCTGAATATATCTCATGAAAGGAATCAAACACTAAGAATATGGATGGCACACATACTTACCAGCACCCATAAATATATCCCCAAAGATCAGCTAGGTATTTCACTAGGTTTTAATGTAAGGCTTAGGCTAGGGCTACGAAAGAATGGATAGGAAATACTAGAGCTTGGGACATACCAAAGTGTCTTTGTTGTAAAACCAACAAGCTCTCCTCTTGACTTGATCTTACTTGTTTGGCAACCAGGACCCATGTGCGATAGTGAAAGGACTTGGAAATTGCATTTTCTTTGATCATCTTTATTTTTTTGGAACTTATTTTATTTTGCAATTCCAGCACATGTTACCTCGGTACATGCCACTTTTTTTATGTAGAGCTCAATCATTATCTGTCTTCATCACTTTGTTATTTCCCAAACTATAGGGTATGGCTGTAATGGGCTAAGTATCTCTGATTGAGATGAAATGGTAGGGAAATATAGTGGTGAGAGAAGAAAAAGGCTAAAATTGTTTTGCTTCAAAAATGATGAATGGAACACATAAAGGGTTAGGAATAAAGCCATTTGGTGGTTAAAACATGCGTAGCCTAACATCGTCTCAATGGGTTCATTCATAAGTGATAATAAACACATGGTATCTGCAACAGAGAATTATTCTTAGCATTCAATCAAAGAAGCAAATAGGCTTAAAATAACTCACTAGGGTAGCCTCCACTATTCTTCTTCCAGGACTTGAGAATGACACTTTAATCACCATAATTCAAGAGTAATAACTTTGTAAACTACAAAAATTATGATATGGAACTTTTCATGATAGCACCATAGTCAGATTGTATACACAGCCATCATATACATTCACATTAGTAAGCAAAAGCAAACTTTAACAAAAATGCAAAAGCAAAAGAAAATTTTCAATTTCCAACACCCCCAAACCTAAACCAAGCATTGTCCTCGATGCTTAAAAATGAATGGAATACATGTAATGTGAATAGGTAGAGTGCACATGGAATAAAACAAAAACAAAGAACACACAAATAAAAGGAAAGAACACAAACCCAGGTAGGTTGCCTCCTAGCAAGCGCTTTATTTAATGTCTAGGCAAGACATGATAGCGTGTCTAAGTTGTCGTAAACTCGAGAGAATCTAAAACTTGAAAGGCCTGCTCCTCTGCAACATTCTCCAAATAAAGCTTCAAACGCTGCCCATTGACCTTAAATTAGGTGTCATTCTTGATGTTCTCTATCTCCATAGCTCCATGGGGAAATATTTGAAGCACTTTGAAGGGTCCAACCCATCTAGACTTCAATTTACCTGGAAAAAGTCGTAAACATGAGTCATACAAAAGCACTTTCATACCTGGTTCGAACTCTTTCCGGAGAATTGCTTTGTCATGGTAGAGATTGGTTCGTTCTTTGTAAATCTTAGCATTCTCATATGCTTCATTTCTGAGCTCTTCCAACTCATTAAGTTGGAGCTTCCTTGCTACACCAACTTCCTTGAGATCAAAATTGAACTTTTTTATGGCCCAATATGCATTGTGCCCGAGCTCCATTGGCAAATGACATGCCTTTCTGAACACAAGTCGATAAGGGCTCATTCCAATTGGGGTCTTGTATGCTGTTCGATAAGCCCAAAGTGCATCATTCAACCTAAGTGACCAATCCTTCCTTGTAGGGCTAACGGTCTTCATCAAAATGTTCTTTATTTCCCTATTACTGATCTCCACTTGGCCCGAGGTTTGAGGATAATATGGAGTTGCCACTTTATGTATGATGTTGTACTTCTTCATCAATGCCTCGAAGGGTTTGTTGCAGAAGTGGCTGCCACCATCGCTAATGATAGCTCTCAGACTTCCAAACTTACAAAAAATCAGATCCTTAAGAAAATTCAAAACAATCTTGTGATCATTAGTTCGTGTAGCTCCTGCTTCAACCCATTTGGATACATAATCTACTGCCACTAGTATGTATATGTATCCAAAAGAGGATGGAAATGGTCCCATGAAGTCGATTCCCCACACATTGAACAGCTCCACCACCAAAATGTTGTTCAATGGCATTTCATTCCTGCAGTTGATGTTCCCCATTTTTTGGCACCTATTACACTTAGAACAAAAATCAAAAGCATCTTTAAATAATGTAGGCCAAAAGAAACCAGATTGTAGAACCTTTAAAGCTATCTTTTTGGCACCGAAATGTCTTCCACATGCCAATGCATGACTGAATTTTAATATACTTTGTTGCTCACTCTTCGAGACACATCTTCGGATGATTTGGTCAGGGAAATACTTGAACAGATATGGCTCATCCCAAACATAGTGTTTCACCATTGAAAGGAACTTTTTTTTCTCTTGAAAAGTGAACTCATCTCTAATACACCATAAGCAAGATAGTTAACAAAATCAGCATACCATGTCTCTTTTTCTTGAATGACAAAGAGTTGTTCATCCGGGAATGATTCATTGAGAGGTAAAATTTGTCCATCTCCATGGTTTTCATCAACAATGCGGGACAAGTGGTCAGCAACAACATTTTCACTCCTTTTCTTGTCTCGAATTTCCAGGTCAAACTCTTGTAACAAGAGTACCCAAAGAATCAAGCATGGTTTAGGATCCTTCTTTGTCAACAAATGCCTAAGAGCTGCATGGTCAGAGTAAAGAATTACTTTAGAGCCAACAAGACATGAACGAAATATTTCTGAAGCAAAAACAACAGCAATCAACTCTTTCTTGGTTGTGGAGTAATTGAGTTGAACATCATTTAATGTCCAGCTTGCATAGTAAATCACATGTGGAAGCTTATTCACTCTTTGACCTAAAACAACACCAATAGCGTAGTCAAAAGCATCACACATTAATTCAAAAGGTAAAGACCAATCTGGTGCCATAATAATAGGAGCAGAGGTTAGTTCATGTTTCAAGGTATTAAATGCATTCATACAATCTTTATCAAAGTGAAATACAACATCTTTAGCCAAAAAATTGCACAATGGATGATTGATCTTGGAAAAATCTTTAATGAAACGACGATAAAACCCAGCATGTCCTAGAAAGCTTCTGACTCCCTTCACTAAAGTAGGGGCTGCCATATTTGAGATGATGTCAATTTTTGCTTTGTCAACTTCAATTCCCTTGCTGGATATTACATGACCCAACACAACACCTTGTTTCACCATGAATTGACACTTTTCCCAATTGAGAACCAAATTTGTTTCCTGACATCTTTGAAGCACTAGAGAGAGGTGGTTAAGGCAATCAACAAAAGAACAACCAAAAACTAAAAAATCATCCATAAATACCTCAATAAATCTCTCAACCATATCCGAAAAGATCGCTAACATATATCTTTGGAAAGTTGTTGGGGCATTGCAAAGTCCAAAGGGCATCCTCCTATATGCAAAAGTGCCAAAGGGACAGGTGAATGTAGTATTCTCTTGATCTTTCGGAGCTATTGCAATTTGATTATAACCTGAATATCCATCAAGAAAACAATAATGTGAGTAACCAGCTAATCGCTCAAGCATTTGATCAATAAAAGGCATAGGAAAATAATCTTTTCTAGTGTGTAAACTCAACTTCCTGTAATCGGTGCAAGCACGCCAACTAGCTGCAGATCTTGTGTGTACATCTTTGTTCTCATTTTTTACCACTGTGATTCCAATCTTCTTAGGCACTACTTGAACAGCACTGACTCGTTTGCTATCAGAAATTGGGTATATGATACCCACATCTAGCAACTTCAACACTTCATCTCTCACTACTTCTTTCAGGTGTGGATTGAGCCTTCGTTGTGGTTCACGGGTTGTTTTCGGTCCTTCCTCCAATAAAATCCGATGCATGCACATGGTAGGGCTTATTCCCTTGATATCTGCAATAGACCAACCAATGGCTAATTTGAACTCTTTTAACACCCTAATTAGCTTATCTTCTTCCATTGGGGGTGAGGTCAGATGCTATGATAACTAGAAGAGTTTCAAGTTTAGCTATGTAAGCATATTTTAGATGTGGTGGAAGTGGTTTAAGCTCAAGTTTTGGAGGTTTAGCAATGGAAGGTATCAGATGTGTGGCAAACGGTTGTAATGACTCTATAAGAGGTGAAATGGTGGGAGGATATGGTTTTAATGCTTCCAAGGCAGCCACAACTTCCATGAGTGCATATTCTTCGTCAAACTTATCATGAGATTGACTTAAAACAAATTGTAACAGATCATTAGATTGTGTCTGCAAAAACTTACAGAAAACAAATGAGTCAAACACAGCAACCGAACAACAATCAAGTGAACTAGAAGGGTGAGAAAGAGATTCAAACACTTTGAATTGTACAGTTTCTCCTAGCATGGTCATGGTGAAAAAACCATTTTGCACATCTATGATAATCTTTGCAGTGGCCATAAAGGGTCTTCCAAGCAAAATAGGTAACTCACAATCATGTATAAGAGCTTCTTCCATATCCTACACTACAAAATCAGCAGGCAAAATTAGTTTGTCAACTTAAACGAAGATATCTTCCACTATACCTCTTGGATATTTCACTGATCGATCAGCAAGTTCCAATGAACTAGTTGTTGCCTTCAAATCCCCCAAACCAAATTGAAAGTACACTAAATAGGGCATTAAATTGAAGTTAGCACTCGAATCGAGCATAACCTTTTTTACTAACTTGTCTTCAATAGTGACATTGATAGAAAAACTACCTGGATCTTTGAGTTTTGGTGGAAGCTTTCTTTGAAGCACAACACTCACATTTTCAGACACCATCATCCTCTCATTGGGTCCATACTTTCTCTTATAGTTGTTCAGCTCCTTGAAGAATTTCCCATACGCTGGCATATTCCTAATGACATCAAGCAAAGGTAAATTAACATTGACTTTACTTAAAATATAAAAAATTCCTTTAAATGACTTATCCTGCTTGCTTTTGGCAAGTCTTCCAGGAAATGGGATGGAAGGAGTGTAAGGTTTTTCAGCCTTATGAAGATTTGGTGCTTCAAATGAAAAAAATGACATTGCTTGGTTTTTCATTTGGTTTCTCATTCTCTTCTTGAGTCGCACCTGCATTCACATGATCAAATTCATTAGTAACTTCATTGCCAACTCCATTATTAATAACCTTACCACTTCTAAGTGTAGTAATTGCTTTGGCCTACCCTTGGTTCCTTTGAAGTATCCCCGGTTGGCTCGGAAACTTTTCGGCCTCTCTTTGACTCAAAACATCTTCAATCTGACCTAATTGTGTCTCCATTTTGGTTAGAGCAGCCGAATGTTGTTGGAGAGTACTATTGGTAGTTTACTGGAATTAAACGGTGTTTTGGGCTAGAAATTTGACCATATCTTCAAGTGTAGTGGTAGGCTTTGGTTGGAAATTTTGAAACTGATTGTTATTTTTCCATGAGAGGTTGGGATGATCTCTCCAACTAGGGTTATATGTATTAGAGTATGCATCATTACTTGGCCTTTGATTGTAAGAGTTCATGAGATTCACTTGCTCTTGGACGAATTCGGGATAAGCCTCACTAGCTGAGCATTGATAAGTAGGATGACCTGGTATGTTGCAAATGGCACATACCTCAGCTATCTTGGGCACCATATTGAGCACATAATCAAGCTTCTTTTCCAAACTAGCCACCTGCAATGCAAGATCAATATTAGAACTCATTTTATACACTCCAGCCCGTTTACCTCTTGTATCTTTGTTTTGAGCATTAGATCCCAACATCTCATAGATGTTATATGACTCTTGAGCATTCTTTTTTTTCAAAGCTCCACCTGCTGCATTATCAACAATCGATTGAGATGTTTGGGCTAATCTATCATAAAAAAATTGCATTTGTAAGTAAGGAGGTAACCCATGATATGGACATTGCAGCAAAAGGCCTTTAAAGCACTCCCAACATTCATTGAAATGTTCCCCATCATCTTGGTTAAAGTTAAAGATTTGCCCCCTCAAAGTGGTGTCTTTTGAGTAGAAAAAAACTTCTCTAAAAATTTCTTAGCTACGGCATCCCAAATGGTCAGCAAACCAGGTGCTAAAGTCATTAGCCAACCCTTAGCCTTATCTTTCAATGTGTTCGGAAAGACCCTCATCCTCAAATTTTCTTCATTCGCTCCCTGCAAAGGTAAACCACTCACAACATTATAAAATTCTTTAATATGGGCTAGCATATCTTCGTTAGGTAAACCATAAAAAGAAGGAAGCATATGAAAATGTGAAGATTTGAGATCATAGTTTCTAGCTTAAACATGCAACAAGATGCACGAAGGTGAATTTGGTATAACCGGTTGAGCATAATCCCCCAAAGCTTGATTGTCATCATTATTGTCAGCCATCTTTTCTTCTCCATCTGAATTAGAGTGCTCAGAATAAGCACCTACACTCACTGATCTAGAAGATTGATCGTCCACTTCTTCACGGTTAATTTGAGCACTAGTTGATAGAAAGTTCTCAAAAGTGTTACTCTTTATATGTTCAAGTCTTTGGCCTATCTCAGCAAGTTTGTCGGACATATAATACCTGAGAAATAGAAAGAAAACAAATGAAATTTAGAAATCTAAACTAAAAATGAAAATAAATAGGGTTTGAAGAACAAGCAATTATAGGGGGCTCAAATCAGTCCCCGACAACGGCGCCATAATTTTTTTGTGTTCCGTCCGATTGCAATATATGGTTAGTATAATGGCACAAGTAAGGGTGTCGAACCATAAGGATTGATTAGACCTTTATAAATTACTAGCCTTGAAAGAACCCTAACTAAACGATGAAAATAACAAATTAAATGTAGGTTGTGTGTTGTTAATGAGAATAACTAAAAATGCAACAAAAATGTAACAACGAATGATAAGTTGATTGAGAAACGATGAGGATGGGTCCAGGGATTTCGAGTTCACCATTACAAAACCAATTCCATATTTATAAAGTTAAATTGTATTCAATTACCAACCTGTTTCCAGAGTTCGCTTTACATATATATGATCAGCCATATGATGTGTAGTTTTGATCAAATTCTCCTAATCTACAACCTAATTAGGATGTTCAACTTCAGTTCCAAATTAAGAGTCTTTAGCATGCAAGAAAACATTAAAGAACCAAAGAAAATACATGGCAGGATGTTCGCATAGCATTCTCTTCATTCATTCACATGTCTACCAAAATTAAGCATGATGTTTACTATAATCTTGATCAAATGATCTGTAAGAAATCCTAATGGTGATCAATCATTAAAATTAACAAACAAATTTAACAAACGATTCAGTGAATGAAACAAGAGACAGATTGATGAATTGAATATTTTAACATAAAAACATGGATCAATTGTGCAAGGCTACATCAAAATCCCTAGCTATGAATTTAGTTACACATCATTTTCACAAAGATGAAATTGGAAATACACAACATGAGTGAAAATAAATCAAAGAGAGAGGAAACCCTTGAAGCAATTCTGATGTTGAACTTCTCCAAGAACAGCTTGTTGGGATGAGTCTTCGATGATGTTGGAGTGTATAGAATGGGTGGAGTTTTGAGTGTGGATGAAAAGAGAGAAAAATAGTGACTAGAGTTGTGAAATTCGCTCAGAATGAAAGGTGTATGTAAAAGTGGCTAAAAGGCTAGGTTTTTTTATGTTAAAGAGCTGTTATAGATTGCCAATACATTCCAGTAATTGGGCATATAATTCCCACATTTTTTTTGTTGTTATTGGTCTTATAAAGAGCAATATTCAACACCATATTTAGTTTCCACTTTTAATTCTTTGTCTACATCAGCATCCTTATTCAATTTTCCACTTTTAGCACCATTTTGCCTTATTTGTCCTTAACTGAGCTCCAAAATACGATTAGCTGCACACTAACACAAAAGAGGGTAAAATACAACTAGTTTAACTCAAAAATATCACAAATGGACTGAGAATGGATGGTATAAATGTATAAATATGTGAGTTATCAGGAAATGTGCCCTAAAGCCAATCATATGATGGTACTTTACAGACATTTCACATGTTAAACTAATCTAGTTTAATACACACACACACACATATAAAGGGCAAAGATTATTGTTTAAAGCCGTCTCATACAAATGTTATATGCTTAAACGGTAAGTCTAAGGAATATGTAATTGGGAGAATATGATCTAAAGAAGTTAGATTGATGAGATCATTCTCTTTCGTATGCATATCCTAAATGTTCCTGATCATAGGATTGCCAATTGGGCATTGACAGTCCGTTAAGATCAGTACGTGCTATGTCTTCTTTTAGAAAAAGTGACTGGTCTCGAGCCATTGGTGTGACTGAAACCAAGACAATCATATAGGTGCTCAATAGAGAATGAGTCCACTGAACGCGATCAACGAGGAGTTCTCATACTCATGTCACATGAGAACTCATGGTTGGAATAATGCAAAGTCGTCATTTGACCTGAGGCATCATAGTTGTCATGTGGTTAGGTCCTTGATCTTTGACTATATCAAAGTCACACTGTCAAAGGGTGTCCACGACATAGTTAAGGTTAAGCCACTTAGCCATGGAGGCAAGTGAATGCGCAACAAGGGATCTCTAACCTTTAAACCGTTTGAGGGAGAATACTCTATGATATGATTAAGAATCTCTGGCCAGAGTATGAATGAGATTTAGGAAGTCATTCCAAATCACATTCAAGGTAATCATATTGATGCGAAACTTATACGCACACAAATTTAACCCTCTTTTTGTCAATTGTAGTAAGTATGTAAGTAGGGATCGTTCTGGACCGGGGATTAGGAGGGATTGTTAATCACTTGGATTTGACTCAAAAAAAACGTAAAAACACAATATAAAACACTATACTAGACTCTAAGAATGCAAAACTAAACTTTAATTCACTAAGACAAACCTAAAGACTCAAAATGCTTTAAAAACACAAACTAAATTGATTTCTAACTAAATTGAACAATAAAGTAAAGGGGGATTGAGTTTTGGACGAGATTAAACTAAATGCACAGATTCTAATTAAAACAGATTGTAAAAACGAAATTGATGAAATAAAATGATGAAAAACTAGTTAGAGGGTTCCTTATCCACACATGAACATAAGCATATAATTTGACTCCCAATTATGACTTCAACAAACGATGAATGACAATGCTCCAAGTTAATTAGGTCCGCTTAAACTAACTTTCAGATTTCCCTAGATTCATTGGATTGAATGGAATACGCATTACAACCAAATTATTCCTAATCAAAGTCCCTAACTATGGAATACGCATGATAGAGATATTCAACAAAGATCATTAAGTTCAACGGAAATCATAAACATCGACTAGGCATTCATAACTATGGAATATGCATGTTAATCCAGCCTAGGGTTTACTAAACACAATCGTGACTAGCGATCTTTACTACTCATGAATATAAGTTCATAACGATTAGGTGAAATTCCCTTATATCCTAGCATCAAGTTTAGGCATGCAAATTAAGTGTCGACCCTCAACCCACATACATAAACAAGTTCTTAATCAAAACAGAAAAGTAAACCACATCTAAAGTTCATGAATTCATAACTGGAGTAAATCAAATCATAACCAACATATGTACATGGCTTCAAATTCGCCTCTAACTAAAAAGAAATTAGTTCCACATGTTTAATATAATTGAACAACAAGTTAAATTAAACATGAAAACAGAAACAAAAGAAGAAAGAACTCCAAAAGTTAAAGATGAAATTGATGGAATTGAATGGATGAATGCTAGCTAAGGGGTTCATCTCCACATATGTTATACTTGCATAATAAAACGATTTCCAATTGCATTTCAATAAACCATGAAACTCAACGCCCCGGGTCAATTAGGTCCGCTTAAATTAACCGTCAAGTTTTCCTTAAGTTAATGAATTGGATGGGTTAGCGCAACGCAATTCACAACATTCTCCAAAAGTCCTTTACGTGAAAAGCACAATAAAGATACAATCAAAGATCATTAAGCATCATGAAAACTATAAGTGTTGACGAGGCATTCGTTACTATGGAATACGCATGAAACTTATGCCAAGAATTCATTTAACGCGATTGTTTATAAGCAACCTCCACTACTTGTGAATATAAGTTCGTAACTATTAGGTGAAATTCACTTATATTCTAGCGTCATATTCATGCATGAAAATTAAGCGTGCACTCTCAATAAACATACATAAATAAGTTATCAATCAAACGGTTAAACAAATTGAATCCACAACTTATGAAACGCAATTAGAAGTAATCAAATCAAAATGCAAGCATAAACATATATTTCGAATCACCCCCTAGCTAAAGGGGGGTTTAGTTTCTTATAACTTTGAAATCAAAGAAACACCTAAACATTCCAACAACTCAAACTTGAATTGTATGAACGTTTAGGCACTCTTCTCTTCCATTCCTCATACGTACAAAACAAAGAGAATTGAATTTAAACATTGAAATCAAAGAAACACCTAAACATTCCAACAACTCAAACTTGAATTGTATGAACGTTTAGGCACTCTTCTCTTCCTCGTTGTTGTAGCACAAGGTCTAAGGATAGTTTGATGGTGTGAATGTGTATGAATGGATGAGGAGTGATGGAAATGAATGGAAGGGAAGGCACGGCCTTGGGGGGTTGTGGATTTGGGAGAAAGGTGGATGAATGTGCATGTGGATTAGGTTGTGAAAGCATGTGTTGATTTATGAAGATGCATGTGCAATGAAGTGGAATGACAGCTAGGTTGAATATGCATGTGGAATGCATGATTGTTTATGATGATGTGCACGGCAAGGTTGAAGAAATGATTATGGATGCATGTGTTGAATGATTTCTTGGTGAGGGATGTGGAGTGGCTTTTTAGAATCTAGGGTGCATGTGCACGGCAAGGTTGGAGAAATGATTATGGATGCATGTGATGAAGTGGTGATGAATGTGGATTAAAGGAATTCATGTGCAATGGATATAGGAAAGGTTTAAATGTCCTAAAACTAAAGGGAACAAGGTTCCAACACTTTGGTCTTCAATTAGGTCTTCAATTTCGTCCAACACTTTGGCTCCAAGCATAAGCTATCCATCCTTAGCCCAAAAGTGCTCCAAAAGTCTCCAAAATGCATCTTTTTGCTCCTTTAGCCCTTTGGACCTACAAACACACGAAAATAGCTTAAAGTACTAAAATAACTAAAGAAACATAACGTAAATGCACGAGAACAAGCCATTTAAGTCGCATGAATATGCTCCTATCACATATAAGTAAGAGAATCATATTGGATAGAAGACATGAATAAACTATCAAACCAAACAATGTGGTCAAGAGTATTGTATTAGAGAAAGATTGTATTGCATCGTAATCCTAAACTGAATAGGTTATCCACCTCTTCTTATTAGCTTAGGTAGCCATGATATACTGCTAGGTGTCACTCATGGTTTGTGGAAGCCCTAAAGGTGTATAATCACTAAAGGGAGAATTGAATGTATGTTTCAATTCACAATCGATTTGAAGAGTTCTAATCGCCCACTGCCTCGCTAAAAGGAACCTAATGGATCATACACCGAGTAAGGTAGAGATTGAAGAAACAACGGAGATGAGTAAGGATAATTAAATGATTTAATTATTTATGGATAGGATTAATTAATATGTTAATTAATCAAACAAATAAGTTCGTTATAGACCTCCGATTAGTTTTGGGCCTCAAGGCCCAATGGGATTTGAATGTCAAGTCCAATAACTCAAGTTGTATGATAACTTAAAAACACAAAGGGCTTCAAAGCCCAAATAACCTACAATGGCCGACCATATAGAGAGGGGCAGTGAACTTGCCTTAATTGCAAGTCTGCCACTCCATTGTGAAGTGGTATAAAGGTAACTTTATAGCCATTTCATCCTTAGGGTTTTCTTAGAGGAAAGATGAGAAAATTTTGGCTCTCGCTTTCTTTCTAGAGAGGTTGGCCACCATGGGGGAATTTACTATCATCTAATTCTTCCACGGTCATTCATCTTCTTCGTTAACCATCCTTGGTGTCGGAACTTAGAGGTCTCCAACTTTGGGGACTTTTGGAGAAACCAATTCTTCCATCCATATCCAAGAAGACATGGAACCAAGAAGCAAAGTTCCTCCATCCACATCCATGGAGCCAAGGAGCAAGGTGACAAAGGAAAGAAGGCCCTCATATGGGTGATTAACCTTTGCTAAGCAAAGAGGTGTTTCAAAGGTATAAAGAAATCTCAACTCTTTCTCTTAGATCTTGAGTTGAGTCTTGGTTCACCACAACTACTAAGCCTTGAATTTCATGGGTAAAGTTTTGTTTTTGAGTGTATTAAAGCATGATTCCACCTTTTAATTGTTAATAGCATGCATAGATGTTGCTCAAATGAACTAGTTTTCACAAATATTTCCTTCACTCCCATGTGCTGCAACCCACAGTACTGCGTCCCCCTGGGTTCACTTGCACTGTGAAGCAGTAGATCCTTGCCCCCAGTGAATTCTCTTGGATCTGGCCCAGCAGATTGGGCTTGCTTTGTGCAACCCAGAAAGCTTGTAGCTTTTTTGAAGCTCAGCCCGTGCCTATCCCAGCCTAAATTTGGGCATGGACCTCATGTCACCAATTTACTCAACCTACCCGTGGGCTTTGGTCCAAATTTTTTGGGTCCCGAGTTTTAAATAGCTATTTTTTAGGCCTTTGGGTTTATAATTTTTTCGCCCAACCTTTAATTTGGCCCAAAGTCTAAATAATTAATTCAATTATAATCATAGGCCCCGAAGACCTATTTGCATGTTTTTGTTGCATACTTTTGTGTATATATATATGTGTGTGTGTGTGTGTGTGTGTGCATGTGTATGTGTGTGTATGTGTGTGTGTGCGTGCGTGTGTGTGTGTATGTGTGTGTGTGTGTTTCCTTGCAGGAACCTATGAACCTAAAGTTCATAATTCTTTCAAAACCCAAAGTTTTCGAAATATGCCTTGTTTGAAATCCCGAAGTTTTTCTTAAAACATCACCCATGAAAACCCGAAGCTTTTCATGTAAATTTTGACCAATAAATGTCTATTAGAACCTAACTGTTCTACTCCTATGTGAATGGATTTGTCTCCATTACACTAACCACATTCTCATCCATCTATTTTGTGAAAGGGACATGTCGAATTTGAACAAACTCGACTTTATTGCTTTAGATGTCTTTGGAAGAAACTACTCAAGTGGATCCAAGATGTGAAGCTCTACCTCGCCGTAAAGAATTGGTGACCAGCCATTGAAGCTGAGAAAGCCACTGCCATGATCTTCATCTGAAGACATATTCATGATGCACTGCAAACTGAGTACCTTGCTGAGGAAGATCCACGAGCACTTTGGGTCGTTTTGGCCGATTGTTTTGATCACCAAAGCGATATCTTTTTGCCTGAAGCAAGAAACGACTGGTAGCATTTGGACTTCCAGGACTTTAAGTCTGTGAATGAATTCAATTCTAAAGTTTGTCGAATCCAATCACTTCTCAAGCTTTGTAACGTGCACTTGACCGAAGAAGATCTCCTGGAAAAAACCTATTTGACCTTCTCTACGACCAATATTGTGTTGCAACAATAATATAAGGATTAGAAGTTCACTAGGTTTTTGAATTTGATCTCTGTTTTACTTCTTGCTAAAAAGCAAAATTAACTGTTGATGAAGAATCATTAAGCTCGAACTACTGGTGCAATCGATGTGCCTGAAGCACACCATAGCGAGAATCAATGCCTAAATCGCCATTCTAGGCGTGTTAGGGGTAGTTAGAAGCCACCCCGTCAAGGTCAATTGAGCCAAGGCCCATCCAAATGAGGAAACAGAGCCCAGAAGTGTCCTAGCTTCGCTTTCAATGCCTTGAACTTCAAGAATAAAGGCAAAGCATGGTGTGTGAATATGTGCTACCATTGTAGCTCAAAGGACCATTGGTTATGTGTTTGCCATGCTCCATTGGAGGTTGTAGCTGAATCTCATTCTCGTTTTAAGAAGTTTGAATCAAACTTTATAGATGAATTGGAGAATACAAAGATGGAGGTTTCTGATTTTCAGGAGACCATTACCCCTATGGAAGAGTAGAACCTTAGACATAGACCATTTTTTAGTTGAATTTTAGACCCCTGGGGCCAATTTCCACTAAGTGGCGTAACCTCCCCCCCCCCCCCCCCCCTTTTTTCAACCTTTGTTTTTTTTGTTGAAGTTTTGAAAAGTTTTCCTTTATGTTTGGATTATTTGTTCATGCTTTGTTTTAATTTTAGATATTAAGTTTATGGATTACCATCCTTGAATATTGCAATTATTTTGAATGGATATATATGTTTTTATAATTTTTATGCATGTGATCGATTCAAATTAATTTTGTTTCTAGGTATGACTAGTGGGAAAGTTAGTTGTCTAGCAGATGGTGCAACCACGCACACCGTTTTGCATGAACACATCTATTTCACTAACTTTGTACCTAAGAATTCACCTCTAACAACCCTCTCAGGGCCATCCAACATGATCAAAGGATACGGTAAGGCACGTATAATGTTGGCCAATGGTACAATCTTGACCATTGATGAGGCACTGTATTCTCCCTGTTCCGAAAGAACGTTGTTGAGCCTTAAAGACATTTGAGACAATAATTACCACGCTGAAACCTATGTAGAAAACGGAGTTGAATTTCTGTGCATCACTTCCTACGAATATGGCAAGAAGCGTATTCTAGAGAAGATGAAGCTTATCATGAGTGGTCTGTATACTACAACCATATGCCTTATAGAGAGCCACTATGTGGCTGGCCCTACCTCAGTGACTGCACACAAAATTATACTTTGGCATGATTGTTTGGCACACCCTAGATGAACAACGATGTGTCATATTCTTAAATCCTCTCACGTGCATCCACTAACCTGAAATTTAGGTTCAATTCAGGAGATCACATGTCAAACTTGCTCTATGGGAAAGCTTATCATTAAGCCTTCTTATGATAAGATTCATTTGAATCCTCCTATTTTTCTACAAAGGATTCAGGGGATATTTGTGGACGGATTCAACCTCCCTACAGACCAGTTAGATACTTTATGGTATTGGTTGACACCTCCACACGTTAGTCACACGTGTGCTTGTAGTCCACAAGGAACGCTGCCTTATCCAAACTGGTGGCTCAGGTTATCAAGCTTATGGCTCACCACCCTGATTATCCGATCAAATATATTTGATTGGATAAAGTTAGAGAATTCACATCAAAAACCTTCGTTGACTATTGCATGTCGGTTCGGGGTTGAAATTGAACATCCAATACCCCATGTTCACACCTAGAACACCCTGGCAGAGGTATTCATTAAGCGCTTACAAATGATTGCTCAACCCTTAGTCATACGTACCAAGCTCTCAATCATTACTTGAGGCCATGCAATATTGCACACAACCATGTTGATCTGTCTACGGTCTGTCGCGATCTAACCATATAGCGCCCTTCAGTTAGTTACCGGATACAAACTCGACATATCGCATTTTCGCGTTTTTAGTTGAGCGGCCTATGTGCCGATTGCGCCACCCTTACGAACAAAAATGGGTCCTCACAGAAGGATGCAAATCTATGCCGGTTATGATTCTCCTTCTATCATTCGTTACTTGGAACCTTTGACAAGTGATCTCTTTACCACTTGTTTCGCAGATTGTCATTTCTATGAGACAGTTGATGCGAGATTTATACGCGCATAAATTAAACCCTCTTTTTGTCGTTTGTAGTATATGTATAAGTAGGGATCGTTCTGGACCGGGGATTAGGAGGGATTGTTAATCACTTGGATTTGACTCAAAAACGTAAAAACAAAGTTTAAAACACTCACAAAGACTCAAAGGACTCAAAACAAGTTCAAAAGACTCAAAACTGCCTAAAAACACTAACTAGGCAGTTTCTGACCTTAAATCCAATGTTGGACGAATTTAAGATTATGGCTTGATTCAAATGTAAAAACTCAATATAAAACACTAAACTAGACTCAAAGAATGTAAAACTAAACACTTAAAACACTAAAACAAACCAAAAGACTCAAAACAGCACCAAAACACTCAAAACTGCCTTAAAATCACTTTCTGGGCAGTTTTGAGCACTTTGGTGAATTTGGACGAATTTGGGAAATAAAATGAATCAAAACACTTAGAAACATAAACTAAGACACTTTCTAACTAAATTGGACAATAAAGTAAAGGGGGATTTAGGTTTATACGAAAATTAAATAAAATGCACAGATTACTATTTAAAACAGAATGTAAATATGAAATTGATGGAATTGAATGGATGGGAACCTAGTTAAGGGGTTCATCTCCATACATGTTATACTTGCATAATAAAATGATTTCCAATTGTATTTCAATAAACCATGAATTCTCAACACCCCAAGTTAACCGTGATGCACTAATTAACCTTCAAATCTTCCTAACGTTATTGAATTGGATGATGCATGCGACAATTCAAAACATTCCCCACAAGTCCTCAACATGAATGCATAGAAGAGGTACAAGCAAGAATCATTACGCTCTATGAAAATTATAAGTGTTGACGAGGCATTCGTTACTATGGATTGCATGAAACTTATGCCAAGAATTCGTTTAACGCGATTGTTTATAAGCAACCTCCACTACTTGTGAATATAAGTTCGTAACTATTAGGTGAAACTCACTTATATTCTAGCGTCATATTCATGCATGAAAATTAAGCGTGCACTCTCAATAAACATACATAAATAAGTTATCAATCAAACGGTTAAACAAATTGAAATCACAACTTATGAAACGCAATTAGAAGTAATCAAATCAAAATGAAAGCATAAACATATAATTCGAATCACCCCCTAACCAAGGGGGGTTTATTTCCTCATAACTTTGAAATCAAAGAAACACCTAAACATTCCAACAACTCAAACTTGAATTGTATGAACGTTTAGGCACTCTTCTCTTCCATTCCTCATACGTACAAAACAAAGAGAATTGAAATTGAACATTGAAATCAAAGAAACACCTAAACATTCCAACAACTCAAACTTGAATTGTATGAACGTTTAGGCACTCTTCTCTTCCTCGTTGTTGTAGCACAAGGTCTAAGGTGAGGTTTGGTGGTGTGAATGGTTTGGGGAGTGGTGTTTGGATTAATAGGGAATCTCACGGCACAAAGGGGGAAGTGTTGGTGGTATGTACAATGGAATGGAAGTGTTTGTGGAATGGGTGAATTTCTGGCACAAAGGCCTTATTTCTGTGGTGAATGGATGTGAATGAGAATGAATGCAATGGATGCTTATTTATAGGTGAAATGGGGGGAACATGACAGCTAGGTTATGATGATGAATGCATGTGCAAAGTTGGTTGAATGATTATGAGTGCATGTGGCTGAAATAGCATGTGGAATGGTTGGAAATGCAAGGAGAATGCATGTGCACGGTTTTGGGAGAGAATGGGAGTGCAAGTGGCTGAAATGTTAGAGGAACAAGTGCATGTGGCTGCATTGTGGTGCAATGATGGAGGAACAATCTGAAAATGCAAGGTATGGCTGGAATGATTGTGTTTGTTTGAATGTGCATGTGATTAAATTAAAGGATGCAAAGTAAATAAATAATGAATGCATGTGTTGAATTATGAAGATGCATGTGCAATGAAGTGGAATGACAATCTGAAATGGGATAGGTACCCATGGCAATGATGATTTCTGGTGGTGTTTGGGTGTATGTTTGAATGGTGCATGTGGGTGAAGGTGTGGCTGCATGTTTGAATGATTAAAGGGACATGTGGGGGTGGAAATGATGAATGAAATGCATGTGAATGACAGCTAGATATGTTGATGAATGCATGTGACTTGTTTGTGGTGAGTGAAAATGCAATCTGAAATGGGAGAGCATGTGGATTAAAGGGGGAATGGTGGCTGCAAAGTGAATGAATAATGAAATGGGAAAGCATGTGCAAGGTTTTGGTGTGAATGATTGAATGTGCATGTGGCTGCAATGGATTAGGAATCCTTCAATTTCGTCCATCCTCTTGGCTCCAAGCATATGATATCCATTCCAATCTCTAATTTGCTCCAAAAGGCTCCAAAAGGCATCCTTTTGCATACTTTGCCCTTAGAACCTACAAACACACGAAAATAGCTTAAAGTACTAAAATAACTAAAGAAACATAACGTAAATGCACGAGAACAAGCCATTTAAGTCACATGAATATGCTCCTATCAAATACCCCCACACTTATCTTTTTCTAGTCCTCGAGCAAAACAAAACAAAAGAAACCAAAAACAAAACAAAACACAATCTAAACCTTCCAACATGAATCTCAGGAATTTCAAATGAACATGACACAATATAGAACATCATTCCCACAACATTTAGCTTTCTTTACACTTCAACAAACACTTAATCATAGTCACCATTCACAAGTTCGCATTTAATCAATTAAAACACATTTGGATTGTAGTAACATGCCTTAGAGAATTTCCTCAATTCCTCACTAGAATGCACTCTATTTTCACACAGATTCTCTAACTTCACACCCTACACTAGGTATATGTGAGAAGATTGATGTAAATATGAATTCTAACACTCACATATGTTATATCAAAGAAAGCATTTTCTGGATTTACGACAATGACATGAATATGATCTCATGAATGGAAAGCTACTACTTAGAACGAGAACCAGTGATTCCATAAGCTCATACCAAATTCAAACTCTACATATTGAATACATAACATCAAGATAGAAGTTGAGGGTTGTAACGGGGCTAAGGGTAATGGTTTAACAAAGAAAGGTAAAGTAAAACAAAGGTTCTTAAAGTAATAGGAAGCGAAGTGATGAAATTGACACTTAAACTCACTTTTAATGGCAGAAATCAACTTTTAAACACAAGGGAAGATTCATGCAACAACTAGGGTCAAATTCACTCTTTTGGACCCTTCCTTCAATAACCAATGCTTGTGAGATCATTCTCACTTATTTTTTTCAACTCTTTTTTTCTTTCTTTTCAACAATTTTTTCTTTATTTCATTCTTTGGCCGTGCCCTATTATCTTCCCCCACACTTATTTTCTGCAGTATATTGATCAAAAGGAGTTCATTCTAAGTCATGCTTCACTATCCTTTAAGAACAAGGGGTTAACAAAGAAAATAAGCTTGAAAAGGCTCAAAAGGGTTAAAACTTACAACAAATAAGAAATATGAAAAGGGATAGGCTTTTTGGCTTTGGCTTGACTAACAACTTCATCTTATTGTATGTTATGCAAACAATATCATGCTTTGAATGAATTGGGCATGAGTTCTAGTATTTGGAACTATAATGAAATGCATTCCAAGTAGCAACCAAGCAAAGAATGATGAGATCATGCAACGACTTTAGAAAACAGGAAATCACAGATTTATACTCTCCAAAGAACGTTATAGGCTCAAGTCTCACAAGGATGTAGCTTTTGTTTGAGTTCCTTCCTTCAAGCATGTTACAAAAACAGATTTTCTCTTTGTAATTACATGCGAATTCATAAGCTATAACCATAACCAAGCATAAACCAAAGCATAAATCATCTTCCAGTCATGTTTACAACATTCTATAATAGTCATGTAATTTAAAACTAAATCCTCATCATTGTGTTGGAAGGTACCCTAAGACACAAACACACAAAAACGACTCAAAACACTCTTTTTAGGCTTTTCAAAACATATTTTTCAAATTTTTATGTGATTTTCGGAGTTATAAAAACAAAACATAATAAAACACTCTAAAACAACTTAAAAACACCTTAAAACAGTAAGGAACAACATTTGAAGTTATGGGTGATAAAATCTCACGAATTTGTATCAACAACATTAGTTACCCCCCCACACTTAAATCAAACATTGTCCTCAATGTTTTAAGCATAGATTCACACAAAACATAAGTAAACACACAAAAAGCATTTAAACATACTAAACATGGCAGAATGTAATTAACAAAGAGAAGAGTTTAGAGACGGAAATCTGGTTGTGGAATGTAAATTCCATCTTCTCCTTGTTGATTGTATTGAGGCTTTGATCATGGTGATTCCACAGGCTTACTCTTGAACTGCACTGCTCC
Organism: Pyrus communis; assembly: GCF_041283825.1. Lineage (NCBI taxonomy): Eukaryota > Viridiplantae > Streptophyta > Magnoliopsida > Rosales > Rosaceae > Pyrus > Pyrus communis. Next base: position 22,808,207 of record NC_142565.1, read on the forward strand.
CATCGTTGATTTTCCTTTGTGCTACTCTTGAACTGGGCAGCAGGCTTCTTTTGGTCTCCCCCGAAGGTCTGAGCTTACTCCTTTGGTCTGTTTCTTTGTTCAATCTTTCCAATTCGTATTGAAAAGGGTTGGAGGATAACTCAGCCTACGTTTGTCTCCACATGCTTCAATGTATCATTTTCACTTGCCTTGCTTGCTCCCCTTGCAGAAGTGGTCCCTTCTCCGGAAGTGTGTCAACCGTTGAAGATGACTACTCGAGAGCAACTCTAGGTAAGCAATCAGGAATGGATTCCAGGCAGTTGGTTCCAGAACAGAAGACTGGCTCCAAGTGCCTCTGATTGCTTTTGTTTACTTTGCCATGCGAGTAATAACAAGGACAAAGAAAAGGACAGGGAAAGAGCATGATATGAGATACTTTTGCTTTAGACCTTGATGATATGAGATACCTTTGCTTTTGAAGAAACGGCGAATGAAGCAGCACATGTATTTGTTGTGGTTGTCTCCACATGCTTCGATCGACCGTTTCCTTCTGCCTCATTTGTACTCCAGGTTTCTGGTATCTTCTTTGGGGGAGAAAAAATTGAGTATTTCAAAAGGCTTCGCTGGGAGTGCGCCCTCAGAGGTGAGGAAGAGTTGGGCATTTTCTTCAGGTTTGCCTTGCCATAAAAAACGAAGGTCGACATATATAGAGATAATATCAAGTGGTGGTATTGTTCTTTTACCCGTGTCGACAAACGTCTCTTCGATTTCTGAACGGACGCCTCTTCGATTTCTGCACGACGCCCCTTCGATTTCTGAACGGACGCCTCTTCGATTTCTGCACGACGCCCCTTCGATTTCTGAATGACACGTAGTAGTGCGTACGCGGCTCTGTCAGAGCTCTTTTGACAAAGTCGCACGCGTTTTCTGAAAAGCAGAGAAAGCGTCGCCGAAATTTACGCTTGTCGGCAAAAGTGTAGCTGCGATGATGACCTCCACGTGAACTTTTGACAAAGTTGAACACGTTTCTGAAAAGCCGAGAACGCGTCGCTTAACTTACGCCGGAAATTCCGGCTTTTTGAATCGATGGACGCGTCGCCTTGGCTTCTTATAGAGCTATCGATCACCACAACAAACACACTCTGAAGATTTCCCATTCTTTGAAAATCGACTCCGGCCCTTTGAGAATTAACTCCATCCACCCCATCTCTTTGAACACTTTTGAAAATGGCAAACCCATCGAACCTTAGCTTAGATTTGAGTCTCAGCAGCGATCCGGTTGCGCCCCGTCAAGGTAATGTATGGCGTCCTTCTTTTTTATCTTCTAACGGTCTTCTTACAGGTGAAGACTCCGTGATGCAGGACGCCACAACAGCTACAATAGTAGCTAGAAACCTCCTTACTCCAAAAGATAGTAGGCTGCTGTCAGGACGGTCCGATGAGTTGGCTGTTCAAGAGTCCCTCGCACTTAGTGTTCAGTGTGCGAGTTCTGTGTCCAACATGGGCCAACGCCTGCTTGCCCGCTCCCGTCAGGTGGAATCATTGATGGCAGAGGTGGAAAGTCTTAAGCAAGAGATCAAACTGCTTAAGTACGAGAATAGAAGTTTGCATGTGCTTGCAAACAACTATTCGACGGGCATGAAGAGGAAGCTTGATGAGCTGCAAGAATCCAATGGTCGTATGCAAAGTGACCGTCAAAGTGACCGTCAAAGGCTTGCGGCTTACTTCCAGAGGCATATTTTTCCTGGGTCATCCAGCGCTTGGCCAAGTATTGAGGCCTGGAATGCTCTAGCTCCGAAGCCTTCCGCTCCGATGGCTTCCGCTCCGATGCCTCCCGCTTCTAGGCCTCCCGCTTCTATGCCTTCCGCTCCTATGCCTTCCGCTCCGACGCCTCGTAGTGGGGCTTCACGTAAACAACCTTTGTGAAGCTCCATCTTTCTCCATGTTTAGTATCTTTTTTCTTTTTTCTTTTTTTTTTCTTTTTTTTTTTTTTTTTTTTGAACATGCTTTGTTTTATTTAGTGCATTGGGTTGCCTCCCAAGTAGCGCTTTCTTTTACGTCTTGCAGCCGGACGAAGAACCCAATCACTCCAGGATATGTTCACGAATCGGATGAGAACTCCGAGTCATAAACTAGTACCTAGAACAAGAAACAAAACACAAATCAGAAACAAAAACTAAAATACATAATAAAAACGAACAATCCAAGGAATTAGCAAATTTTCTAATCCCCGGCAACGGCGCCAAAATTTGATGCGAGATTTATACGCGCATAAATTAAACCCTCTTTTTGTCGTTTGTAGTATATGTATAAGTAGGGATCGTTCTAGACCGGGGATTAGGAGGGATTGTTAATCACTTGGATTTGACTCAAAAACGTAAAAACAAAGTTTAAAACACTCACAAAGACTCAAAGGACTCAAAACAAGTTCAAAAGACTCAAAACTGCCTAAAAACACTAACTAGGCAGTTTCTGACCTTAAATCCAATGTTGGACGAATTTAAGATTATGGCTTGATTCAAATGTAAAAACTCAATATAAAACACTAAACTAGACTCAAAGAATGTAAAACTAAACACTTAAAACACTAAAACAAACCAAAAGACTCAAAACAGCACCAAAACACTCAAAACTGCCTTAAAATCACTTTCTGGGCAGTTTTGAGCACTTTGGTGAATTTGGACGAATTTGGGAAATAAAATGAATCAAAACACTTAGAAACATAAACTAAGACACTTTCTAACTAAATTGGACAATAAAGTAAAGGGGGATTTAGGTTTATACGAAAATTAAATAAAATGCACAGATTACAATTTAAAACAGAATGTAAATATGAAATTGATGGAATTGAATGGATGGGAACCTAGTTAAGGGGTTCATCTCCATACATGTTATACTTGCATAATAAAATGATTTCCAATTGTATTTCAATAAACCATGAATTCTCAACACCCCAAGTTAACCGTGATGCACTAATTAACCTTCAAATCTTCCTAACGTTATTGAATTGGATGATGCATGCGACAATTCAAAACATTCCCCACAAGTCCTCAACATGAATGCATAGAAGAGGTACAAGCAAGAATCATTACGCTCTATGAAAATTATAAGTGTTGACGAGGCATTCGTTACTATGGATTGCATGAAACTTATGCCAAGAATTCGTTTAACGCGATTGTTTATAAGCAACCTCCACTACTTGTGAATATAAGTTCGTAACTATTAGGTGAAACTCACTTATATTCTAGCGTCATATTCATGCATGAAAATTAAGCGTGCACTCTCAATAAACATACATAAATAAGTTATCAATCAAACGGTTAAACAAATTGAAATCACAACTTATGAAACGCAATTAGAAGTAATCAAATCAAAATGAAAGCATAAACATATAATTCGAATCACCCCCTAACCAAGGGGGGTTTATTTCCTCATAACTTTGAAATCAAAGAAACACCTAAACATTCCAACAACTCAAACTTGAATTGTATGAACGTTTAGGCACTCTTCTCTTCCATTCCTCATACGTACAAAACAAAGAGAATTGAAATTGAACATTGAAATCAAAGAAACACCTAAACATTCCAACAACTCAAACTTGAATTGTATGAACGTTTAGGCACTCTTCTCTTCCTCGTTGTTGTAGCACAAGGTCTAAGGTGAGGTTTGGTGGTGTGAATGGTTTGGGGAGTGGTGTTTGGATTAATAGGGAATCTCACGGCACAAAGGGGGAAGTGTTGGTGGTATGTACAATGGAATGGAAGTGTTTGTGGAATGGGTGAATTTCTGGCACAAAGGCCTTATTTCTGTGGTGAATGGATGTGAATGAGAATGAATGCAATGGATGCTTATTTATAGGTGAAATGGGGGGAACATGACAGCTAGGTTATGATGATGAATGCATGTGCAAAGTTGGTTGAATGATTATGAGTGCATGTGGCTGAAATAGCATGTGGAATGGTTGGAAATGCAAGGAGAATGCATGTGCACGGTTTTGGGAGAGAATGGGAGTGCAAGTGGCTGAAATGTTAGAGGAACAAGTGCATGTGGCTGCATTGTGGTGCAATGATGGAGGAACAATCTGAAAATGCAAGGTATGGCTGGAATGATTGTGTTTGTTTGAATGTGCATGTGATTAAATTAAAGGATGCAAAGTAAATAAATAATGAATGCATGTGTTGAATTATGAAGATGCATGTGCAATGAAGTGGAATGACAATCTGAAATGGGATAGGTACCCACGGCAATGATGATTTCTGGTGGTGTTTGGGTGTATGTTTGAATGGTGCATGTGGGTGAAGGTGTGGCTGCATGTTTGAATGATTAAAGGGACATGTGGGGGTGGAAATGATGAATGAAATGCATGTGAATGACAGCTAGATATGTTGATGAATGCATGTGACTTGTTTGTGGTGAGTGAAAATGCAATCTGAAATGGGAGAGCATGTGGATTAAAGGGGGAATGGTGGCTGCAAAGTGAATGAATAATGAAATGGGAAAGCATGTGCAAGGTTTTGGTGTGAATGATTGAATGTGCATGTGGCTGCAATGGATTAGGAATCCGTCAATTTCGTCCATCCTCTTGGCTCCAAGCATATGATATCCATTCCAATCTCTAATTTGCTCCAAAAGGCTCCAAAAGGCATCCTTTTGCATACTTTGCCCTTAGAACCTACAAACACACGAAAATAGCTTAAAGTACTAAAATAACTAAAGAAACATAACGTAAATGCACGAGAACAAGCCATTTAAGTCGCATGAATATGCTCCTATCAACAGTCTTCCCATCGTTAGAGGGAGATAAGAACATCCCCGTTCTTGAAGAACGACGTGAATTATCGTGGACTACTCCCACTTTGTCTCATTTAGATCCTCGCACCACTCAGTCTGAAATTGAAGTGCAACGCATATTAGATCTTCAGAGTAGCTCATAGTATGCCAGATGCTTACGCAGATTTAGCGAGAGTGACAAGATCACACATACCAGCTGCAAAGATGGATGTACCAAAGTACGACGAACTTTCCTCTTAGAGGCTCGGGACGCACTAGTGGTCGATCCACATACATTGGCGGCTAACCAATACTCTGCTCCTATTCAAAAGCGTGGCAGATCTCTTGGTTCAATGGATTCGTAACCTCCGGAAGAGGAAACCAACGACACAAGCTACTAAGCCTACAGGGAATCCGACCATTGCCTACTTATTATATCTAACTCATGAGAAAATTCTAGATTATGGAAGCATCCTGGAAGAGATTAATCCACCTCCCGAGAATCGAGAGATTTCAGTCCATTATGCTAGCTTGGATGATGTTTGGTGTAGAAATGAGATGATAATCGATGATGCATTAGCATATACAATAGCTACTGAGATCATGATGAGCGATGACATTGAACCTCATTTCGTTCATGAATGTCGATGTAGAACTAATTGGTCAAATTGGAAACAAGCAATCCAAGTCAAACTCAATTTGCTTGCGAAACGTAAGGTGTTTGGGCCTTTAGTTCCTACTCCTCCATATGTGAAACCCGGGCTACAAATGGGTTTTTGTTTGGAAGCGTAATGAGAAGAATGAAATTGTGCATTACAAAGCTCGTCTTGTTGTGCAAGGCTTCTCATAACACCCCAGAATTGACTATGATGAAACTTATTCACCCATTATGGACGTGATTACTTTTTGCTACCTTATCAGTTTGGTAGTTTTCGAAAAATTGAGTATCCAGATTATGGACATGGTAACCACGTATCTTTATGGGCATCTTGATATGGAAATCTATATGAAAGTTCCCAAAGAACTTACATTGACTGGATCAAATAGTTCTAGACCACATAACACGCTTTCCATTTAGCTGAAGTGTTCACTCTACGATTTGAAGTAATCCAAAACAATGTGGTATAACTGCTTGCGTGTCCATTAAGAAGTCACATTCCGGTTTTGCGATTCTTGCAGTTTATGTCAGTGACATGAATCTCATCAGAACTCCTGCAAAGCTCAAGAAAACTATCACATACTTGAGTTAGAATTTGACATGAAAGATCTTAGAAAAACTTGATATTGTCTCGGTCTCGAGATAGAGCATTATTCGAATGAAATTCTAGCACATCAATCGAACTACACCAGAAGGTGTTGCGCCATTGTAATAAGGATAAAGCGAAGCCTTCGAGTACTCCTATGGTCGTTCAATTGCTAGATGCAAAACGAGATCCCTTTCATCGGAAGGAAGATGGAGAAGAGATTTTGGAAATCGAAGTTCATTATCCAAGTGTGATAGGCACTTTATTGTACTTAGCTCAATACAGTAGACCTGACATCTCATTCGTCATTAATCTTTTTGCTAGATACAGTAATGCACCGACACGCAAACACTAGACTGGTATTAAAGACATCTTCTGCTACCTTAAAGGCACAATGGATTTAGGCCTGTTTTATCCCTACAGATCCTCAAGTGATACCGCAACCCCCCTCAATTCTCAAGTTGAGTCCCACCTTGTTGGTTATGGCGAAGCTAGTTACTTATTTGACCCACACAAGACAGTTGTGGGCCATATTCGAAGCAATTGCGATCTTTACCTCGTCGTTGACGTCCCTACGATGATCTATGAAGATAACCCAGCTTGCATCGAACAACTCAAGAAGGGTTATATCAAAGGAGACAACACCAATTACATTGCGCTGAAGTTCTTCTTCTCACATCAACAACAAGAGCATCAGAAGATTGAAGTCACGCAAATCTGTTCCCATGACAACTTGGCAGACCTCTTCACCAAACACTATTGAATGCGACGTTTTAGAAGCTTGTTCAAGGAATAGGTATGCGTAAACTTTCTTAGTTCTAACTTTGTTAGTTCTCTTTGGAATTATGTCAAACTTAGGGGGAGTATCCTGAAGTATACTTGTTTGATCTTAATGTACTCTTTTTCCTTAAATTAGGAGCATTGTCCCCTTTGGGTTTTTCCTACCTAACGAGGTTTTAATGAGGTACCAACCTTGGGTTGATGATATCCCTGATGACGTCCTGTAGACGTTTCATTTGACTTTGCATTTTCTCACGCACTTTTCCTTGGACTATGGGTTTTGTCCCTGCTCTGGTTTTACCATAGCCATTGAGTTTGTTGTGAGACTTAGTTCCATATGCAAGTTCCTTTTGTTTGAGACTAGTGTGTTCCCAAAATTAGTGTTGACGAGTCAACTTCCTTAACTCTACCTGATGATAAATCTACTTGAGCATTTACACCCTCAAGGGGGAGTGGTATATAAATTATATTAAAGTGTGATTCTATAAATCCTTGATTAGATTTGATACTAGTTATTCTTCCCTGTTAGGATTCTTCCTTCCCTTATTACTATAGATAAAGGCATTGCATAGGGGGAATAACATGTCCTCACTACAACCCTACAAACACATCTTTCTCTTTACTATGCTACCACACCCGTCTCTCACCCTTGTCAGATTAAATAAGCCACAACATTTTTGAAATTTTAAAGACATTTTAGATTTAACAACAAAAATAAAAATGATAATAAAATATACTAAATCTCATCAAGAATGCAGCGACAATTGATCAGCTTACAGCCAGGCCCACAGATGACTTTCACTTTTATGAACTGCCACATTTAGTTGTTTGATACACAATTTCTTTTTCATGTTATATATTTGAGTATTAAAAATTAATAATAATTAATCTACAAGTGTGAAAAACGTTAAAAAAAAAAAAAATTATGCAAACACTTGTGATCATCTTTTACGTTTCGACTATGATTATATCGTCATTTGGAATTTTAAAACTATAGAAACCCTCGTGAACAGTGTTTTGAGGGCAATTAATAATTCATAATAATTAATTTGACAAATATGAAGAATTATGTCAACACTCATCACAACATCATCTACACTTGGATGATTGTTACATTGTCGTTTGGATTTTTAAAATGACACACCTCAACCCGGAATGTCCACTTGGACTTCAAATCGAGATGTGTTGGCCGACACCTGGAAGGTGACGAAGCCATAAAGTGTAGTGAGGTGGAAAAGGTGAATAAATTTAAACCTAAAAGTGTCTAAGTGCAAGAGTGCGCATGTGAGCGGGAATGAACCCATTTCACATGTGATGTCAGAGCATAAGTAAAGTATAGCAACAATAGAATGAGAATTATACCATTGAAGGTAATCTCCGATTCCAACATTTACCAAGAATCCTCGTAGACACAGAAGCTCTACCACTAAAACTTGGAGGGGTGAAAAATAAAGGTGACTGAGCCTAAAAATAAAGCTTTGTAAAAATTTTTTCGAAAATGTATAACCCCTCGCCGTAAAACATGTATAGTTTTCAAATGTATATACTACATATAGCATGAAAAAACTTACCGTAAACAGTAATACTTCAGAAATACAGTAAGTCACAGTATTTCACATATAAAACATATAACATCCAATAATCACACTATCACGTGTAAACGAACATATAATATTAGGTGCTCATCGATATATGCTGACACACGAGCTCATGCAGAAATATGATCACACAAGCTCATGTAGAGGTAGTCTCAACAAAAATGAATGATTCAAGGACATAAATGAAGTAGGAATTGCAGGAAATAGATCTATGCCAAAGTGGGGCCGCATTATGGTTGGCATTAGTAAAAAAAATGATATGAAAGTGGCTGACGGCCATAGTTCACTACAACAGTTTGGGTTTTTTACGACTTGAAATATACGACATACAGTACAGGCATGCCTTAAATGATATTATTCATGACATTCATAAAGTTCATGTCGTAATACTTGCACATAATCTAGCATTCATAGCATCACTTTTGTGCAAGTCGTTAAATAAAAATATTTACGGTTTAAGCGTTGTGTATCGTATTTGACAATTTACACGACACACTTACCTTCTTTTTTAAGGCATCGCGTTATGTCGTAAAGTGAATTTTCTATATATTTGGTCCCAACCTTTTATGGCATGAATGACACGTCATAAATAATGGCTTCTAGCTTCGTGCCTAAACTTTCCGACTCCAAACCTTGTGTGCAGGCATCAGCAATTACAACGTTCTACTACAAGGCTCCCCCCCCCCCCCCCCCCCAACCCAACCCTAAAAAAAAAAAAAAAAAAAGCTAAAAAAATCGGCACTAAACGAAAATTCAAAACAATTGACGCTTTTTGTAAAATTAAAAAAGAAAAAAAAGACGCTTAATTGGCTACTAACCCAATCCCACTCTCTTCACTTTACTCTTTTCTCAAAAAAAAAAGCCCTAGAAGTTCCCTCTCTTCTCTTCCCTTTGTGCCAGACTCGAGTGATAAGTAATGGCGCCCAATGAATTATCAAATCTGAGGCACCAAGTATTTAAAAAAATTTAGACTAATATTAATCCAAACTATTCCAATTAAGTTTCCTCTTTCTTCTACTCTCTGCTCTTGCACCAACGTGACCCAAAAACTAAGAGTCCGCCAATCTCATCTCTTAGTCTCTATCTTTCTCTAGTGCGACGACACTCGAATCCACATCGACACAGTAACAGTTTCTCCCTCTCTCTCTCTCTCTCTCTCTCTCTCTCTCTCTCTCTCTCTCTCTCTCTCTCTCTGTACCTGCTCACTATTGAGCCTACCACCTACTTCCAGTTTCTTACTCCATCATTGAAAACCCAAGAACCCTAAAGCCACCAAAGACTCAAATCCATGGCTAAAACCCCCCACATCTACTAGACTACACTATCACTCAACGCTTCAAGGTTAAAACAATTCAATTTCTTATCAATCTTTTTAACTTTGCTTTTGGATTTAAAGGTAATTACATCCAAAATTAAGCAAGCTAGCAGCCTTTCACCTCCACAGCAATCCCCTGAGGCCTCTAATTAGGTAATTTTGGTTTTTATAATTTAGATTATATGTGTTTGTTCCTGTCTATTTTATTCTGAATAATCGTTGAGAATTATTCAAATGATTTATTTGTATATATGGAGGCTTTATAATAAATTGTTTTATTTGATCTTTGTATTTTAGTTTTTTCTTTGTTATGAACTTGTGATGTGACTCTATGTTATTGAACTTCGGTTATAACTAGTTAGACCACCTATTGTTATTACTATCTTTAGGCACATTAAATAGGTAATACCATTACGTCTGTCTCCACTTCAAACCCTAATATCCTTGAATGTATTTAAATTTCTTTTCTTATGTAAAAGGACTATGGATGAAGATATGAATTTACTTGAATTTCTTTTCCATTTCTGCATTTACTTTCTTGCAATTTCCCTTTTGTCATGTATGATCCTATCATTTGGTACCAGAGCCAGAGATCCACCATGGATTTGTGGTTTGCCTCCGTTGATCCCACGCTTCCAGCACCGTGGGGAAGTGTGATGGACTACGATGCATGGACACGGGAGAAATCCATCGTATCCCGTATCTGACACGCTGAGGATACGGATACGCGAAGGATACGCATGGATACGCGTCCGATACGTATCGGAATGAAGAGATACGTTTAGGACTGATAAGATACGCGTATCGTATCGTCCAGATACCCGTATCCTACGTTTCAGATACGTTTGAAACTAAAATAGGAGGATAATCAGAAAAAAAAAAAAAAAAAAATCACAATAAATCCACATAGAATCGTGATTGATCGAAGCTAGCTAACTGAAATCACTCTAAAATCGGAGGATAATTAGAAAAAATAAAATAAAACTCGGATTTACCTCTCAAACCTCATAACATAAATCACTCTTGTTGGGAGACTTTCACGAATCAGACCGTCATTTGCAACCGTTCCATCATCTTCATCTGCAACTGCGCCGTCGTCTCCATCTTCTCCGTCTACAAGTGCTTTGTCGTCTCCTTCTTCTCTGTCTATAACTCCAGGTGAGTACTGAAAGTCTGAAAGTTTGAAAGAAAGAAACTAAAAGCTTTAAGCCTTTAACTGATTATAAAATGTAAAGCTATTTGCTTTTCCAAACAATAATATATTATAATACCACTACCCACAATAATATATTATAATACCCATGCTACTACCCACAATAATATATTATAATACCCATACCACTACCCTTCGAATCTGATGAAGCTTTTTGCTTTTCTGTTTGTAATTTTTTGTATTATTATAATATTCTTCTGATGAAGCTTGTTGCTTTTCTGTTTGCTTTTCTGTTTACTTTTCTGTTTTTAACTTTTTGTATTATTATAATATTTTTCTGATGAAGCTTGTTGCTTTTCTGTTTTTAACTTTTTGTATTATTATAATATTCTTGTATTTTGCATATTATAATATATTATTGTGTAGTGGTATGAATATTTAGATTATAATAATTTTATGTATATGCTTTCATGATGTGTGTCTTTATGTACATGCTTTCATGATGGATTAACTCTTACTGTTTATAACTTTATATGTTTGTTGATTTAGGAAAATGAATCATCCTGATAATCATGCAAATGATAATACTAATCTGGATGATAATGCTAATCCAGATGAGATTGTTGAAAATTATCACACTTCGTTGTGGAAGTATGTCAAAAAGCTCGAAAAAGTGGGAAATAAAGGAGGAGGAAATACTGAATTTAAATGCAATTATTGTCAGAAAACTTATAAAGGATCCTACCCTAGGGTCAAGTATCATTTGTTAAAAATGGCTGGAAACGGGATCGCGCCTTGCAGCAAGGTTACTAATGAAAATCTTGCAGAAATGAAAAAGTTAATTCGAGAGTGTGAATATAAGCTGAAGAGTTCTGCTCTTAAGAATGTGTCTTTGCCCAATACTGGTTCTTTCTTTTATGATCTACCTGAAGTGAATCTTGATCCAAAGAAGAGAAAAGGAACAAGTGGGCCTCTCAGTAAAGCTTTTAACAAGGAAGCTCGAGATCAATGTGATGCCGAGGTTGCAAGGATGTTTTATACAGGTGGCTTATCATTTAACCTTGCAAGAAATCCGCACTATCGAAACTCATATGTTCGTGCTTCTACACTTCCAGGGTATGTTCCACTAGGTTACAATGCACTAAGAACCACTCTTCTGCAACAAGAGAAGAGTCACATTGAACTATGCCTCCAACCAATCAAACGCACAAGGAGCACTAAAGGTGTAAGTTTGTGTAGTGATGGGTGGACAGATGCACAAAGGAGACCACTAATTAATATTATGGCAACTTGTGAAAGCGGGCCTATGTTCTTGAGGACAATTAATTGTGAAGGTGAATATAAAGACAAGCATTGTATTGCCAACTTTCTCACAGAAGCTATCAAAGAAATTGGTCATGAAAATGTTGTTCAAGTGATCACTGACAATGCTCCTGTCTGTAGAGTTGCTGGGTTACTTATTGAGGCTCACTATCCCCATATCTTTTGGACACCCTGTGTTGTTCACACTCTTAATCTTGCTTTGAAGAGTATATGCTCTCCGAAACAAACAGATGTTTTGTACGATGAATGCAATTGGATTTCAACTATTGCTAGTGATGTTTGGTCCATAAAATTTTTTATTATGAACCATAGCATGAGATTGTCCATGTTTAATGAACATTGCAAACTAAAGTTGCTCTCCATTGCCGAAACAAGGTTTGTTTTCTCCACTCTTTTTTTTTTTTTCCTTATTCAATTATGAGCTGTCCTAATTTTAAAAATTTTCAGATTTGCTTCCACACTTGTGATGCTTAGAAGATTTAAGGAAGTAAAGGAAGGTTTACAACAAATGGTGATTAGCCCGAATTGGGCTTTGTACAAAGAAGATGATTTGGTTAAAGCAATGTCGGTGAAGCAAAAAATATTGGATGAGTACTTTTGGGAGAAGATTGATTATATTCTTTTCTTTACAGCTCCAATATATGAGGTTATTAGAATGGCTGATACAGATAAACCTTGTCTTCACTTGGTGTATGAGTGGTGGGATACTATGATTGAAAAGGTGAAAGCTGCTATCTACAGGAATGAGCGCAAGGCATTACATGAAAAAAGCAGCTTTTTTGATGCGGTGTATCGCATTTTATTGGAGCGATGGACTAAAAGTAGCACACCACTTCATTGTTTGGCGCATTCATTAAATCCAAGGTAATGATTTTGCTAATATCCTTATAAACTCTTATAAATTAATCTTTAGCTTTATGATTATATTTTTAAAGTGCTATTTCTTTTATTTTAGGTATTATAGTTCAGAATGGCTCCAAGAAGACCCTAGTCGGGTTGCTCCACACCGAGATGTTGAGCTTACAACTGAAAGGAAAAAGTGCTTTGAGAGATACTTTTCCAATGAGGAAATTAGAAGAAGTATCAATGTGGAGTATGCCTCTTTCTCTATGTGCTTGAATGACTTTGGAGCTATTGATTCTATGAATGATAGGTTTCATTTGGAACCAGTGATGTGGTGGATTGTCCATGGAGCTTCTACACCTAGTCTCCAATCCATAGCGTTGAAGCTACTTGGACAACCTTGTTCCTCCTCTTGTTGTGAAAGAAATTGGAGCACTTATAGTTTTATTCACTCTCTAAGAAGGAACAAGATTACACCACAAAGAGAGGAGGATTTGGTATTTGTGCATAATAATCTTCATCTTTTATCAAGGAATAGCTCAACCTACAAAGAAGGTATTACTCAATTGTGGGATGTTGGAGGAGATGGCTTTGAAAACTTGGGTGAAGAAAGTGTCGGGATGCTTGATATTGCTAACCTTTCACTTGATGAACCGTCATTGGAGACTACTTTGATTACTGGAGGAGACATCATGAACGTGGAAGTTGAATGAGACTTTTTTTTTATTTTTTATTTTAATTTCGTTTGGATGATCCTTTTACTTTTTCAAGTTTTAAGACTAATTGCTTATTGGATGAACTATCTTTCTAAATGTTTAGAGTTTATTTCAATAAATTTGAATGCTTATTTTATAATGTTTTAGATATGTGTGTGTATATATATATATATATATTTTTTTTTTAATTGCCGTATCCTTGACGTATCATGTTCTCATTTTTAGAAATTTCACGTATCTCCATGTCGTATCGTGTCGTATCCCGTATCCGTGTCCGTGTCCATACATCATAGGTGATGGATGAGTCCGGTGGTCTAGCGTTCTATTGGAATCCAGAAACCGATGTTTCTCAGTATGAACATTCAAATCTGGCTCCGCCTCCACCACCTTATCCTCCCGATCACTACCAGATTCCATACGAGTATAAGCACACTTTTCCTTCCTCCGATTGTAACTATCGACCGCCAGATTACCCAGCCTCGTATATGCCTGAGTTTCCCGTAGCTCCTTCATATACCAGTCCCATTTTTCTCCCGCACCCCGCACCACCTTCCACTTGTATTCGCACTCCATAGACGTCTCTCACATCCCTCATTCCTATGCCACAAACCCTAATTTTCACGATCCCCAAATTTACTCTTCATAGTCGTACGAACAGAATTCGTGGGTTTTTGATTCCGAGAACCGTTTACGATTTAATGACCCCCATCAGGTCTCTCCTTTTGAACTTGACTTGGGTCTCGATTCGACTGTTCACACAGCTTCTGCAACAGGAAATGTCTTCAACATGGTCAGAGGAATTCACTGTACATCTCCTTAAACGTCGCTCAAAACGGAACTTGCAGTGGTTTCCGATGTTAGGATGAAGAGGAAGGCTCCGCCGTTCTCTGGTACTCCATCATTGTCGTCGATACGTTCATCACAAGCACAAGAACCAACTTCTCCAATGCGCATGGGCGGACGCATGCCCATTGCACTTCAACGACAACGGGGCGCTGAAACAGTGGCCTTGGGTGATCCTGCACCATCAGGTCAAGTCTTACTGCACAAGAAGAAGACGATGACGGTGTTAGGTCACAAATGGGGCCGACAAGTTCATGGTCTTAAGCCATTCTTCCATTTTTGGCAACCGCGTGCGACGTGGAAACTCTTGTACACGGGTCGCTCATCCCGACAGAGCACTAAGGATATTCACAATTCTGAAGTTGTCACTCTTGTTGGGGATCAGCCTTGGGTACCGTTTTCCAATTTACGAAGTAATGCAGTGAAGGTGTTGATGGAATGCCAAAAAGAAGAATTAAGGACAGAATGCATAATTTTCTCACCTTGGACCTTATGGAACAATTTAAGTCTGGTTTGGCTATTAATGAGTATATAAGCTATGCTTTGAGAGCTTTAAGGGCAATACGAATGTTGAGGTTTCCATTTGAGGAGGGAGGGGTTCTACGAGAACTAAAGATTGTCGAGGCTGTGTTTAGGCAACTGTGTCAGTTGACAGAAACAAGTATTAAAATTGTTTCGGATCAATTGAGCATTGTGGACATTACACTTTTGTCTCTTGTAAGTCTAGAGCTCCCTCTCTTGGCTTTAGAATGGAGCAATTTACATATTACAAGACCACCAATCTTGATTCTTACAGCAGTGTTTCTGCCCTTTGAAGATTTTTCTATTATTTGTAGACATTTCCAAACAGTCTCGGGCAAGGAAAATTTAGTGTACCACTTCAAGGTTAGTTATACTGTCGACGTAATTTTGATGCCTCATATGACACACACTCATTTCCTTCCATATGAGGATATTATTCTTGCCTTAACATATGCATACTGGATTTTAGAAGCTAGGACCTCATGTAAGTTCATTGCTACCTCTTTTCATAAGAATGGGTTACTAAATAATGATTTTACATTGGTTGCCTTGTACCTGCACCTTAAGTCGGTTGAGAAATTCGTGGAAATATTTGAGAACGTGTGGATAAGCTGGATAACACAACTTATCGGTATGCATCACAAAGCTGCGCAGAACATGGAATCTCTCATTAAGTTGCAGAGGCTTTTACCATTAACAACAGTTATGTTTAAGTACATGAGTCCATTGGCAGCTACCTATATTATTTCTGAAAATCAAAGATGCGTTTGCCATATCTTTCACCATTAACAACAGTTATGTTTAAGTACATGAGTCCATTGGCAGCTACCTATATTATTTCTGAAAATCAAAGAGGCATTTGCCATATCTTTCACATTGATTCCATTGTTCTGATAACTGCTTTTGACAAGCATTGTGATATTAAGGAGTCTGTAACATGGGGCCACTTCAATGCTACATGTAAGATCAACCTTTAGGCAGCCTTGTTTGTGTCTCTGATGACTCATATTTGTTTAATGGAGAGTGAGTTACCCATTTCAATCAGTCCATATTGCAAATGGCTTGCTGCTGAATTCTTTTAGGAAAAAAAGGGAATTTATGATAAATGATTGCCTGAGCATAACTCTCGAGATTGTGGGCAGAGAACTGCAATCGCCATTACAAAAACTGTCAAAAGTTGTTCACACTTTTTCTTTAATCATTTCTGACCAGCTGGATACTACTTTCATGGAGAAAGTTGATTATGGTGCACCAATGGAAATTTTTGCTATTTGTATCTATGAATGTGGAGCCATTTTTTCAGCAAGGATTTTCTTATGTTGCGAGACTTTTAGCTATTCGCAAACTCAATCTGGATTTTTCTTCAAGTTATTTGTCTAATCTAATTCCTTCAATGGCTAGTGTGGATGTTCAGCTTACAGTGCATAGAATTCTTCATGATTGGGCATTACAAATTCGTGGGCATGCTTCTAACCCTATTTTTACTACTAAGGGTATCCACATGTAGTTATTTGCATTATTGTGGATGATGATAAGGGATCTCTGGACATCATTTTTCTTAAAGTTCCTGCACCATTAATTATATGGGATAGTGATGATTCACACCATGACAAATCTGGTAGGGGAGAAATTCAAGATTTGAGTTTTGTCATGTATGGTGGAGAATGGAGACCAATGCTTAGGGAAGTGCACTTAATTGGGTGGTTGCTTGGCCACATTATTGCTTATTTTCTTCGTTCAGCAAGACTCTGTTCAAATTGTTGGGAGTAGAGATATAGATACTAGACACTTGAACGCATGCCAACAACGGCTTGACAACATTGCTATGTGGGAAATATCTCTTGCTGCAAGTGAAGTGGGTGCTGTTGCACAGAAGATTTCCCCTTTCAAGCCTATAACCACTATTTTTGTTGGAACTAATGATGCCTTTGGAATGTTTGAGGGATATGATCTTCGGCAAACAGGAGGGAGTAGGAGTTGATACTTGGAATGATGGCTTACTGAACGGTGATGCACAAGAATATGTGGGTGATTGGCGACACAAACAGGAGGGAGTGGGAGTTGATACTTGGAATGAGATAACATTTAACGATGACCATGTGAGCAATGTATCCAGATCTACAGTGGGAAATGAGTTGACATTTGTTATCTTAGTTTACAAGAATGCTGCAACATCAGCAAGTGATACAAGGGGTGCGAAACAGTTCCTGGGTGTCATTCCTCTCCTTGGTATTGGGTGGCTCTTAAAGGTCATTACACGCATGGTGCAAGCTTATACTATCATGCTCCATTTGACAATTTTTGGCGCTTCCATACATAAGCTAATACTGGAGATGTGCATGGTACAACTTGAAAATTTGCTGCTTTCTTTCCCAAACTGCTCCATGCTTCTTTCACAGTTTGAGAGGCTTGAGGACAAGCCTCATGTTAAGGGGGATGGATTGATGCAACTCTATGCTATTGGGCTTCTGTTATAACTAGTTAGACCATCTATTGTTATTACTATCCCTTTTATAATGTCTGATCTTATCAACTTGCAGGTTGGTATTTTTTTTCTGGGCTTATTGGTTTTCATGGTGATTGAAGGTAAAAAATTTTGAGTTGTTAATACCATTTATTGAAAAGGAAAGTTGTTTGATTTGGCTTTGAATTGCTGTGAAATTTGAACCATAATTCTTTTAAGTGCTCTATGCATTTGAAAAAATTGAAAATGGTCTCTTGGGCAAGCAGAATGATTTCCCCTATCATAGATGATTTTTTTTCTTCTAATTATTAGTGTTAAGCGATGCCTTTTCTGTTTCATTGTGTTATTATTTGGAGTCCTAGAAAACTATGAAAAACTATATAAAGAAGGATTTAAGAAACACATATATCTTTCTTTTATATATATTTTTTGAGCTGCTCAGTTCTGTTTAAGCATTGGTGTTTACTTCCTTTTAAGTTAGATACAAAGTAGTTGAATGCTTGTGTCATAGTTTGATTATTATGGTTTTGCACTGATCTTTAAGTAATTCTTACAACGTGACCATATGACTGGCTCAAAATTCATCCAATGTGTTTTTTTCTATTCTTTTATTGGCTGGAGGCCATTACCTCAGGTGAATATATCAATTGGGTTGTTTAGTAAGAGCACAACCACCTTTGTAATACCAAAGTTGGTTTTGTTTTGGTTGTATGAGATCTAGTGCAGGTTAAAATTTTAATTATTGAAAACTTTATCTGCATGCGAAAATGATAGACTGATTTAGAACTTTCTTATGCCTCTTTTGCTTATTTTTTGTATTAAGCACACTAATGTTTTTATTTCCAAAGTAATTTGTTGTTGTGATTGTGTTGTTTGCAGGTTGGTCATGGTTTTTTATAAGGGTAGTTTGTGTTTTTAAACCAAGACGTTGCTGGTATAGGTTTTATACTCTGCAAGTTTTTGGGTTGTTTTGCTTTCAATATTTTCATCTTAATCTCACTTTATCAACATACTTGGTAACTTAGGTGATAACCACAACTTCCAGATTTGAGAATTAGGTTTTATACTTTGCAAGTTTCAGATTTGGGTATAGGTTTTATACTCTGCAAGTTTCAGAATTCTGAAGAGTTTTAATTATGGTATTGGGGATTTGTTAATTTTGCTCTCCCTCTGTGTGATTTGGTTGGGATTGCAGAGTGACTTGGGTTTCTTTGTATGCATGTCCCAGACCTCCAGGTCACATGGGGTACTCAGCAAAGTTCTACTTTTGCAAAGGAGATGGAGATGTTACAGACTTACAGTGATACTGCAATCCAAATAATCTGTTTTGAAAATCCAAATAATCTCTGAGTATGTTGTAGTAGTAGTAGTAGAATAACAATGGGGCATAGCCTAGTACTTAAATTATTGATTTTGTTGCATAGCCTAGTACTCTGTGAGTCTATTATAGTAGTAGTGTAGTACTTTGTTTAGTTTGTACTATTGGATAAAAATGATAATTTGATTGAGTTCCTTTGGTATGATTTATATTCACTTATTTATTCTATTTCTTTTTACTATTTTTTAGGTAGCATTTCTTTGGTGAATTTTTAAACAAAGAGGTTGCAAATGCAGCGGTAATGAGTGGAAAAGTTTATACTTGATTTTATTAGTATTAAAGTCTCTATCAATTTCTAAGTTAACATTTTGTTTTGACTAGCTCTTAACTTACCAACCGAATCCATCTCCTTTGACTAGCTAGAGTATCGGGGTTGGGCACTCTATCTCTTTCTCTCCTTTTGTTTTAGTTCCCAAGAAAGTTGACTGGATTGAAGAAAATAGAAGAAAAAGAAATGAAAAAAAATTTGAAATTTGTTAGTGCTTCTGTTGATGTTGAATTTGTAATATATTATGACCCAAAAACTAGATAAATGGCTAACTTTGATGTAAATTGATAACAGCAAGCCACTAGGTCAAAAAACAGTGAGTCTTACCTTAGAGTTTTTGACACACCCCGATCGAGATCAGGGCATGCTGGCCGTCACGTGGAAGTGACGTAACCATGTGCACAGTGCGGAAGCAAATAAAATAATAATAGAAATAGTACGAATAAATAAAAACTAGCTTTACACAAGGTAATAACGAACAAGTGCAAGCGTAAGTGTGAACCCTAAGTTCAGAGCATGAAAGCCTAATGCAGTCTAGAAGAAAACGACACGACAAAAGCACACCCGAAGGTGGTCCTACACTGGTGGTGGTTTGTTAGATATGCCGGGCAAATCCTCAGGAAAGCCACCAAACGTGCTAGCCAACTAGAACCTGGAGGGGCGCAAAACAAAAGCGTGAGTGGGCAAAAACAAAGCTTTTCGAAAACCATTTAATAAATAAGTTCTAACCCCTCGCCGTAAAACCTATATACTTCCCAGAAAATAGAATATACATATATATAAGTCATGTTCAGGAATGTGCTATGCCAAAACCTCAAAGTAAAATGCAAGTGCTCAGGTAATATCGCATCAATATCACATAATCTGTCAGCCGGAGTCACCTAACGTGACCTGTACGGCTGAATCTAGAGCTCAAATCTCCGTCTCACTAACTAGACCTGCACACGAGTAGGAACCACCTAAAGTGGTCTGTACGACAAGCCTGGGTGTAACATATATATACGCTCAAGTGCTACGATCACGTGAAGGCTGGGCGAATAATCGCGGGTCACCTACGAGTCGGAACCACCTAAAGTGGTATGTACGACAGGACTGTGCACCTAACTTGGATCCAAGATGAGCGTGTGGTGCGGGAGGTGAACATCACGTGAAAGACTGTGCCCAACTCTGGGCAGGAGCACTAACACCGGGGGTGCATGTTAGCTCTCTATATGCATCTCAAAACACTACTGAACATAAACGTAATCATACTCACCTGACACTTACCTGTGCGTCCGCAGCACCAAACATACATATATATACATATGTATATATGTATATATATACGACTAACAATGCATAAACAACGGCAATATAATGCATGGCATTTTAACGAATAAACGTTTTAAATCAATTTCTGGGAAAAGTATAAGTATATAGGTATATACGGAAAACCAAAAGCCCACTCACTGGTATGTGGAAGGTTCGTAACCCCCTAGCCTCGAGTGACCACGCTCGTCCTCGGGGTAAGTATCACCTATATGCGAAACAACTATAAAAATGTTAATTTTAAAGCACATAACCAACCTTAAGAAATAACTTCTCATACAATGCTCAAATGGGGTGTATGAATACACCAACGTGATCTACTCAACCTCAGGAACATCCCCATATTTTTAGAAAAATTTTCCAACACCGCACGCGCCCCCACGCGCCGCCCAAGACATGGCCATATGTGTCGGCCACGCACAGGCACGTGCCTGGCACGCTGACGGTGTCAGTTAACGCCGTCAGGAATATTCCGTTAACTTTAATGGATTCCGTCAACGACGTTAGGAATATTCCGTCCAAACTGACGGAATATTCCGTCGTCTTCTCCGACGAGGCCCCAGCGTCGGAAAATCGGGAAATTTTCAAATCGTCCTATCTTCTTCGTTTTTCAACCAAATTTCACAAAATTGGTACCAAAATGAAGCTTACAACGAGAGGAACACAATCATACCACTTTCAAGTGCTAAAATCCATGAAATCTCACCGGGAAAATACCCCCAACTCCGGCCAACCTCGAAACTCGTGATTCTGACGTCCAAAATCTTCAAACGAACCACCCCGAGCCTCCTAAGGACCTCACCAAGCTTCCTACAAGCTTGAAATTCCCAAAAACATAAGAATTTACGTGTGCATGAACAGTGCCAAAAATCGGGTATCCCGAGTTCGACATGAAAACGAAGGTATCCTTACTTGAAATGGGTATGGTTGAACTCTTACGGACCTCACGAGCATGGATATGTACTTTGTTTCTTCGATCTGTGAAGATTACAAGGGTTTTGGAGTGTGTCCGTACACATGGAGGGGGAAAATGGGAGAGAGAGGGCTCGGGACAGGGGGTGCAGGGCAGAAATGGTGATGGTGAGGGTGAGTGTGTGGAATTGTGTGTGGTCCACAACCAGCCACACCAATCTCAAAAACAACCACACAACGAAAATTCACACTAGGGGCAAAATCATCTTTTCACGCGTACGTTTTAAAATTTTCGGAACGGGCTGTCACAACCTACCCACCTTATTAGAATTTCGTCCCGAAATTCAAAACAACCATACAACATACCCCTAGTGATCAAAGAACAACCGAGGATATAAATCTCTCATCCGATCTTCTGTTTCCCACGTAGCTTCCTCCACAGCATGATTCCTCCACAAAACTTTCACCAAGTTCACTGTCTTGTTCCTCAGAACCTTTTCCTTCCAATCTAGTATCATCACTGGTTCCTCATCATAAGTCAAATCCGGATTGATTTCCAAGGGTTGAGGAGGTATCACATGAAACGGATCAGCAACATAATGTCGAAGCATGGACACGTGAAAAACGTTATGTACTCTAGCCAACTCCGAAGGCAACTCCAACCTGTAAGCTACCTCGCCAACTCGCTCAATGACCATGTATGGTCCGATGTACCTGGGACTCAACTTACCTTTCTTTCCAAACCGTACAACGCCTCTTCATGGTGAAAGCTTCAGAAATACCCAATCGCCAACCTCATACACTCTGTCAGTAGCATGCCGATCTGCTAAACTCTTCTGCCTATCCTGGGCTGCTTTCAGGTTAGACTTAATCACCTGTACATTTTGCGTAGTCTCCTCCATAATCTCCGGGCCCACCAAAACTCTTTCTCCGACCTCTGACCAACACAACGGTGTGCGACAAGATCTACCATACAATGCCTCAAATGGTGCCATGCCGATACTCGAATGAAAGCTGTTGTTGTAGGCAAATTCCATTAAATCCAACCGCTTGTGCCAAGCATCACCAAACTGTAACACCAAAGTCTGAATGGTTCTCTCTGACTGTCCGTCCGTCTGAGGATGATACGCCGTACTATAAAGTAGCCTCGTACCCAAAGCTTCCTGAAACGCCACCCAAAACTTAGATGTAAATCGTGGATCACAATCCGAGACAATACTCACAGGGACACCATGGTACTTCACGATCTTCGAGAGGAACAACTCGGCTAATCGGACCAAAGAATACTTCTCCCTCACTGGAATGAAATGCGCTGACTTAGTAAACCGATCAACAATCACCCAAATGCCGTCAAAACCATTATGTGTACGCGGAAGCTTGTACACAAAATCCATAGTAATGTTTTCCCATTTCCACTCTGGAACGGGAAGCGGCTGCAATAACCCAAACAGTTTCTTCCTTTCCACCTTAACTTGCTGACAAACGGCACACCTACTCACATACTCAGCTATCTCCCTCTTCATACCCGGCCAATAATAAAACGGTTGAATGGTATGATACATTTTAGTAGCTCCTGGATGCATCGCATAAGTCGAGATATGTGCTTCATCGGGAATTGCTTTCTTTAAATCCAAATTATTAGCCACAAACATCCTACCCTCCTACATCAGCATGCCATCTGAATCACGAACTCTGAGGTTTCTCCTCCTCCCTCGATCTCGAGCTTGAATTAGTTCTTGAGTTTCCCTATCAGTCACCTGAGCTTCAAGCACCTGATTAACTAAAATTGGCCTAACTTGAAAATTAGCAAGTAAAGCCACCACTCGATCTTCTGCTTCCAACCTCACTCCCGTGGAACGTAAGTCTGCCAGAAGAGGAATACGACTAGCATACAACGCATTGATACGGCCCTGAGACTTCCTGCTAACTGCATCAGCCACTACATTTGCACGACCAGGGTGATAATCAATCGTGCAGTCATAATCACTGAGCAACTCCATCCACCTCCGCTGACGAAGATTAAGATCTTTCTGCGTAAAAAGATACTGAAGGCTCTTGTGATCTGTAAAGATCTTACATTTCTCTCCATAAAGGTAGTGTCTCCACAACTTCAACGCAAAAATAATAGCGGTTAACTCCAAATCATGTGTAGGGTAATTCAACTCATGAGGTTTCAATTGTCGTGAAGCATAAGCAATCACCCTACCATGCTGCATCAACACACATTCCAGACCATTCAAGGAAGCATCACTATAAACTTCGAAATCACCACTATCGTCCGAGAGCGCCAAAACAGGTGCATGAGTGAGACAATACTTCAACTGCTGGAAACACTGCTCACACTTATCATCCCACTTAAATTTAACGTCTTTCCTCGTTAATCTCGTCAGTGGTAAAGCAATCACAGAAAAATCCTTAACAAACCGTCGATAATACCCTGCTAAACCAAGGAAACTCCGCACCTCCGTGACGGTTCACAGTTGTTCCCATTTCTCCACAGCTGCCACCTTTTGAGGATCCACCAAAATACCCTGAGCTGAAATGATGTGCCCCAAAAACGCAACAGGGTCTAACCAAAACTGGCACTTGCTAAACTTAGCATACAATTGGTGTTCCCTCAACCTTTTCAACATCAAAGTAAGATGTCGAACATGCTCCGCTTTAGATTTAGAATACACCAGAATGTCGTCGATAAAAACAATAACAAACCTATCCAAATATGGCTGGAACACCCGGTTCATCAAATCCATAAAAGCAGCTGGTGCATTCGTCAAACCAAATGGCATGACCAGAAACTTGTAATGACCATAACGAGTCCTGAACGCCGTCTTAGGAACATCATCCCTACTAATCTTCAGCTGATAATATCCAGACCTCAAGTCAATCTTGGAAAATACACAAGCACCTCGAAGCTGATCAAACAAATCATCAATACGCGGCAATGGATAACGATTTTTAATCATCACCCGATTCAATTGCCGGTAATCAATACATAGCCTCAAAGTTCCGTCTTTCTTCCTCACAAACAATACTGGAGCTCCCCAAGGTGAAGTACTAGGCTGAATAAAACCCTTATCCACTAATTCCTACAACTGAACTTTCAATTCCCTTAACTCAGCGGGAGCCATACGATAAGGAGTCAAGGAAATAGGATTAGTACCTGGAAGCAACTCAATAGTGAACTCCATGTCTCGGTCTGGCGGTAAACCAGGTAAATCCTCAGGGAAAACATCGGGAAAATGTCTGACTACCCTCACATCCTCTACTCTACTAGGAGCAGCCTCATCCACCACCACATGAGCTAAGTACCCCTGGCAACCTTTAGATAACAACCTCTTTGCTCGCACGGCCGAAATAACGCCATATCTCACCCCACTCTGCTCACCCACAAAGGTAACCACAGGTAGTCCAGGACGATGGAACGTAACTATTTTCCCGTAACAATCAATATTGGCACGATTGAAATGCAACCAATCAGTGCCCATAATCACATCAAAGTCAACAATATCCAACGGGATAAGATTAGCTGGCATAACAACATCCTCCACTACCACTGGACATCCTGGGTACACACGATCTACAACACATCTCTCCCCTCTAGGCATAGCGAACTCTAAATCATACCCTAGAGGTGTGGGGCGAGGTTGCGTCACTTGAGCAAATGTATGAGAAATCACAGAATGTGTAGCACCACAATCAATTAATACTCTAGCAAACTAACCAAGGATATTTAACGTACCCATGATCAAATCTGGATTGTTCTGAGCATCCTGCAGAGAAATATTATGAATATGCCCCTGGGTCTGCTGTCGTCCACCTCGACCTCTCCTAGTCTGGCCACCACGACTCTGAGTGCCACGCCCCTGACTGGGCTGACCAGACTGCCTCGATGACCCCGCACTACTCGTAGCAATCTGTCCCTGCTGAATATGTCCTCCTTGGAACCACTGAGACCCACCTGCTGGAACTGGAGTGTTGGAAATGTGCCCTAAAACCAATCATATGATGATACTTTACGGACATTTCACAAAGTTAAACTAATGTAGTTTAAATGTAAAGGGCAAAGATTATTGTTTGAGCCGTCTCATATAAATGTTATATGCTTAAACGATAAGTCCAAGGAATATGTGATTGGAAGAATGCGATTTAAAGAAGTTAGATTCATGAGACCATTCTTTCGTTGACACATCCTAAACGTTCCTGATCATAAGATTGTCAATTGGGCATTGACAGTCCGTTAAGATCAGTACGTGCTATGTCTTCTCTCAGGGAGAGTGACTAGTCTCGAGTCATTGGTGTGTGTGACATCAAGACAAGTACGTAGGTGCTCAATAGAGAATGAGTTCACTGAACACGATCAACGAAGAGTTCTCATATTCATGTCACATGAGAACTCATGGTTGGGATAATGCAAATTAGTCTTTTGACCTGAGGCATCACAGTTGTCTTGTGGTTAGGTCCTTAATCTTTGATTATGTCAAAGTCACTCCATCAGGAGGGTGTCCACGACATTGTTGGGGTTAAGCCACTTAGCCATGGAGGCAAGTGAATGCGCAACAAGGGATCTCTAACCTTCAAACTGTTTGAGGGAGAATACTCTATGATATGATTAAGAATCTTTGGCCAAAGTATGAATGAGATTTAGGAATGTGTTCCAAATCACATTCAAGGTAATCATATAAGCACAAGACTCACATTGGATAGTAGACATGAATAAACTATCAAACCAAACAATGTGGTCAAGAGTATTGTATTAGAGAAAGACCGTATTGCATTTGTAATCCTAAAACTGAATAGGTTCTCCACCTCTTCTGATTAGCTTGGGTAACCATGACATGCTGCTAGGCGTCAACCATGGTTTGTGGAAGCCCTAAAAGTGTATTATCACTAACGGGAGAATTGAAAGTAAGTTTCAATTCACAATCGATTAGAAAGAGTTTTAATCGCCCACTGCCTCGCTAAAAGGAACCTAATGGATCGTTCACTGAGTAAGGTAGAGTTTGAAGAAACAACGGAGATGAGTAAGAATAATTAAATGGTTTAATTATTTATCTAAGGCTAGGATTAATTAACATGTTAATTAATCAAACGAATAAGTTCGTTAAAGACCTCGGGTTAGTTTTGGGCCGCAAGGCCCAATGGGATTTGAATGTCAAGCCCATTAACTCAAGTTGTATGACAACTTGAATAAACAAAGGGCTTGAAAGCCCAATAAACCCTATAGGCCGGCCATATTAGAAGAATAGGGCTTTTGGTCCATTAGGTCACTTATTTGAAGGGACTATATAAAGGACTTTATAGCCTAAAATTCATTAAGGGTTGTTTTTGGGGAAAGGATGAGAACACAAGCTCTCCTTTCTCTCTAAAATTTCGGCCACCTTGGAGGGATCATCTAGCAATCAAACTCCTCCAAGGTCACTCATTTCTTCTTCATTATGCCTTGGTGATGAATCATTAGAGGTTCTCAATTTTGGGAACTTTGGAGAAACCTTTTTCATCCATCCAAATCCATAGATCTAAGATGCAAGGAATGAAGGCCCTCTCTTTGGGTGATTAGCCTTTGTTTAAATACAAAGAGGAATCTACAAAGGTATATATTTCAACTCACTTTGTTTTGAGTTGATTATTGGTTCACCATTTTACTAGGCTTTGAACATTCATGGGTAATGTTTTGTTTTTAAGTGCATTCTAGCATGATTCCGCCTTTAATTTGTTAATTGCATGCTAATGATGTTGCTTAAATGAACATGTCATCTTCCAAAATAATCCTTCAAGTGGTATCAGAGCCTAGGCCTAGTTTATGGTGGATCCTTTTGGGTTTTGTGATTTTTCATATTTTGTGATTTAAGTGTTGTAAATGTTACAAGCTTTGTTCTTGCTTTGAATATAAATTTTGCTTGAAAATTTAGCATCTCAAATGTTGTAGATGTATTTCATTAAAGCATGAATATTGGAACTAAAAGTTGGTGCCAAGTGTTTTGGGATTTTCGGCCAAATCCAAAGGGTGATTTTTTGGGTTCTTGTTAGTCTTGTTAAAATGGTTTTAAAGTGCTTTTTGGAACCCCTAAGTACCCTAGGATATTAACCCTCTTTTGAGTTGTGAAAATTTGAGTTTTTGGTGAAAGAAAACATCCATGGAGCTATTATGAGTTTTCATGTATGTTCTTCATATTTCTTGAAGTTCTTGCCAAGAACAAAAAGGTTTTGAAGTTTTGATTCAAAAGTTTTATGTTTTTCATAAAGTTTTGTTTTTCAAATGGTGGGTGATAGTTATTGGTGAGATGTGACTAAAAGAATTTTAAAGTTTTATAAAAACATTTTCTTACAAACCATCAAAGTCACCTTTGTCTCACCTACCAAAAACCACTTTCAAAACTTTAGATTTTTTCAAATTTTCAACAATATGGCCGGCCACCTTTGGAAAAGGTGTTGGAGGGACTTTTGTGCAATTATATAAAGTTTTGATACTTTTGTGTATTTGCATTTTGACCCCAAAAGTTTTTTTTTGTTTTAACAAAGTGACCCAAATTGTTGTGGTCATTGTTTTTGGCCCAAAACAAAATGAGAACAAAATGGTTTTGTCTCTTTAATGAGAATTTGATTTTCATTATATTTAGTTCCATTTAAATCAATTCTATGGATCCAAAAACCAAATGATAATTGTTGCATTCAATTTAATTAGTTAAAGTGTTAATTAATTAAAGGGTGATTATGAACCTTAGCCTACGATAATTGAGCTATGTGAATGGCCGTTTCAAATTTGTTTGAACCATGGGAATGAGTAGATTAGATTTTGGTTGTAATTTGATTTGATCAAATGTTGTAAAAGGGCATAAGCTCTTCTTTACTTTAAAGTAATTAGTTATATTCAATTGTTGTAAAGAGCATAAGCTCATATTTACTTTGAAGTACTTCTTTCTTGCTTTATTTGATATGCATGAAATGAAGTAGTTGGGTCCAACGCCCTAAGACAACACGCCTTAATGTGATTAAACGCGTAACTAAAATCAATCTCTATCCCTAGTCCGAGATTCAACACAAGGCTCGTGTTGGATCTAATCAAAGGTTCATAGTCATCCTAAGGCCCTAAGGCAACTATATAGTCCATCAATGAATGCAAACCTTATGTTAGTAGTATCATATACTCTTGCTTTAAAAACCGTTTTAAAAGCTTAGTGGGAGTATTATATACAACTAAATCAATCATATGGACCAATAGTTGTAATAGGACCAAAATTGTTTTAATTATGATTAAAATGAATATATATATGTGATGAGACCTAAAACCCTCAACAAACCATTATTAAGTTGATAAGCGAGAGATGCTTTGAACATTTCTTCGTAGGCCTTCCACCGTGGTGGGCTCCAATCGTTTGTGACTTGTACACCGGCTTCACCCTATCATGGGGGAGTACAAAGTGCATGCTTACACTCAGGAGGAGTCCATAAACATATGATGAGGTAAGTGTAGGCAACGAGGATGGCCGATATCATATCATTGTGAGGCTATTCTTGAACCCCTTCATGAACTAAGCATGGTGGGAATAACTTAACTAAGTGCAATGGTGCCGATATCGTATCATCGTGAGGCCACATTCTCTAGAGGCCAAACTAGATGGGTAATTACAAGAGTTGTAAATGAGTAAAGTGTTATTCTCTCATCATTATTTTTGCTAACCGATATCGTATCATCGTGAGGTGGGCTTGGTAATGGTGAGTCTCCCATACCCCGCTAAGAGTTCAACAAAACTCTCGAATTCCGATGAGGGATATGGAATTTGCCAAAAATAGTGGGTGGTGCTATTTGATTTAAAGACCCGAATCAAATGGCTTAAAATCAATCAATTTATATTCGTTATGTATTTGTTTACCAATATATTTGCAAACGCTATCCAAAACTTGACAAAGAAAAGCCGAATGCTTTAATTTCCGGACTTAGTTCTACAATCTCATAGATTGTCTTTAATGGCTTGTAGATGTAACTAAGTAGTCTCATCCTCACAATCTTCCTATTGATAATGTATCATTGGAAGAATATGTTAGATAAGTCTAACATGAGAAGGACAACACTTTTAATGTCATAATTCTTCAAATACAAATTGTTGTATGAAGAAATAAGAGTTTCTTTGAACAACCCTTAATCAACACAAACTTTAGTGCTTGTTTCTTTGTTACATAAACAAGGAACTTTTGAAGTAAGCACAAGGGCATGGACACTTTATGTGCCATGATTCTTCACTTACAAATTGTTGTATGAAGAAATGAGAGTTGCCTTGAACAACTCTTGAAAGTTTGTAATTATGTTTAGAACATAATGGTTGGTTGACAAAAATAGTCCATCAACATGGACTTATGATGATTTTGAATCATTGAGTGTTGAAGTGTTAAACCACTTAACGAGACGGAAATTAGGCAAGGACTTCACCAATGTGTCTCTATCCTAATGGTTCACTAAGTTTATTGTAAACTATATAGTGAACAAATAACCACACACTCTCCAAATTGTTTGATGTGTATAACACAATTGAAATAAGTTTCAAGAGAGATAGTGGGAGTTTAGGGACCATGACTATTGTAGTCAAAGGAGAAGTCAAATGAAGAAGGCAAAATAACTCCAAGGGAACAAACTTTCTTTATGAAAGGATGGACATTGGAAGGGGTATTTGCAAGAAATGTCTTGCAAGTGTCAAGAACACACCTTTCGAAGGTGTTGTAATATGTTCTTGAAATAGTTCAAAACAGTTGGTTCTTCTACTTGAATGCTTGATTCCGTATTAGTAACTATGTTTTACAATTGTTGTAAAAGTGTGCTAATAAAAGGTAGAAGATTAATGAGAGAAGAGAAAGTACTTCACATTCGGAAAGTGAATAAAATATAGATCTCTGCGAAAGCGGATTGTACTTACTTCCTCATATGAACTACCAAAGAAATTGGAAAATACTAAAGATTGTCTTTACATTCCAATTTTAAGGAACTTAAATCCGTCACTATAGTAGAGATGGATAAATGTTTTGTTTGACAAAACATTGTTCTTTATTAATCAATAATTAGATTATTGTAATTTAATTGGTTGTCTCTATAGTAGAGATGATGTGGTAGTTTAACTGTTTAGAATACGATGATGCTTAAAACCCAAAAGGTTGCAAGGTAGTGACTAATCCCAACTGAGTTGTGATACCTCTAAAACATAAGTTACGAGTTGGTCATAGATGGATGCTTTGGATCGTTAGATCCGGATCCAATACCTTCTTGTTAAAATTGTATAGAGGCGATATGTTCGAATCTTTATTCTTTTGGAAAGAAGAAAGAATCACAAAGTTGTTGAGGTTAATTCACTTAGATGTTAGTGGCACTTGTCCACAACATAATACTACTCATGTTGTATGACATTCACCGAAGATCACTCTCGGTTGGACTATAGTTTATTTTGAATAAACACAAGTCCGAATACTTTGCAAAAGGTTTCAAAGAATTCAATAAATGTAAGTAGATGAGTAAGACGTCTAAAGTATTTACCTCCTTAGATTTGATCCAAGGAAAAAGTAACACTTTAGATTAATTTCCTTGAAAAATATCAAGGAAAGTAGCATCGTAAGATAATGAATTTCTCCATTAGGAGAAGAATGAACATGAATAAGATTTAGTTCGTTGGACATTATCAATTACCCATATATATATGATATATATACTTCTAAGACAACCTAGTTCCTATACCACAAGCTCCAAGGTAGTCCAGAAGGATTTATAAACCGTCTCAGTTGAATGGTTTGAACTTTATGACTATGTCATAGAGTTGCACCTCTTAATTCGAAAGAAATAAGAATGAAAATCCTTATGACTACATTGAGTGTATATACGATATATACTCAAGGAAATGGTAAAGTACCATTTGACCCGAAATAATGAAACCTTCACAGCTAATTGGTAGCTTAAGGTGACTACACTCAAAGAGAATGGTTGACTTTGAAGAAACCATCTTTGACGTAGTCTTGGTTTCAATTAATTCGAAGATTGCTAGCTACAACTAAATGGTGATTTAATGTTTGGACATAATATGGGTTTCCGAAACCATTATTAAGATAGTCTTGATAATATATGTCTAAAACTATAAATCACAAGACAGGTTAGTTGTAGAGATCCATCCATCATGGATCTTAGCAAGCTAGTGGGAGCTATAAGCGTCTTATGAGAAAAGATCAATTGTTTGATTTCTCATAAAGATGTAAATGAATCTTTTGTTTACTAGGTTTACAAAAGATTAGTGGGAGTTAATCGTATTCCTAAATTTAAATATATATATATATGATATATTAATTTTTGGAAATGAAAAGAGTACTTCTTCGTTAAAGTTATTCTATAACGATAGAATGTATATGGGAGATATAGTCTATATAATGGAATGGAAATCTATAATGATATATTTCAAGATATAATTGGATTATATCAATCCCTAAAATAGACAAAAGATGCTAGGAAGTTTCTCATTTGATGATAAACTTCAATTAGAATGACAATTCTAGTGAGACTAGGAAGTTGTTCTTCTCAAAGGGAATGTACCCTTTGACTCCCAAAGAAATAATGCGTAAATAGAATCCTTTATGCATAAACAGAAAGGTGATTTATGTATTTCATATTGTATGAAAAACATTGATATAAGATGTACCTAGAAAGGTACAAGACAATATCAGTGCAAGCCCAGGATCAGAACCATGGCAACTGTCAAGTGAGTCCTTAAGTATTTGAGAAATACTAAAGGATATATTACTCAATAATTGAGAAAGAATTAGAGTAACGTAATGGAAGCGTAAATGTATTAGATTATGAATCTAATCCATCATTGGATATTTCTTCATTATGAATGAAGAGATAAACAGATATCTCTTTATTATGACTAAAAAGATATTTGGATGGAAACATTAAAGTAATGACTTTAGTGTGTTCCATTATGAATGCAAAATATATTGCCATATAGAAGTTTACAACAATGTTGTTTGGATGGGAAAGTTCATTTATGAACTCTCTATTCGGTTCCAACCAGAAAATGTATGACACTAATGGGGCGATAGCTCAAGCCAGGGAATCAAGGTCTCATCAAGGTCCGAACTCAAATGAGAGACTGAACCACATGATCAGGAATCATGAATAATGGTGACGTCGTTATTCTCAAGGTTGCTTCTATGGATAACATATAGATATCCATCTTGTTTAGGCCTACTACTCAGCCATTTATGAAATGAATTACAGAAGAGGTATCATCACTGATAACCAAGCTGATTGGCTCTAGTGCAAGTGGGAGATTGTTGGAAATGTGCCCTAAAACCAATCATATGATGATACTTTACGGACATTTCACAAAGTTAAACTAATGTAGTTTAAATGTAAAGGGCAAAGATTATTGTTTGAGCCGTCTCATATAAATGTTATATGCTTAAACGATAAGTCCAAGGAATATGTGATTGGAAGAATGCGATCTAAAGAAGTTAGATTCATGAGACCATTCTTTCGTTGACACATCCTAAACGTCCCTGATCATAGGATTGTCAATTGGGCATTGACAGTCCGTTAAGATCAGTACGTGTTATGTCTTCTCTCAGGGAGAGTGACTAGTCTCGAGTCATTGGTGTGTGTGACATCAAGACAAGTACGTATGTGCTCAATAGAGAATGAGTTCACTGAACACGATCAACGAAGAGTTCTCATATTCATGTCACATGAGAACTCATGGTTGGGATAATGCAAATTAGTCTTTTGACCTGAGGCATCACAGTTGTCTTGTGGTTAGGTCCTTAATCTTTGATTATGTCAAAGTCACTCCATCAGGAGGGTGTCCACGGCATTGTTGGGGTTAAGCCACTTAGCCATGGAGGCAAGTGAATGCGCAACAAGGGATCTTTAACCTTCAAACTGTTTGAGGGAGAATACTCTATGATATGATTAAGAATCTTTGGCCAAAGTATGAATGAGATTTAGGAATGTGTTCCAAATCACATTCAAGGTAATCATATAAGCACAAGACTCACATTGGATAGTAGACATGAATAAACTATCAAACCAAACAATGTGGTCAAGAGTATTGTATTAGAGAAAGACCGTATTGCATTTGTAATCCTAAAACTGAATAGGTTCTCCACCTCTTCTGATTAGCTTGGGTAACCATGACATGCTGCTAGGCGTCAACCATGGTTTGTGGAAGCCCTAAAAGTGTATTATCACTAACGGGAGAATTGAAAGTAAGTTTCAATTCACAATCGATTAGAAAGAGTTTTAATTGCCCACTGCCTCACTAAAAGGAACCTAATGGATCGTTCACCGAGTAAGGTAGAGTTTGAAGAAACAACGGAGATGAGTAAGAATAATTAAATGGTTTAATTATTTATCTAAGGCTAGGATTAATTAACATGTTAATTAATCAAACGAGTAAGTTCGTTAAAGACCTCGGGTTAGTTTTGGGCCGCAAGGCCCAATGGGATTTGAATGTCAAGCCCATTAACTCAAGTTGTATGACAACTTGAATAAACAAAGGGCTTGAAAGCCCAATAAACCCTATAGGCCGGCCATATTAGAAGAATAGGGCTTTTGGTCCATTAGGTCACTTATTTGAAGGGACTATATAAAGGACTTTATAGCCTAAAATTCATTAAGGGTTGTTTTTGGGGAAAGGATGAGAACACAAGCTCTCCTTTCTCTCTAAAATTTCGGCCACCTTGGAGGGATCATCTAGCAATCAAACTCCTCCAAGGTCACTCATTTCTTCTTCATTATGCCTTGGTGATGAATCATTAGAGGTTCTCAATTTTGGGAACTTTGGAGAAACCTTTTTCATCCATCCAAATCCATAGATCTAAGATGCAAGGAATGAAGGCCCTCTCTTTGGGTGATTAGCCTTTGTTTAAATACAAAGAGGAATCTACAAAGGTATATATTTCAACTCACTTTGTTTTGAGTTGATTATTGGTTCACCATTTTACTAGGCTTTGAACATTCATGGGTAATGTTTTGTTTTTAAGTGCATGCTAGCATGATTCCGCCTTTAATTTGTTAATTGCATGCTAATGATGTTGCTTAAATGAACATGTCATCTTCCAAAATAATCCTTCATGGAGGATACGGCGTATAGTCGCCAGAATACGGAGAATAACCGCCCAGGGAATGTGGGTCCTGGGGATACTGATACTGTCCCGGGGCATAAGGAACAGCATCGCCCTGATAGTAGTAGGCACCACATCGACCTGTCTGCTCATAACTACCCGGACCGGGAATCTGCTGAATCGGTACAGGTGGTGGCAAGAAAGTCTGCTGCGGCTTCTACTGCTGACTCTGGGGACAATTTGCAGCTCGATATCCCATCTGCCCACAAGTAAAGCAACCATTGCTGCCTCGCCTACACTCACCAAAATGCCGATTATTACACCTGTGGCAAACTGGGGCCCTACCTCTACCACCATCACCCTGTCTCTGGCCTCTAGCACCACCAGCAATCCTACCTCCACGTCCCTGACCAGTGACGCTAAAGCCACCGATAGAAGAGCTAGAACTAGTGCCACCCCTCTTGAAGTTCTGTGTCCTACGAGGTCTGAGCGACGCCTGACCTTTACCCTTATCATCCTTCCTCTGATTACCGTCTTTCTCTTCTTCTTCACTCTCGCTCGGCATATTTTCTGAATCCTCAATTCTCAGCAAAATCTCATAAAACTCCTGGTAGGTATCACAGTGGGTAGTGGTCGCTATCGAACGCCACTTCTTCTTAGTGCCTAAACGGAAACGACGAAACATCTCCGCTGGATTACCAGCAACCTCAGGATGATAGCGAGACAAATCAGTGAATCTATGGTAGTACTCATTTGCTGTCAATTTCCCCTGTCTCAACTCAGTGAATTCCTGCTTCTTGCGGTCAATATACTCAAGAGACACAAACCTTCTCCTGAACAACTCTCGGAATACATCCCAATCAGTCTTCTCAGTTAGAGTCTAACGACGAAGTTCCTGCTCCAATCAGGATGCAGAATACTTACCCAAAAACCACGATGTCGTCTCTACCCACTTCTCGACAGGGAGATTCCCCTGACTATGCAAAACACGAAAAGTCTTCTCAATATGCTCTAACCACCGCTCCGCACCCTCATGACCCTCGTTGCCTTCAAACTTATCCAACTTCAAATTATACATAGTCTCCAGAGGAGTCCTCTGGGAAGGGCGGATCGCTGAATGAATAGCTGTAGCAATAGCTTCCCCCAGCTGAGCAATATCAGGGAAACTAGGCTCAGCAGAGCGACGTGGTTCCCGACGAGGCGGCATAATTCTGACAGAAGACACCAAAACCATTAGAATACTCACAAAAGTACAGGACTGCCAAACCTAAGCTCTTATACCAAACAGACACACCCCGATCGAGATCAGGGCATGCTGGCCGTCACGTGGAAGTGACGTAACCATGTGCACAGTGCGAAAGCAAATAAAATAATAATAGAAATAGTACGAATAAATAAAAACTAGCTTTACACAAGGTAATAACGAACAAGTGCAAGCGTAAGCGTGAACCCTAAGTTCAAAGCATGAAAGCCTAATGCAGTCTAGAAGAAAACGACACGACAAAAGTACACCCGAAGGTGGTCCTACACTGGTGCTGGTCTGTCAGATATGCCGGGGAAATCTTCAGGGAAGCCACCAAACGTGCTAGCCAACTAGGACCTGGAGGGGCGCAAAACAAAAGCGTGAGTGGGCAAAAACAAAGCTTTTCGAAAACCATTTAATAAATAAGTTGTAACCCCTCGCCGTAAAACCTGTATACTTCCCAGAAAATAGAATATAAATATATATAAGTCATGTTCAGGAATGTGCTATGCCAAAACCTCAAAGTAAAATGCAAGTGCTCAGGTAATATCGCATTAATATCACATAATCTGTCAGCCGGAGTCACCTAACGTGACCTGTACGGCTGAATCTAGAGCTCAAATCTCCGTCTCACTAACTAGACCTGCACACGAGTCGGAACCACCTAAAGTGGTATGTACGACAAGCCTGGGTGTAACATATATATACGCTCAAGTGCTACGATCACGTGAAGGCTGGGCGAATAATCGCGGGTCACCTACGAGTCGGAACCACCTAAAGTGGTATGTACGACAGGACTGTGCACCTAACTTGGATCCAAGATGAGCGTGTGGTGCGGGAGGTGAACATCACATGAAGGACTGTGCCCAACTTTGGGCGGGAGCACTAACACTGGGGGTGCAGGTTATGAGCTCTCTATATGCATCTCAAAACACTACTGAACATAAACGTAATCATACTCACCTAACACTTACCTGTGTGTCCGCAGCACCAAACATACATATATATATATACATATATATACATATATATATATATATATGTATGTATGTATATATATACGACTAACAATGCATAAACAACGGCAATATAATGCATGGCATTTTAACGAATAAACGTTTTAAATCAATTTCTGGGAAAAGTATAAGTATATAGGTATATACGGAAAACTAAAAGCCCACTCACTGGTATGTGGAAGGGTCGTAACCCCCTAGCCTCGAGTGACCACGCTCGTCCTCGGGGTAAGTATCACCTATATGCGAAACAACTATAAAAATGTTAATTTTAAAGCACATAACCAACCTTAAGAAATAACTTCTCATACAATGCTCAAATGGGGTGTATGAATACACCAACGTGATCTACTCAACCTCAGGAACATCCCATATTTTTAGAAAAATTTTGCACCGCCGCACGCGCCCTTACGCGCCGGCCAAGGCATGGCCACACGCGTCGGCCACGCGCAAGCACGTGCCTGGCATGCTGACGGCGTCAGTTAACGTCGTCAGGAATATTCTGTTAACTTTAACGGATTCTGGCAACAGCATTAGGAATATTCCGTCCAAACTAACGGAATATTCCGTCGTCTTCTCCGGCGAGGCCCTGGCGCCGGAAAATCGGGAAATTTTCAAATCATCCTATCTTTTTCGTTTTTCAATCAAATTTCACAAAATTGGTACCAAAATGAAGCTTACAACGAGAGGAACAAAATCATACCACTTTCAAGTGCTAAAATCCATGAAATCTCGCCGGGAAAATACCCCCAACTCCGGCCAACCTCGAAACTCGCAATTCCGACGTCCAAAATCTTCAAACGAACCACCCCGAGCCTCCTAAGGACCTCACCAAGCTTCCTACAAGCTTGAAATTCCCAAAAACATAAGAATTTACGTGTGCATGAACAGTGCCAAAAATCGGGTATCCCGAGTTCGACATGAAAACGAAGGTATCCTTACCTGAAATGGGTATGGTTGAACTCTTACGGACCTCACGAGCATGGATATGTACTTTGTTTCTTCGATCTGTGAAGATTACAAGGGTTTTGGAGTGTGTCCGTACACATGGAGGGGGAAAATGGGAGAGAGAGGGCTCGGGACAGGGGGTGCAGGGCAGAAATGGTGATGGTGAGGGTGAGTGTGTGGAATTGTGTGTGGTCCACAACCAGCCACACCAATCTCAAAAATAACCACACAACGAAAATTCACACTAGTGGCAAAATCGTCTTTTCACGCGTACGTTTAAAAATTTTCGGAACGGGCTGTCACAGTTTTTGGGGATATCATAATTGATAACCATATCCGCTGATCGAATATCCAATCTTCTACTTGCCGCATTTATTCTTCATGTGGAAATGTTAGTCATAAATTTATCTACTCGCAAGTATATGATTTTTAGGTAGGTTATAGGAAGCAGTAAAACTATAAAGGCATAATTTGTGTATTTTTGTCATTTGATACATGTATGAGTGTAAAACTTTAAAAGCATAATTTGGGATTTAGGTTTGTATGACAGTAATTAGGTTTTCTTTCAATATCACTTTTCTTACTTGAGATTAAATGTGTATTTCTATATATAGCAGTACGATAGATTTTCTTTTGCTCCATGTGCTTATGTCTGTGCAGATAGAGATAGCAATTAGTATGGTTCAAGCATTAGGAGTAGTATTTCACTCTCAAAGGACTTCATTTGGAGGAGTTCCATGGAAAAGTGAAGTCTTTCAAGTGACAAATTTATTTGTTATTAGAGGCCTATTTGGTATTTCATGTGTAGTTTAATATTGACCTTAGCTTTGTTCAACTTGTAATACATTTTGACAATATGATTATTTATGAAATTATTGTATTATAGTAAATGTGTAATTTTGTTGATATATATTAATTAAAAATTAAAATTAAAATAAATGTAAATTACTGTATGCAAAATCAGCAGTAATTCTTTATGCTAGTCTTAGTTTACGATGTACGACGTATGCCGTAATTGCTTTCACAGTATTACGACACTCAACAAACGCCGTATCAAATATAAATTACAGCACACATGTATGCCGTAATTGTTTTCACAGTATTACAACACTTCATCAATGCCGTATCTAATACCGATTAAGGTGCGCAAGGCACGTCTTAAAGAGCATTTACAACTTGTTTTGCTTAAATTATTCACGGCTACTATAGAATATCGTATTTGACAAAACATCTTTTACAACAGCGGCTTTTACTGCTTGGGGGTTCACGCCATGAAGAACCGTTTACGGCGTCCTTTGTGCGCCGCGAAAGACCAATTCTGTTGTAGTGGTTTCTTCCTGGAAAAACAAGGAAATCTCCCCCCTCCCCCCTCCCCCCTCCCCCCCCCCCCCCCCCCCCCGGCGCTTGCGTCGATTCAGTCTTACCTCAACATTCAAAACATATACATAAGGTCAAGGTCGAATCATAGGGATAAAAATGAAAGGATTTAGAATGTCTCGAGGCTTACCTTAGTCAGAAAAATCAAGATCTCGTCGGATTTTATCTGGGGATGATAATGAACAATGGCATAAGCCGCTGCAGGGTTTGAGGTCTCTGGCCTGGTTCGAATTTATAGTATGTGCTTTACAGAAAAGGGGGAGATAGAGTGTCTTGGCAGCCTGTGGTGAGGCTAGTTGGCTTGAGCCAAGTGGTGGTGCTCAGCTCCATTGTTTTTACAGAGAGAAGGAGAGAGATAAAGAGAGAGGAAAAGGGTGAAATGAGAGAGAGAGAGGCGTGTTGGGAAAAAAAAAAGGAGACGTGGCAATAAAGAGGAGGAGAGTTTGGTGTGGGTGTGGGTCCCATGGGCCAAAAAAATTATTAAAAAATTTTAATATCCAACCAGAAATTATGAAAATAATAAAATGCCCAAAATCTAAATTTACTAAAACACCCTCAAGTTTCATAGTTCCGTAAAATTTTAACTGTAACTCCGATTTTGATTTCACATGCATCCACGTGTTCGTACTGTTAAGAACTTCGAGAATGCAGTAAAATAGTGGCTCATTCGTGTCACGAATATATGGTCAACAAAGGTCAACAATCTTGCCTCAAG
Organism: Pyrus communis; assembly: GCF_041283825.1. Lineage (NCBI taxonomy): Eukaryota > Viridiplantae > Streptophyta > Magnoliopsida > Rosales > Rosaceae > Pyrus > Pyrus communis. The sequence continues at coordinate 22,848,008 of NC_142565.1, forward strand.
GGGCATTTTGGTCAATTCACACTTTTAAAATTAATAAAGCTGTAAAATTTGGGAGGGGTTGTTACATAAAACCTTTCAAACCCTTGTGAATAGTATTTTTCAATGAGGTCAAATGAAATAATCATAATAATTAATGTACAAGTGTGAAAAATGTAAAAAAATATACAAACACTCATAATGGCAAGCTCTACAATTTCCGTTAAGGGGTTAACTCCAAAACTCAATATCATAATTTATAAACCCTAGTGACAAATTCTAACCATTTGATTGTGGCTTACTACTATTGTAATACCCTAAAAAATTTAAGGATATGAGTTGACATTCATAAATTATGAATATGTGGAGAAAATTGAAAATAAATCGATTTATGGTTATAAAAAATTTAATTGAGGAATTTTAAAATTTTATTATAGGAAATTATTATAATTTACGTCGTAAAACGTATTGATAAGTGAAAAATATGAAAATGGCCCTAGGTGGTTTAACGTAATTATATGAGGACGTATTTTATCCTCATATATTTTAAACTATTTCTTACCATATTTGGATAGAGGCGAACGAGGATAAGGGCAAAATGGTCCGTTTTTTGTCAATCTGGAATGCTCTAGATTTGATGGAGCTTGTTCTTGGTGTAGAAAAGCCACATGGTGGCTATGCTTGGAGGAGGGGGGGAAATGAGACCAATCGAAGAGGAGGAAAAATAGAAAAAAAAAAGAAAAAAAAAAGGAAATGAGGAAGAAGGAAAGGGGATTGACCAATGAAGACCAAGAGAAAGAAGAGAAAGGAGAGGGAAGAAAAGGAGAGGAATATGGGGAAATCCACCCAGCCAAACCGAGTCATCCAGTTACCTGCGACTCGACCCGACAAAAGCCATGATTTTCGACGCATTTTTAGGTGATTTCTCTGACTATTAGAAGCCACACCACCTAGAATTGACCTAGCACCCCTTCCTCTTCCAATCTCATAAAAAAACCGAGTTAAATGGGTTTGATTTCGGGATAAACTCACCGGTGGGTTCGTGGGGGTACGGCTCAAATTCCTCCATTTTTGAAGTTAGTACGGTCAACCACCATCATCAAACTACTCCTTTTGAGGTCTAGAACAAAGCCCAAACAACTATAAGTGTGGCGGATCATCGGAGGTGATGGATCGAAGCCACCAATTTCTATGGTTTTCGGTGGATAGAGGTCGATTTGAGGTGTTTCCCAGCGAAATTGGACTTTGGCCCATGTATGAAAGTTGTTCCACTTATTGAACTCTACTTGCCTGTAAAATTTGGAAATTTTTAGAGTTCATTAGAAAATGGAGTTTCTGTTCAGCGAAAACTGCCACCCACGGCAGCGAATGGCCAGTGGGCCGACGCTGCCTTTTCATGTAAATTTTGACATTTTAAATCTGTACTTTGTACCCATTTGATGTGTTTTTATTATGAAAGCTAATGTCGAATATTTCCATTACTAGAATATCTCGGAGATGGAAAAAAAAAACAATGAATGTGAACTACGAAAGGCTTGATCCCGTTTAAGGGTACGTAGGAAATCTAATGGGAGTTAGATGCAGCCTTAAAAATAACTGAGATTAATCCTTTGTTGGAAATTTGTCTAAGAAGAGGAATTGGGTGATTAATTTAAAAATTAACCTTATGTTTTTGGTAAATAAATTTGGGTTATAGATTTTGTGAGTATATAAGAATTAAATAAAAGAATTGAGATAAATGGTAGAAAATAAAAAAGAGTGCAAGTTTTGGCCTACCTCTAAATGTAAATTTCGAAAATTTTCAGGTTGGGGCGTTACAATTGGTATCAGAGCAAATGATGCTACCTTACAATGTGAGTTATTATTGATGGTTGTGGATGTGAATTGTGAATTGCATTGATATTGCTCTATTTCATAAGTTCTTTGACTAATGGTGAATTTATGTGAAATGTGTGACGACCCGTCCTTACTTTTCACTGTAATGTCTTTTCCGTTGGTGTAATTTGACGATTATACCCTTCTTTGGACAAAAGTGGAATCTGACGTGGATGTAGTTTTTTGACTGTTGTTTCTTTTCCTTGGTTCCGTACTTAATTAGTACTCGTCGTTACGAATGCGTGAGCATGAGTTAGACTCGAATCGGATCTGTAACGAAAAAGTTATGCTTCGTTAAAGTAGGTTAACTACGGGTAATTTTGTACATGTACGTACAAATTATCAGTGTTTGAAACATTGTTAAGGATACATATTTTGTACATTTAAAATTGTACCAAATATGAAAATCCTTCCCTTTCCCTAATTGGTGGATTCGGTCTTCTCTTCACCTCACACATCCACCAATCACTTTCCATGAAACCTTCCTCACCACCAATCAAAAGTCATCACCTCACTCTCACTCAACCAATCAGATTTTTCCCAAAAATATGTCCCCTAATCAGAGCAGTTAAACTCTTGCTCTCATCTCTCTCTCTTTCTCCTCTCTCTCTCTCTCATTCTCGTACTCTGCAACCCTCTCAAACAACACCAAAACCTCATAAATGTGACCTGAAAACCACATGATCGTGCTCCCCTTGAATCCACGAGTGCAACCGTACCCTCAGATCACGTTTTGACCGAGTTTTGGACATTGAACTCAGAAGGTTTGACTCGGCTCAGTTTTTGGCCGACGAGTTACAAGCGAGTTCCAAGTTTTTACCAAGTTTTTAGTGAAGGGTTGAAGAAGAGACAACCTCGAAACACAAGGTTTCGAGAAGTCGGAGTTTAACCTGAACCTTTCGTGTTTTGCTTATCATAAGCTTCATTTCCATTTAAATTTTGTGAAAATGGTTAAGAAATGAGCAAGTTATGAAGCTTTGAAATTTTACCTAGAAATCGGTGAAGATTTCCAGATTTCCGGCGAGTTTAAACTGCTGCAGATGGGGGCGACTGGCGATGACCACTGAAGAAGACGACAGAATATTCTGTCAACTTTAACAGAATATCCTAACAACATCAGGTAACGCTGTTACCATTTAACAGAATATCCCATCACTTTAACAGAATATTCTTAACGGCCATTAGGGCCTCCATCAGTCTCTGCCCGCGCATGGTGGCACGTAGGGCTGTGCCCTAGGCGACGCGTCTGGCCTCCGATTGGCTTTCTGTTAATTTGTGTAGGTCTATGACATCGAGTAGATCGATTTCATATATTTAAACCCTATGTTTGAGCGAATTATGAGGGTTTTATTTAAGTTTCCATATATGTGTTATTAAACTAATTGAATTAGTAATTTCACGTATAAGGGAAACGTATTTCGAGGTCGTACGGGGTCAAACAAGGCTCAGAGGCTTTGTTCTTACTACGTATCTGTGAGTGGGTACTTTGTTTTTGCGCACACGCACACACACACACACACACACACACGCGCGCACACACACACACACCTTATAGTTTCCACAAATGCCTTTAAATCGATTTATGCATTTTATGCAATGATTTATTTAATTTCGAAAATGCTGTTATGTGGTTGAGATTTACATATTGTCATGGCATATTCATATGCATTTTACTTGCTTATAAATGTTGCACAATTATGAGATGCTAAAACAATCCTACAAGATACGTAGGTAAGTTCATGTAAGTTATTATATTGTTGCAATCATAGAATCATTATGGCATGCATATATTCGTGTAGTGCTCATCATTGTTGCACCCGATGTTAGTGCTTCCACCTTGAGCCAGGGCCAGTCCTTCATGTGATGTTCACCTCGCACCGCATGCTCGCCTTGGAACCAAGTTGGTGCTAGCCCTATTGCACAGGTCACATTAGGCGACTCTGACTTGTAGGTGACGCGCATAGTGTTAGCCTTCACGCGATCATAGCACTAGAGTGTCTATTATTAGACCTAGCCTTGTCGTATAGGTCACATTAGGTGACTCCGACTCATGTGTTAACATAGATTGATGAGCAATAGGTGCAGTCGTATAGGTCACATTAGGTGACTCTGACTTAGGTACTCGCTTAAATTGTGGAGCACATGCCTATATTTATATTGTTGTTGACTTATTTTGCTGTGCAATAGTTCTGTAGTTTACTGTTGGCATGCATTTGATTTCATACTTATACATAGTATGATTTTCTGGATGCTATACATGTTTTACAGCGAGGGGTTAATATGTTCCGAAAATAAATGGATTTTGAAAACCTTTATTTTTGTGCCCACTCACCTTTCTGTTTTTCACCCTTCCAGGTTTTAGTAGTTGAGCTTACGTATCGACGAGGACCCATGGAAAATCTCGGTATAAGTGGTTATCTTCAATGGTATAACCCTCACCCTATTTACTGTACTGTTCTTATGCTCTGACATCACGTGTGAAATGGGTTCATTCTCGCTCACCAACGCACTCTTGTATTTAGGCACTTTTAGGTTTAAATTTATTCACATTTTCCACATCACTACACTTTATGGCTTCGTCACCTTCTAGGTGTCGGCCAACACAACTCGATTCGGAGTCCTAGTGGACATTCCGGGTCGGGGTGTGTCAGTTTGGTATCAAATCATAAGTGGGCAGTATTGCATTCATCACACACGTGATGTAAGCATTCCTGGTTCTTAAACCTAAGTGTTGAAATCTTGCCACCTCATTGAGCACGGAAAACGTGCTATCTTTTCCCTAAGTTTTGGGTACTTTAGACGACTTAACGTCATTTTAGAAAATCGTTTAGGCAATCGCCCTTAGACTTTAAACAACGAACCTCCCTACCAAGGAATTTACATTTTGGGAAACAAGTTGCTAGCCCTGCAGCCGAACTAATGTATCAAGGGTTGAATATCATCAAGGATTTACTGATAAATCCTATTACTTTTCTTCCACTATTTTTATCAACCCTTTGAGATAGTAAACCGGAAATGGTTTTGTTTCTTAGGTAACATTCATTAGTATACCATCTCTTAGAATTCCAACGAAGGTTACTTCGTCAAGATTCTAGAAATGTCTTGAGCGACAACCTGGTACTAAAGTGGTAACACTCGACGGAAGATCATTTGAGGGGCAATTACTTTTAGTCCTCGATAGCACTAATATTTTTCAAACGTACTAGTGATCATTTTGGATCTTCAGGAGGAAGATCAACTTTCGTTAAGGTTGTTCCAAAGTAGATTGTTAGCAAGTACTTTTTCTAGCCTTGGGACTTTCCAATCAACCCTAATTCCCATATTTTCCTTTCGATGTTGTATTCATCATTTGGGTGAGTATAGGATTACGAGTATGAATTGTCATACCCTGGGAGTAACATAATTCCCAAGGCAGTAATCAAATCCTCCTAGAAGATAGCAATAAGGGGATTTTAATCCCAAGTTTTCACCAAAAACTCCCTACTTGCTGCCAATACATTCCATTAATTCCTGTCTCTCATCTCCTATCTCCCATATCTCTCCAATTCCTAGTTCTTCATGCATATTTAATTCCGTCTCTTTAATTCCCAACTGTCCTTACATTTGTGATGAATAAGTAACTCCACTGAATCATGGCAACACCATCCAAATCGCCTCCTTCAACCCTATTGAATATACCAACACCCAAAACTCCTTGTGGAATACTCTTTAATACACCAATAGCCATAACTCTTCCTCCAATCATTGTTATTACCCCCTCCCAAAACTAGTCCAGTACTATTTGATACTTCTACTCCCATATATGTTTATCCTACACCCAATTCCAAATCTCAGCAACCAATCACCATGAATACACCCCATGGCAAAGAACCAAAGTTTGGCAATAAGAAGCCACAATCAGGGCACAATAGTGGTAGGCGTCATTACAACCATCTATTTTTAGGTATACATCGCTTAAACCACTTTCTTTTCTTGTGCAAGAGAAAACATGTTTAGTTGATTTGGAAAATTAAACGTATTTGTCATGAGTTTAGAATTGTCGAAAAGGCAAACCAAGAATTAAAATCTGAGGCAACGGGGATTCTTGCCTCCCTCTACCACATGAAATACTTGAAGAAACTCAACCAATAAAGAAATCTAAGGGCTCTAGCTACGCTGTCACATTCCAGTCTCAACTCCGCCATAGCATGATATTGTCCGCTTTGTACACCGGCCACGCCCTCACGGCTTTGTTTCTGGGAACTCATACGATAACTTCCCGGTGGGTCACCCATCCTAGGACTGCACTCGCTCAAACTCACTTAACTTCAGAGTTCTGATGGAATCCGAAGCCAATGAGTTCCCAAAAGGCCTCATGCTATATGGAGGTGGGCATGTACATTTAAGGCACATCACCCCCTCTCCATTGGTCGAAGTGGGATGTTACTATCCACCCCCTTTAGGGGCCCGACGTCCTTGTCGACACACTCACACCACACGGCAGAGTGGTTCTGATACCATTCTGTCACATCCCAATCTTGACTCCGCGGTAGCACGATATTGTCCGCTTTGCCACACCTTCATGATTTTGTTTCTGGGAACTCACACGAGAACTTCCCAGTGGGTCACCCATCCTAGGATTTCTCTCGCCTGAACTTACTTAACTTCGGAGTTCCGACGGAATCCAAAGCCAGTGAGTTCCCAAAAGGCCTCATGTTATTTGAAGGTGGGCATGTACATATGAGGCACATCACCCCTTCTCCGTTGGTTGAAGCGGGATGTTACAAGAAGCTACAATCAGAGCACAATGGTGGTAGGCATCATTACAACCATCTATTTTTAGGTATACATCGCTTAAACCACTTTCTTTTCTTGTGCAAGAGAAAACATGTACAGTTGATTTGAAAAATCGAAGCTATTTGTCATGAGTTTAGAATTGTTGAAAAGGCAAACCAAGAATTAAAAACTGAGGCAACGGGGATTCTTGCCTCCCTCTACCACATGAAATACTAGAAGAAACTCAACCAATAAAGAAATCTAAGGGATGTAGCTACGCTTTCACATTCCAGTCTCGACTTCGCCGTAACACGATATTGTCCGATTTGGACCCAGGCCACGTCCTCACGGTTTTGTTTCTTGGAACTCACACGAGAACTTCCCGGTGGGTCACCCATCCTAAGATTGATCTCGCCCAAACTCGCTTAACTTCAGAGTTCCGATGGAATCCGAAGCCAATGAGTTCCCAAAAAGCCTCATACTATGTGGAGATGGGCATGTACATATAAGGCATATCACCCCCTCTCCATTGGTCGAAGTGGGATGTTACAATTCACCCCCTCTAGGGGCTCAACGTCCTCGTCGGCACATTCACACCACTTGGTAGAATGGCTCTGATACCATTCTGTCACATCCCAAGCTTGACTCCGCCATAGCACGATATTGTCCGCTTTGCCACACCTTCACTATTTTGTTTCTGGGAACTCACACGAGAACTTCCAAGTGGGTTACCCATCCTAGGATTTCTCTTGCCTGAACTCGCTTAACTTCGGAGTTCCAATGGAATCTGAAGCTAGTGAGTTACCAAAAGGCCTCATGTTATATCGAGGTGGGCATGTTCATATAAGGCACATCACCCCCTCTCCGTTGGTTGAAGCGGGATGTTACAAGAAACCACAATTAGGGCGCAATGGTGGTAGGCATCATTACAACCATCTATTTTTAGGTATACATCACTTAAACCACTTTCTTTTCTTGTGCAAGAGAAAACACGTTCAGTTGATTCAAAAAATCGAACGTATTTGTCATGAGTTTAGAACTATTGAAAAGGCAAACCAAGAATTAAAAACTGAGGCAACGGGGATTCTTGCCTCCCTCTACCACATGAAATACTTGAAGAAACTCAACCAATAAAGAAATCTAAGGGCTGTAGCTACGTTGTCACATTCCAGTCTCGACTCTATCGTAGCACGATATTGTCCGCTTTGGACCTCGGCCACGCCCTCACGGTTTTGTTTCTGGGAACTCACACTAGAACCTCCCGATGGGTCACCCATCCTAGGACTGTTTTCGCTCAAACTCGCTTAACTTCAGAGTTTCGATGGAATCTGAAGCCAAATGAGTTCCCAAAAGGCCTCATGCTATATGGAGGTGGGCATGTACATATAAGGCACATCACCCCCTCTCTGTTAGTCAAAGTGGGATGTTACAATCCACCCCCTTTAGGGGTTCGACATCCTCGTCGGCACACTCGCACCACATGTCAGAGCAGCTCTGGTACCATTCTGTCACATCCCAGTGTCGACTCTGTCGTAGCACGATATTGTCCTCTTTGGGCCCTGGCCACACCCTCACGGTTTTGTTTCTGGGAACTTACATGAGAATTTCCTAATGGGTCACCCATCCTAGGATTGCTCTCGCCTAAACTCGCTTAACTTTGGAGTTCCGATGGAATTCGAAGCTAGTGAGTTCCCAAAAGGCCTCGTGTTATTTGGAGGTAGGCATGTACATATAAGGCACATCACCCCCTCTCCGTTGGTCGATGTGGGATGTTATATACCCTAAGGAGATAGTGGAATTGAAGAAGAAACTTGTTGTGCCCGAAGAGGTTAATTCTTTTAAGTTTTATGGCCAATATGTGTTGCCAAATCAAGCCATTCGTGATGTAACCCTACACGAGGTCCTTGCATTTAGTACATGTTTTTTCGTTTTCAATTCTTTCTAGAATGTCTGTAAGATTGGATGTTGTAGTTAGATAAGTACATGTTTTTTGGAACACAAATGTATGTAGAATTATTTAGCATTAGGTGTGGGGGTTTGATGACAACATGTATTTTAGTTCTCAAATGCTCAAACAATGTGTTTAACACTGCTTGTGGAAATGGTGATATGTGTACTTGTCAGATTTTGTGTCAATGGTCACTATGAAAATTTATTTTGTGCTTCTGGAAGGACCTAATTGATAAGAAATAAACCCACACACAACCAAAACCATCAAATCTCACACCCCATTAAATGTGATTGTATACAAACTGAATAATGCCTAGTAACCACAACACATCCTTAACATAGTTATAGAAAAAGGTTAACGATTTGGACGAAATTTGGAACCAACTGGTTGTAAACTGTATACAAACTTAATATACCTACAACAGACCGTCATATATCCATCATGTCCATCCAGATTTTTGTTGGTGTGGATAATTTAATGACATCTAAATTGATCTCCTATAAATACAAGTCAAGGACAATACAGGTCCCAACACTTACTTCGTCCACAACCATACAACCACATATGTCATGTGTGAGTCGGGGAGTGATGCTGATTCTGACGATACGAGCGATCAAATTGCAGAAGTGAAGATCAAATTCAGAAATTACCCATGGCCCATCCCTGTGTGGCATCAAAAGTGCGACGAATAGTAGTCCACCTTGTTTGCGTTACAACAAAAATTGAACAAGGCGTTGTACAAATCGGCCAAGTATAAATGTCAAATACATAGTTGAAAGCATAAGTATAATGAACTAGTTCTAAAAGAGGAGGAAGACGTATGTTGTACGTCATCACTTTATGGGTGACAAAGTAGCTCCAACAAGATTGTGACTCCGTTTTCTTTGGTGGGTTTCAGAATTTTCTTTCATATCTTAATCGTAACCACAAGGGATATGATTGGGACTGCATTTTGCTTTCGCACGTGGAGGACTTCGTAAGAGACGGTGGTGGTGACGAGGAGCACAAGTACGTAAAAACGGCTCACAGCCACCCAAGGGTCTTTAGGGTGAAATCTACCTTCGTATATATTTACAACTCATTGTTATGTACATTTTGTGCACGTTTTTAAGTATATTGTAATGTCAAGCTTCTGTAAGTGACTCAAGTTTTATTGTCATAAAAGTTTGTAAGCTGTCACAAATATTCATATGCATTCATCATATGTCACAGTTTGTGCAGCGCAATTTCAAACATTGATGTGACATTGAAACCTTCTAAAATAGTAAAACAACCATGGCCACATAAAAATAATAGTTCATCCCCCATCTAATTACACTTCAATGTCTAAGTGCTATAGAACTTTACAATTACAACACAATGTATTACAACCCAACACAAGTTTTACACTTATATTGCTAAATTCCAAATTCATGATTTTAACCATGTCCAATCCAAACCACTCGCCATTATGGATTCAAATTCCCGATTTATAAAAACCCAATGAAATCAAGCCCTTCACTAGCTCACAAGCTCCATTTCTCTTCCTCTCTTCTCCTCCCCCCCCCCCCAACACCCGGACTACAACCTTTACCTATCTCCCTCTCCAACAAAAACAAACCAGTGAACAGAAAAAAAAAAAAAAAAAAAAAAAAAAAAAAAAAAAAAGTTAAAGGAATAGGATTTACCAGGTCCCAATCAATCGACATGAAAAGATAACCCTTTTGTCATGCCCTGCACCCAGGTCGGAAGAAAAAATAACCTCATGCTCGGTGCATGAGGAAAAGTCAAAATAAAATGAAAAAACAAACTTCTCTTGTTCTAATAATCCAAAAAAACTTACAAGTGTACAAAAATAAATATAAAACCCTTAAATCTCTTGTCTAACATAATCCCAGCTCATCTGACACCTGTCTTGCCAAATAACTCATCTATAAAATAAAAAGTTAAGGGTGAGCAACAACTACCGAAGCCTAGTGAGTAGGATATGTAATATGCCAGTCAATCGATGTCGTTTTACACAATATGGAAAATATGTATCATATATCAAAATTATTATGCACATAGCGCCATATCACATCATCCCTTTATGTGTTCATTATATCTTTCATCAAGTGTCACTCGCCACGTTACTCCTAACGGTCATTCTGCCCCCTGTGCAGTTTACATTTATCCCTTGAATCAATGCAACACTAAAGTTCTCATGCTCCATGAACAATCTCAAGTAATTCCACATAGATTGTATATATATCCCATCATAAACATTTACACAAAATCAAACATGCTTCACTTGAAATAGAGAGATATTTGAAATAGATCAAATCCCACGATAATTTATGGTTTTCGTTTTATCAGGAATAAGAAAATTTTGAAACACATTACATAAACCACTCACCTCGATAATCCGAACTTCAACAAGATAACTCAACTAACATCTTCACACACTTCAAACCCTAGCTCTCCTTCTTTCCCCTCTCTCTCTCTCTATCTATATATATAGAGAGAGAGAAAGAATGAAGTGCGGCCTTCTATTTATAGGATTGAAAGGCGGCAGATAGAGGAGGTGGGGTGTGTAAATGATGAAGTGAGGAATGAAAGCTTGACAATTCAAACAAATATGCATGCGGGTAAGTAAGAGCTGTTGATTCCTCTGACGACTTTTATTTGATTCAATCATGCTGTAGCAGCAAGCTAATAATAATGTGTAAGGTTCTAAACCTAAGTAGAGTTGGACTTGGCAACTTATGGATATGATTTTGTAGAGAATGGACATGTAAGGCTACAAGCAATAAGGTTAATCATAACTTGCATGGAGTAGGTGTCAATATATAGAAATATCTATTAACATCTACAATATGGTGGTAACTGGTAAGGCTTCCACATACAGGAGGTGGCTTTAGACGAAACGAATATTTTATAGTAAGATATGTACTAGAAGATTAAAGCACAAGTGGGATGAACGCTTCGGTATAAATACTAAGATCCGAGCAAAAATTATAATGTGTGTATATAAATACATATATAAAAGAAACTTACTAATATAATGCTAGGTTAGCTGAAAGATGGTTATCGGTTCATGGAAGCAAGATGCCCCTAATTTTTCACAGTAAGAAGGGGTAGAGAAAATGCCTCGAGCCAATGTTCGACTACGAGGCACCACGACACTGAAGTAACTCATTCCATACTCCCAGGAAAAGCTTGAATGACCTTCAACAAAAAGGTACCTATATACCAGAAACCAACACAGGTGGGTAGGTAGAGAATACCTAGGGGCGCGAGACAACTCTCTCTAAGGAACTTGGAAAAATAGCCCCATAACTTCGGGAGAAGGGTATCTATTTCAAAAAATATGGGTTTTCACACCTCCCAACCTTCACCAACTCCCTCTCTCTACCTCTCTTTCTCGTCAAAGACAACCCTAATCTCCCTCGCTTTTGCCTACAGAAACACCCTCGTGAACCAAAAAAGTTAAAGGTATAAGATTAATGGGTCGCAGTCGTAACGCAGCTTCAGCCCAACTAGAATCGATCCTCACCCCAGCTCTATGTCTCCACCTTTTTTTCTTTCCCTCTTCAATGCTCGGACATATCCCTCAGCTCTCTGCCTCCTACTTTCTCTCCGACAAATACATACCCACCAAATAAAAAAAATTAAATGTTTTAATTATACGGGGTCACAACAACTCAAATCTACTCGTGAGCTCAACAAATCACCACCGTGCGATAGCGGTCCGCACGCAAGGTGCGTTGTTAATGTCCGCATCTTAGAAACGCCCTTATATTTATACCAAATTGGTTTATTTTGGCTTTGTAGAGTATAAAAGTGAACTGGACCGAATTAAGGAGACGTACTGAATTAAAAGCTTAAAAGAGTTTACAAATTCATATTTATTTAATCAAAATTTTAAATGAATGCATGGAAGTCCACAGGTATATAATCAAGATTTAAAAGAGTTTACAAACTCTATAGAAATCAAAGTGTATTTAGTCCGGATTTTAAAGTAGTTTATAGAACTCTATATGTATTCAATTATGATTGGATTTTAAAGTATTTTCAAAGATGAAGGATTTTAGTAGATTTAGAGGAGTTTTATTGACACACCCCGACCCGGAATGTCCACTTGGACTCTAAAATGTGAATAAATTTAAACGTAAAGTGCCTAAATATAAGAGTGCACTGGGGAGCAGGAGTGAACCCATTTCAGACATGATGTCAGAGCATAAAGAAAGTATAGTAGAGTAGATTGAGAATTATATCATCGATGGTAATCATCAATGCCCAAATTGCCAAGAATCCTCATTGACATGAAAGCACAGCTACTAAACCTGGAGGGGTGAAAAACAAGGTCGAGTGGGCCTGAAAATAGAGTTTTATAAAAACCTTTATGAAAACATTATAACCCTTCACCGTAAAACAAGTATAGTTTCCAAAATATACATACTACGTATAGTATGAAAATACTTACTGTAGCGTGCAATATCTCAAGAGTTCAATATGGCATTATATTTCGTAAGTAAGCATAAGTACACATATCATAACGAGTGTTCATCAACACATGCTGACACACGAGTTCATGCAAAGGTATTCAGACATGAACAGGACCGGGTGTAACAATGATATACGCTCTAGTACTACAATCAAATGAAGATTGGTGCTAGGCGCATCACATACGAGTCGGAGTTGCTTATTGCAACCTGTACAACAGGACTAGCACCTACAATGGATCCAAGGTAAGCATGTGGTGCAATGTGAACATACACGTGAAGCCTAGCCCTGGCCTGGGCGAGTATTAACACCAGTGCAGCAACGATGAGCAGATAACACAAATATAATCATGCCACAGTGATTCGATAATTCTGGTCGGCATAACATTATTCATAGCCGCAAGTTTAGCTAAGGCATCTCGTAGGATTTATAATGATTTCCTAATTCTTATCGTTACGTCATGTTCTATAAATATTAATTTAACTACGGCATTCATATAGAAAATTCATTATTAAATGTATATATGGAAACTAAACATATATATATATATATATATCAAAGAAAAGACCCACTCATAGATCATGTGCTCGAGTTGAACCAGCCTCGTAGCATCGAGAGTCTTTGCGATGCGTTTCGCCAAGAAACGAAACCATTTATGTAAATACGTAACGTACTAACGTATAAACGCGTTTTCGTACAAAGTACAACTAACTAATAAAGAAACTATTTTAAAACGGTGGAATTTCAGAAAACGAAGGGCAGATTCGGGTCCGACATGTTGAGAAACCTAAAAAGGGACCTCGGGTTCCTCCCAGCGCTGTCGCACACGCTGTCACGTGCTGCCACAAAGTGGCTGCACTAGCAGCCACACGCCGCACGCGCCGACGACCAACATGAGCCCACGTTCTCTCACGTGCCTGCATGTACCATTGTACTCGCCTTCCTCATGAAGGCCTGCATTTTTTAGGTTTTTGGTCCATCTTCTAGAGCTCCTATCGAGCTCAATTCTCCACCAAAATCAATGATACAAAAACCTAAGATACAAAAACCTAAGTGATGCTAGAATGTAGGGAATAGGTCTATACCCATTTGGGGTCGTGTCATGGGCGGAGTTCGTTGGAAAAGTGACCTAAAAGTGGCACAACGGCCACGGATCCTAATTTTCCAGAAATTTGGGAAAACTCCCCACGATGTTTCTGCGTTCAAACCATCACCAAAACATATGCATAAACTCAGAATTTTACCCAAAAGTCCAAACTAGGGTGATTTAAGTCCATTTCTAAACTTACCTTCACTAAAATCTCTTGTTCTTCTATGCATTCCGTGCGCAGTGGGTGAGGAAGGCAAATGCTCCAATGATGGTTAGATTCTTCTGTGTTTTCCCTAAGAAAGAGGTGAGGGTGGTGGTCCTGGTAAGGTTCTAGAGAAAATGGCGAGTGATGTGTGGTGTTGATCTATGCAAAACAGAGAAATGAGGGAGAAAAGGAAGAAGTGAAAGTTAGGTGTGAGAGACAGAGAGAGTTTGAAAAGAAAGAGAGAGACGTCTGGGAAAATGGGAAGGAAAACACACTGGGGAATGGGGAGAGAGTAGGTTATGGGCCCCACTAGCTTACAAAGCAATGTAAAATATCTTTCAAAATGGAATTACTAATACGCCATTTACGATCATAGTTCCGTAAAATATTAATCATAGCTCCGATTTAGATTTCGCTTGCACCCACACATTCATATTGTCGAGTAGTACAAGGATACGCTGAAATAACATTTTATACATCTCACTATAAGTTGGTCAACGAAAGTCAATACCCTCACCTCTAGGGGCATTTTCATCAATTCACTCTTTTAAAATTAATAAAATTGTAAAAGTAGGGATGGGTTGTCACATTTATGGTGTTTTTTAGGCTTTGGGAAATTAGGCCTCTACCTCTAAAATTCCTAGACATGAGAGTTATGGAACTTCATTAAACACCATGGAATTAGAGCTCTTTTAAAATCTTTCAAAATCTGAATTTAAACACTCATAAATTAGTTTGGTTTGGTTTTATTTTAGGTTTGACTGGTTTAGATTCATTAACATATAATTTAGAATTTCTATGCAAAAAAAAAAAAAAAAAAAAAAAAAAAATCTAAATTTTGTAACCTAAAATTTTTAGGCTTAAATTTTATGTAAATAGTTGTTATTTCTAAATTCCATGAGTGAGAGTTTAAATTTAATGTAAATAGTGCCCATCACTACCACTCCCACTCCACTTAGGGTCTTTACCGCCACCACAACCCCCCACCATCACCTCTGCCACCAATATACTTAACACCATATATCTTATATATTAAAAAAAATGCTAAATAGACAAAATAGTCCTGCTCTCGTAAGGTTCTCATTTGGAGGACTTGTGAGGTCCAAATTCATATTAGCCACAGAATTATATTAATTTAGATCCCAAGGTTTCAAATATTTGATAACTTAATAAATCAAAACCAATTGCCACTTAGTAATACGATCTACTGGTATTCCTCTTCACTTGTAAGTGAAAGGTCTTAGGTTTGATTCTCGCCAAAGGTGAATTTGAACCACATTATTACTAGCCCATTGTGAGGCTAAGCCCACCCCCACCCCTTATTGTAGATAGTATCGTTTATTCAAAAAAAACAAAACAAAATCAAAACCAACTTAAAATCCATGAATTAAACTCATTTTCTTGTTTTACTTTATTTAGTTGTCAAATATTTTAAGCATTTGATCTAAATTAATATATGGCTAATATGAATTTAGACCTCACAAGTCTTCAAATAAGGAGCTTAGGAGAGCAAGACTTAGAGGCCAACTATGTAGTCTGCTTACATTTTGTGTTTATATAAATTGACATTTTTGAATTACGGCGTGTGACACTCTACTTACACGTTTTAAATGTATTTATATGCGTGAACTGCTTTCATAATTTTTTTTATGACAAAAAGAAAGTCAAATATTTGAAATAAATGAATAATATTAGACCATGCTAGAAGAAACCTCTCATAAACCAATCAAAGCAGCTGATTCCACATAATAAAACCAGTCTTTCAATTTCCATCTACATTCTATTGAATTTATATTAAGATTAGAGAAAATAATATTTAATACACAATTGATTGAATCAGATTATTGATAGCCTATTGTGAGGCTAAGCCCACCCCCTCTTGACATACCCTGACCGAAATCAAGGCGTGCTGGTCGTCATGTGAGGGTGACGTAGCCATGTGCACAGTGCGGAAGCAATAATAATATAAGAAATGCAAATAAATAAAAACCAAACTAACTAGAGTACTAAATAAAAATAAGTGTAAGACGAACTAAGTGTGAATTCACAACCAGAGCATAAGTAGTCTAAGTGCAGTCCAGTAGGCTGAATACTAATTATACAACACCCAAAGTTGACCATACAATGGTGATAATTTGTCAGAGCTGCTATGGATTCCTTGAACCCACCAAAAAGCACTCCTAACTAGAACTTGGAGGGGTACACAGCAGAAAGTGTGAGTGGGCAAAAACAAAGCTTTTCAAAACCATTTCAATTATCAAATATTGTAATCCCTCGCCGTAAAACCTGTATAATTTCCCAAAAAATATAATACATATCTATACCACAACCATGCTCAAAATAGCAAAATTCATAAATATGCCATGTCGAATATCTCGGCATAAAAATATGTAAGCCAGGTGATATAAATCAATGCAAATGATATGTCAATCGGAGTCACCTAACGTGACCTGTACGGCTAAATCTAGAGCTCATCCATCTAGTCGGAGTCACCTAACGTGACCTGTACGGCTCAAATCCACATCTCAACAAATATAACTATACATGAGTCGGAACCACCTAAAGTGGTATGTACGACAAGACTGGGTGTAAATAAATACGCTCAAGTGCTACGATCACGTGAAGATTGTGCGAATAATCGCGGGTCACCTATGAGTCAGAACCACCTATAGTGGTCTGTACGACAGGACTGTGCAGTTAACTTGGATCCAAGGTGAGCGTATGGTGAGGAGGTGAACATCACGTGAAGGACTGTTCCCTAACTCTAGGCGAGAGCACTAACACCGAGGTGCAGGTTTATGAGCTTTCAACACATTTCACATAATCATCAATTCACATAAACAGTCTACAATTTACCTGGTACTTACCTGAGTGTCCACCACATCAAATCACAATATGCACATATCATACAAATTCATAGTCTAAGCATAAATCAATAGACATGGCATTTCAAACATAATTTCATTTAAATCGATTTTCTGGGAAAAATCTCAAGTATATAGGTATATACGGAAAACCAAAAGCCTACTCACTGGTATGTGGAAGGGTTGTACCCCCCAAGCCTCGATTGACTGCGTTCGTCCTGAAGATAGGTCTCACCTATATGTGAAACAACTATATAAACATTAATTTAAAGCACACAAACATCCCCATATTTTTAGAAAAATTTTCCCATATTTTTTAAACAATTTGATCTACTTAACACCACAAACATCCCCATATTTTTTAGAAAAATTTTCCGACCACACACGCGCCGGCCAAGGCATAGCCAGACGCGACCCTACGCGCGGCCAACCCTAACAAAACAGTTAACGGTAGGTAGGAATATTCTGTTAAAACCTTAATAGAAGTTAAAGGCATTACCTGACGCCATTAGAATATTCCGTCAACTCTGACGGAATATTCCTCTCCTTCTCCGATGAGCCTCGCCGGTCGCCTCCGTCAGCACCGCTGTCTGAAACTCTAATTTTTGTCGGTTTCTGGAAAAACTTTAAAACTTCATATCTTTCTCATTTCTTAACCAAAATCCATGAAATTTGTCTCAAAATGAAGCTTAGAGTGAGTAGAACACAACTTACCACTTTTAGGATTGAAATCCAACGGGATCTCATCGGAAAAACCTTGAACACTCCGGCAGCCTATGTAACTAGATGAACTCGAGCTTCCCGACGTCCAAAACACTTCAAAATTACTCCCCGAGCTTCGTGAAGATGTCCTAAAGCTTCCTAGAACCTTAAAACTCACTGAAATTTCCACGATCACAATCACATGAACAGTGCTCAAAATTTGGTATTTCTGGTTCTTGAGTAAATGAAATCTTCACGTTGAACTAACTATATGGATGAGCTTTTGGGCTCACAAGGAACGCAAAAACAACCTCCTCGACGTCGATCCGTGCATGCAGTGGTTAGCTTGAGAGTTGTCCGTACAGTTGTAAGGAAATGGAAGAAAATCCGAGAGGGGAAGGAGAGAGAGTCAACAGGAAAGTGGTATGGATGTGTGTGTGTGTGGTCCAGATGGTAGCCAACCAAAACAAAAGAAAATAAAACCTAAGTCCTAATTGGTTCCAAAAACTAAGGAAAACATGAATTGGGCTACAACCAAAACATATCACCCACAACACCAACTAACGTCTAAGGGCAATTTAGTCATTTCACGCCATCGAGGATAAAATAATATACACATTCGGGACGGGCTGTCACACCTCTTCATTAGTGTAAAGAACATCGATTGTTCGAAAAAAAAAATGATCATCGAAGCGCTAGGTGCGACTTACACTTTTTAGATGTATTTATATGCGTGAATTCCTTCAATATGTTTTTTTATTTCATTATTTTCTTTTTTATCACCGACGCTACACACCACTTAATGTGACGACCCGTCCCAAATTATTATATATATCTTCTTCCCTAGTGTGTAAAGTGACGATATTGCCCTCATTGGCTTAATGATGTGGATGTACATATGTAGTTTTGTTGACCCTAAAAACTACCAAGCCTACGTGGCATGTAGGCCGAGTAATCAATAGGCTAACGACGTCCTTCGGTTGTGTGCGGGGCGTGCCAACTCGTCTGCCGAGCTCGGCTGGGGAGTAAAATATTTTGATGTCGCGTTGGGCATGCTGCTAACTTCTTGATCTTGCGACTATGGCTGAGGAAGGAACACGTCTCGGCCTTCGGGTTCTAGAGCCTGAAGACAAGGCTGCTAGTTTTGCGAAGTTCAATATCAAATTCAGCTTTCAATGTGCCGAATGTAGTAACCTATAACACCTCACTTCGTGGAGAAGGCTAATAAGATAACCTCTGCCAATAATGATTCAAAAATCGTTCTCGACTGAGACTTGGATAGATAACTAGTCAGCCTCAACGCAGTGCTATTTATCCAAACTGAAGGTGCTCCGCGGTCGGCTGATTCTACGACAACAATGTTGTCTATTAAAACTGAAGATGTGCTGGTGGAAAAAGAAAATAAAAATCTCAAGGATGTTGAGAGGTTTCGTGTAGAGCGAGAGTTTGCACAGGGAAATTTGTGTGTTGAATTGGAAAGGGCTAAAATATTGCAGTGTCTTATATTTATAAGGACGAGTATACAGTCAATAAGATCTGAAGTTCCACCATGCTACTAAAACTCTTCCACCATTCAAGCTTCGATCAAATCCTAATCTCTTTAGTGTAATCCACATACATCTTTATCATGTGCCCATGTGAAGGCAAACAATATTTCATGATGAGGCCACGTGCTTGATGAGATGTATTTCCATCTCAAATGGGACTCTAGGTTGATAACAAGGAGCCACGTGGGCTTGTCTCTGCCTCAGATGTCGCATAAGCACTCACTGTTTATTAGAATGTAGACCCTTGACCAAAATGTCTTTCATCCCAATCACTTCACTCCATGCATATCATTTAATTTCACATTTATCTCACTTGCTGACTATTATAAACCTTATTCAACACCTGAATGCATGGCATAATCTTCAAATTATAAGGAATCACGATCAGGATAATTCCAACCATTTAATTACGATAGTTTATCGTAACTATAATAATGTAGAGTAATTGAAAATCACCTTAATATTCTCATCCAACAGCTTAGAACCTTGTTCATATAACGGCCTCGATTGCTCGGACCGATGGTGCAAAATTGGGTCTAAACATTGCCCCCCTCCAGTCTCCTTATGCTTCAATTCGTAAGTCGAACGGTTAAGGAAATTGATTGTTCATCCTTGATATCCTCAAATTTCTTGGCCTGAGTGTGAAAGGCCGAAAAAATATCGCCAAACCAACCACCAAATTATTCTTTCTTGATAGTCCATCTAACAAAATCACTTCACATCACATGCGCAGAGACACTTTTCTTTTGAAATGAAAACAAACTCCAGCATGTGAACAGGGAGAATGATGAGTCCATATTATACTATATATTTTACCCTAATCAAACGGATGAATTTTGGAGTGATTCCAATTGAAGGATGTTTGTGTGCCTTTCAAGATGATTGTATCACAATTCTAGATTTTTCTACCAGACTGTTGACCGTGGTGATGGAATTAAGGCCCAGTGCGCAACTTTCCCGGATTGACATTTTTAGACGTTTTGGGTATTTTGGAGGTCAAGATGGTGTATTTTGAGGAAGATTCCTACCTTTTGGGACCAAATCGGAGTTGATTTGGTCGGTTAAAAGACTAATTTTCTGAGAATTCCGAATTCTAGTTCAAATAGGAAACCTTTTATTTTCTGTTTTATCATTTAATTATGTTTCGTAATTTTATTCTAAGACCTTTTACTAGGAGGATTTTAATTAGAGTAGTATAAATAAGGGGTTTTAACCATTAGGTTACAAGAGGAGGGAGAGGAGAACGCACGCACTACTCTAGAGGGTTTTTGAAGTTCATTTTCTAGGTGTTTTCTATCCTTTTTCTATTTCAATAAAATTCCTTGTGTTTTATGATTGTTTGTAACTAATTTTCGTTTGCTAGGGTGATGCCTTGAGACTTAGCATGAATATGTAGTTTTTATTTAATTGCTTATGAAATTATGCATGCATACTTTGAATTATTAATCACTGTGCTTTAAACTGTCTCTATATCTTAATGCTTAGCTACCATTAGGATGTTTAGATAAGTAATTGGATGCAATACGGTCAGAATGCCACCATGGAATTGGGTATTGCTTCTTATGATTGATAGTTGTAATTTCACCTAGGGCGAATGCCACATCTTAGGGGTTGCATGGTTTTTCAAAAGGTTTTCACAAAGCGTAATGAGTCATGCATCTTTATATTTGATCTAAACGCCACAGATGGATTGCATGTTTGATATACGTTCTAGCTTGAATGCCACAAGTAGAATATGCATAAGGAAAACCTAACCTTCAAAGTTGCATGTGTAATTCATAAGTAATTGGTAATTCGTTTTTATTATTTTAGATCGTTATATCAACCTTTTCTAAACTTTGTTTTCAAATAGTTAATTAAGAATTAGTTTAAATACAAATTATTCATTCAATCCTTGCGGAAAACGACCTTACTTGAGCTGTTTATACTACAACTACCTTATTTTCTTACAAGTATTTTAACTGTTTTTTGATGCGAAAATTAACTTAACACACAAATTAACCCTCTTGTGACAATTGTAGCATATAAGTAAGTAGGGATCGTTCTTACACCGGGGATTAGGAGGGCTTGCTAAACACTCTAAACTGACTCAAATAACTAAAATTAACCTTTCAAACACTTAAACTCACGTAAAAAGACTCAACTACGTTCACAAGACTCAAAATAGGCTAAAAACACTCAAAACTGCCTTAAAAACACAATCTGGGCAGTTTTGAACCTAAACACAAACTTGGACGAAAATTGGTTCTAACTTGACTCAAAACTCTAAAAAACACAATCTAAACATACTAGGACCAATTAGACACTCTAGAATAAACGGGGATTTGGTTTTGGACGAAAATAAACAAAACAAAACAAATATGTAAACTAGGCAGATTTTGACGAAATTGGTGGAATTAAATGGATGGTGAGATGGCTAGGAGGTTTTTCTCCACACATGGCATACTTGCATACAAAATAATCTCCAGTTGCTTATTCGATGAATTTATGAACCTTAACACCCCAAGTTAATTAGGTACGCTTAAATTAACTCTCAGGTTTCCCTTAGGTCATTGAATTGAATGGAATTAGCGCATTGCAATCAAATTATTCCTTAAAAGTTTTCTATATGAAAGCGCATGATAGAAAGACAATCAAAGATCATTATTAACTTAACACACAAATTAACCCTCTTGTGACAATTGTAGCATATAAGTAAGTAGGGATCGTTCTTACACCGGGGATTAGGAGGGCTTGCTAAACACTCTAAACTGACTCAAATAACTAAAATTAACCTTTCAAACACTTAAACTCACGTAAAAAGACTCAACTACGTTCACAAGACTCAAAATAGGCTAAAAACACTCAAAACTGCCTTAAAAACACAATCTGGGCAGTTTTGAACCTAAACACAAACTTGGACGAAAATTGGTTCTAACTTGACTCAAAACTCTAAAAAACACAATCTAAACATACTAGGACCAATTAGACACTCTAGAATAAACGGGGATTTGGTTTTGGACGAAAATAAACAAAACAAAACAAATATGTAAACTAGGCAGATTTTGACGAAATTGGTGGAATTAAATGGATGGTGAGATGGCTAGGAGGTTTTTCTCCACACATGGCATACTTGCATACAAAATAATCTCCAGTTGCTTATTCGATGAATTTATGAACCTCAACACCCCAAGTTAATTAGGTACGCTTAAATTAACTCTCAGGTTTCCCTTAGGTCATTGAATTGAATGGAATTAGCGCATTGCAATCAAATTATTCCTTAAAAGTTTTCTATATGAAAGCGCATGATAGAAAGACAATCAAAGATCATTAGGTTCTATGGAAATCATAGGTGTTGACAAGGCATTCGTAACTATGAAAGCGCATGATACTTATGCCAAGAATCCACTTATCATAATTGTGACCAACAATCTTAACTACTCATGAATATAAGTTCCCAACGATTAGGTGAAGTTCCCTCATACCCTAGCATCATGTTTATGCATGCAAATTAAGCGTGCACTCTCAATTCATATACATAAGCAAGTTTTAATTAAAACAGATAAGCAAATTGAATTCATCATTCATGAAATCACAACTAAAAGTAATCAAATCATCATGCAAATATAACCATGGTTTCGAAATTCCCCCCTAGCCAAAGGGGGGATTAGTTCCTCATGCTTGCACAACAAAAAGTATTGAATTTAAACATTGAAATCATAAGAAAGAATACACCTAAATGCTCAGCAATTCGAAGATGGATTCGATGCACAGATTGGCTCCTCTTCCTCCTCCTTGCTGCGGCACAAAGTGTGGGTGCTGGAATTGGTGGTTTTGGATGGTGTTTTCTTGTTTGGAGGGATGGAGGATGGTTGATTATGGTGGTGAAGGGTGCGGCAGAGATGTATGGATGTGTAGGGAGGTCTATGGAGGCTTAGAGTGGAGAATGGAGGTGTGGCACAAGGATTTTCTGTCTAGCATAAGGGGTGTACGAATTTTTGGCTGAAAGTATGCTTATATAGTCCTAGGGTTAGGCTTAACAGATTTGGTGGATTAGGGCCCTAGAATTCGGCCATGGGTTGTCAAATCCACTTAGGAAGAGGTTTTTGGCCCACATAGTTTTATAAACTGATTTGTATACCCAAATCCACAAGGATTAGGCCTTGGAATTCAGAATCCCAAAGGAATTGGGCCTAGGAACGTGCGGCTGATTTAGGGGAAGGGTTTCTTGGCTTGCAAGGCAAGGTAAAACCTTCTAGAAAGGTTTGGGCGCCACTTTTCTAGGGTTTCTAGAAAAAATAGGTTTCGTGGCAGATTTGGGCCTTCTAGACTAGGGTGCTTCTAGAACTAGGTTCTAGAATGATCCATTTAGGTCCCCATGCAATTAGGAGTAAGACATGATAAGGTTTGGATAGGATAATATGAGATAAGGTTTGAATAATGTTTTGGATAAATGGATAATGTTGGATAAGGTTGGATAATGTTTTGTATAATGTTTCCTCTTTTCTTGCACTTTCCTTATCCACTTTGTCCTTAGCTTAGTTCTTTCCTCTTCTTATCACATTTCCACCTTCTTGAAGTCCAAATTCGTCCATCCATGTTAGCCCACATGCAAGCTCACCACCTAGTGTCCAAAATAGCTCCAAAATGCACCAAAATGCACTTTCTTGATACTTTAACCCATAAGACCTACAAACACACGAAATTGAGTTGTAATACGACATTAACTAAGAAATAATAGCACAAATGCACAAGAATAAGCTAGTTAAGTCGCCTAAATATGCTCCTATCAAATTCCCCCACACTTATCTTTTGCTAGTCCTCGAGCAAAACAAATAAACAAAAGAAACAAAACATAACTCTAAACCTTCCAACATTGCCTCAGGGATTTTCAATGAAACATAACATGTTAAAGATCACTACTCACATAGATTTCAGCAATCCTTACCCTCGAGCATACTTAATCAGTCACCATTCACTAGCTCGCATTTAATCAATTAAAACAACATTTTGAATGTAGTAACATACCTTAGAGAATTCCCTCAATTCCTTACTAGGTGTACTCTCAATTTTCACACAGATTTTCTAACTACACTCCCTACACTAGGTATATGTGAGAAGATTGATGTAAACATGTAGACGAACACTCACATATGTTATAACAAGGAAAGCATTTTCTGGAATTATTAATATGTATATATATGATCTCATGAATGGAATGCCACTACTTAGACGTGAGAACCAGGGATACCATATGCTCAAACCCACTTTAAACTCCACATCTTGAAACACATAACAATCAAGATAGAAGTCAAAGGATTGTAACGGGGCTAGGGTATTGGCTAACAACGGAAAGTAAAGGATAAACAAACATTCTTAAAGCAATAGTGAGCAAAGTATTGAATTAGACACTTAGAATTCCCTTTAGAATGCAAAAATCAACTTTGAACACCCACGGGGAAGTCACACAAAACTTAGGGCCATATTCAAACTTTTTGGACCCTTTCTTCAACAATCACACTTATGAGTTCATTCTCACTTATTTTCACTCCTTTTCTTTCTTTTCTTCTTCTTTTTCACACTTGTTTTTTTTTTTTTTTTTTTTTTCTTTTTATCGTGCCTCTTTTAAGACTTTGGCACACACACACACTCACAAAATCCCTTCCCCCACACTCGTTTTCTGCACAATTGTCACCCAAAATGAATTCCTTCTAAGTTATGCTCCACTATACTTTAAGAACAAAGGTATGGAAAGTCCTATTCTAGGCTAGGTAAGGATGATATGGTTAACAAGAAAATAGGTTATATAAGGCTCAAAGGGGTTTAATCCTACAATACAAATGACAATGGTGGATTCAGCTATTTGGCTATGGTGGTGACTACTACACAACTTCATCTTGTTATTTGTTATGCTAATCAATTTCATGCTTTGAATGAAACGGGTATGAGTTCTAGTATTTGGAACTATAGTGATGAAACGCATTCTAAGTAGCAACCAAGCAAAGAATAATGAGATCATGTCACGACTTTAGAAAACAAGAATGCACAGATTAATAACTCTTCAAATAAACGTTTAGGCTCAAGTCTCTCAGGGATGTAGCGTTTGTTTGAGTTCCTTCCTTCAAGCATGTTACAAAAACTGATTTTATCCTTTGTGATTACATGTGAATTCGTAAACTATAACTACAACCAAGCATAAACCAAGGAGCAAATCAAACTTTCATCATTGTTTGTAACTCTCTTTAACAGTCATGCATTAAAAACCAAATCCTCATCATCGTGTTGGAAGGTACCCTAAGACACAAACAAACACACAAAAACAACTATTTTTGGCTTTTTCAAAACACTTTTTTTCGATTTTTTTTCAAATTTTCGGATTTTTACTTCAACACACACCAAAACAGCTAAAAACGCACTAAAAACACTTAAAAATAGTGAGAAACAACATTGGAAGTGATAGGTGATAGAATCCCACGAATTTTTGCATAAAAACACATGTTTACCCCTCCACACTTAAATCAAACATTGTCCTCAATGTTTCACACAAAGACTCACATAAAAGCAAACAAATAATAAGCAACTAAGCATGATAAAATAAACAGCAAGGAGAAGGGTTTAGAAACGCAAATCTGGGTTTGGAATGGAAGTTCCATCTTCTCCTTGTCGAATACATGGGTTGCCTCCCAAGAAGCGCTTGCTTTAACGTCTTCTAGCCGGACGAATACGCCATGCTAGGCTTCACTAGTAGTACCCACGGCATGGAGGGGTACATCATCCACCACATGTTCCTCGAAGTTCTCGTAGTAAGGCTTTAATCGATGGCCATTCACCTTGAACTCTTGTCCTGTTTTCAAGCTTTGAACTTGGACTGCACCATAAGGAAAGACATTAGTAATAACAAACGGGCCAACCCACTTAGAACGCAACTTACCAGGAAACAAGCGAAGGCGGGAATTAAAGAGTAGCACTTTCTGCCCAATGGAGAATGATTTGCCTCGAATCATCTTATCATGGAAAGCCTTGGTCTTCTCCTTGTAAATTCGAGTGTTTTCATACGCCTCGTTCCTAATCTCTTCTAATTCATTCAATTGGAGCTTCCTGTGAATTCCAGCGGCATCAATGTCCATGTTGAATGTCTTAATGGCCCAATGCGCCTTGTGCTCCAATTCCACGGGAAGATGGCATGGTTTGTCATAAATGAGCCGAAATGGGGACATGCCCAGGGGGGTCTTGTATGCCGTGCGATATGCCCACAACGCATCCTCCAATCGTACACTCCAATCCTTCCTTGTAGGGCCCACGGTTTTTTCTAGAATTTGCTTAATCTCCCTATTGGAAACCTCGGCTTGCCCATTGGTCTGAGGATGATAAGGTGTTGAAACCTTATGCGTGACGTTGTACTTCTTGAGCAAAGCCTCAATGGTTCGATTGCAAAAGTGAGATCCTCCATCACTTATGATCACCCGTGGCATTCCAAACCTTGCAAATAGGTTAGTTCTAATGAAATCTGCAACCACTCGAGAATCATTAGTTCGGGTGGCCTTTGCTTCCACCCATTTCGACACATAATCCACAGCAAGTAAGATATACAAGAAACCATGTGAGGAAGGAAAAGGACCCATAAAATCAATACCCCAAACATCAAAAATTTCAACAGGGAGTATAACATTTTGCGGCATTTGATCCTTTGCACTAATGTTGCCCATTCTTTGGCAAATATCACAAGACATACAAAAGGTTCTAGCATCCTTAAATAAAGTTGGCCAATAGAATCCACATTCTAAAACCTTAAGAGCTGTGCGTTGTGTCCCAAAGTGTCCCCCACATGCATAAGTGTGACAAAATGTTAAAATAGAAGTGAATTCCATGTCGTGCACACACTTACGTATAATCTGATCCGAGCAATATTTCCACAAATATGGATCATCCCAAACATAAAACCTTGCATCTTTTTTCAATTTATCACGTTGGTGTCTATTTAAAGTGTTAGGAACTTGTTTAGTCACCAAATAATTTACCAAATCCGCATACCAAGGCTCACTTACCTTAATGGATAACAATTGCTCGTCGGGAAAGGTTTCTACAATAGGGTACGGCTCCTCCTCATGTATCATGCGGCTTAGGTGGTCAACCACCACATTTTCACTTCCCTTTTTGTCCTTGATTTCGATGTCAAACTCTTGAAGAAGTAGCATCCATCGAATTAGCCGTGGTTTGGCTTCCTTCTTCGTGAACAAGTACTTTAAAGCTGCTTGATCAGTGAAAATAATAACCTTAGTACCAAGTAAATATGATCGAAATTTATCTAAAGCAAAGACAATGGCAAAAAGTTCTTTTTCAGTAGTTGAATAGTTCAATTGAGCGTCATTCAACGTCCGAGATGCGTAGTAGATGACATGCGGCTTCTTGTCCTTCCTTTGGCCCAAAACAGCTCCTAACGCGTAGTCAGATGCATCACACATTAGCTCGAAAGGAAGGCTCCAATCCGGTGGCACAATGATGGGTGCCGTGGTTAGCATGTCCTTAAGGAGTTGGAAGGCTGCCGTGCATTCCTTGGTGAAGTTGAAAGGTGCATCTTTTTGTAGGAGGCGGCATAAAGGTTGGGAGACCTTCGAGAAATCCTTGATGAACCTCCTATAAAAACCTGCATGTCCAAGGAACGAACGAACCTCTCTAACCGAAGTAGGAGAGGGTAAGTGACGCACAATATCTATTTTTGATTTATCTACCTCAATACCTTTTTCAGAAATAATATGACCTAGAACTATGCCTTGTTTCACCATGAAATGACATTTCTCCCAATTTAACACAAGGTTAGTTTCAATGCATCGTTTTAAAATCAAACCAAGATTATTCAAACAACCATCAAATGAATCACCAAAAACGCTGAAATCATCCATAAAAACTTCAATAATTTTCTCAACATAATCTGAAAATATGCTCATCATGCATCTTTGAAATGTGGCAGGTGCATTACATAAACCAAATGGCATACGACGATAAGCAAATGTACCAAAAGGGCATGTGAAAGTGGTTTTTTCTTGATCTTCCGGAGCTATCACAATTTGATTAGAACCTGAATAACCATCAAGAAAACAATAAAAAGCATAACCCGCTAACCTTTCAAGCATTTGATCAATGAATGGCAAGGGAAAATGATCTTTCCTTGTCGTGGCATTAAGCTTCCTATAGTCAATACAAACCCTCCAACCTGTTTGGATTCGCGTAGGAATAAGCTCATTTTTGGCATTTGTCACCACAGTTACTCCGGATTTCTTTGAAACACATTGCACCGGAGACACCCACCGACTGTCTGAAATTGGATAGATCACTCCACAATCCAAGAGCTTGATTATCTCCTTCTTCACAACTTCCATCATTGGAGGGTTGAGTCGGCGTTGAGCCTCTCGAGACGCTTTGGACCCCTCCTCCAAAAGTATACGATGCATGCACGTAGTCGGGTTTATTCCCTTAATGTCGGCCAACGTCCAACCAATTGCAGTTTTGTACTCCTTTAACACCCTCACTAACTTACCTTCTTCTTGTGCCGTGAGTGAGGAGGATATGATGACGGGCAAGGTCTTTTGGTCTCCCAAGAAAACATACTTCAAATGGCTTGGCAATGGTTTAAGTTCAAGGGAAGGTGGCTGCACAACTGAAGGAATGGGCTTATTAGTCGAAATTGGAATTGAAATTGGGTCCGAAGACTTACCAGATTGTAGTGGCAATGACTCAAGGGCAGCCACTACCTCAACCATGTCATTACTAGGGGGCACGACATGGTGCTCACCGTGCATGCCGTGGGTATGCACTTGCCCTACTTCCTTGTCTTTGAGTTCCATTCCTTTTGTGATGACCAATTCAAGTGCATCTTCGTTCAATTGTTCAAAATGGTCCTGCGCCAACGAATCAATTACATCAATAGCAAAATATGAATGATCATCAAGAGGGTACTTAATAGATTCAGAAAGATTGAAATTAATCACTTCCCCATCAAATTCCATTGTCAAAGTCCCATTAAACACATCAATCTTTGTGCAGGCGGTTTTCATAAAGGGCCGGCCAAGAAGAATCGGCAATGACGGGGCATGGTTTGATCCTTCCATTTCCAATACATAGAAGTCCGCCGGAAAGATTAGATGATTAACCTGCACTAACACATCTTCCAAAACACCCTTTGGATATGCATTAGATCTATCGGCCAATTGAATAATCACACCATCATTTTTTAACTCACCCAGGTTCATAGATGCATAAATTGAGTAAGGCATAACATTAATAGATGCACCTAAGTCTAGCATGGCATGTTCAAACCGATTATTGCCAATAACACAAGGAATTATAAAACTACCCGGATCTTTGAATTTAGGGGGCAATTTACGTTGTAAGATGGCTGAGACATTTTCACTTACCTTTACAACCTCTTTGTTCGAAATTCTCTTCCTAGTGGTGCAAAGTTCTTTTAAAAACTTAGCATACCTTGGAACTTGCTTAATTGCATCCAAAAGTGGTATATTGACTTGTACTTTTCTAAATGTCTCTAAAATGTCCTTTTCAACTTCCTCCTTCTTTGTTTGCATGAATCTGCGAGGAAAGGGTACGTTTGGAGGAATAGCATTAGAAATAATCGAATTTAGAACATTCTTACCCTTGGAAGCCGAATGGTGTAGGTTAGGTGGCTGCGGCATGGTACTTTCTACCCTTGCCGTGGCTTTTTCTTGCTCCCCCTCCTCAAATTGCAACTTTTCGTCCTCCGTTGGGGCGGTTTTAGAGGGTTGTGAACCCATTCCAACTTGTTTCCCACTTTGCAACATGATTGCTTTGGCAGATTTGAATCCTCCTTTCGGGTTGACAACGGTTGAACTAGGCAACTTGCCTTGCTCTCTAAATTGGCCCATGAACTCAGCCATTTTTCCCACTTGTCTCTTCAATTCAGTCACCTCTCGAGCTTGATTTTGCACTTCATTGGCGTAATTGTGCATGTCCTTTGCTTGTTTTTCTTGCCCCTGCGCCAATGTAGTTAGTAATTGAATAACTTGATAATTATCAAAAGACGAACCTAAGTTGTTTTGGGACAATGGTTGTTGGTTGGATTGGTATGGCTGTGGGAACCCAGGGGGGTTTTGTTGAAATCCCCTTTGTGGTGCAGATTGTTGGGACTCTCTCCACTTGAAATTAGGGTGATCTCTCCATCCGGGGTTGTAGTTGTTGGAGTACGGATCATATTTGGGTTGGTTTTGGCCTTGGAAACCAATGGCATTAGCAGATTCCCATCCTCCATTCTCTATCAATTGAGGGCATGTTTCGGATGGATGCCCTTGCATTGAGCATACGCCACAC
The DNA here is from genome assembly GCF_041283825.1 of Pyrus communis. NCBI lineage: Eukaryota > Viridiplantae > Streptophyta > Magnoliopsida > Rosales > Rosaceae > Pyrus > Pyrus communis. Next base: position 22,878,756 of record NC_142565.1, read on the forward strand.
ACTTGGTTTTCTTGTGGTTTTGACCCCATGACAACCTGAGACACAAGAGAAGTAAGATTAGCCAATTGTGATTGAATGTCAGAAATTGCACTTACCTCATTTACACTTTGTTGCTGTCGTGGCATGTCTCTTTGGCCAACTCCTTCGTATTGTTGAGCATTCAAAGCTCGGTTGGCAATGAGAGTCTTGGCAGCCATGGGTGTTTTGTCCACTAAAGCTCCACCCGCTGAGACATCTAGCATTTGACGTTCAATTGGGAGAAGCCCTTCGTAGAAATATTGGAGAAGAAGCTCCTCCTTCATCTGGTGTTGTGGACATGAAGCAACAAGGGTTTTAAAACGTTCATAATAAATTGGAAATGATTCACCTTGATCTTGCTGAATGCCACTAATTCTTTTACGTAAAAGAATGACTCGAGAAGTTGGGAAAAACTTCTCCAAAAACGCCCTTTTCATACTCTCCCATGATGTGACAGTTCCGGGAGCTAGTTCATACAACCAATCTTTAGCATTTTCCAAAAGAGAAAAGGGAAAAGCCTTCATCTTCAAAATGCTCCCATCAACATTCACCGGGGTCATACTTGAGCAAACAACCTCGAACTCCTTCAAGTGTTTATTAGGATCTTCCATAGACAACCCATGGAACTTAGGAATATGATGCAATAAACTGGACTTGAGTTCGAACTCGTCAGTCTTGTCGGGGGCTGCCCTTGGATATTGAATGCATAGAGGCATGGCATTAACCAATCCCGAAGCGGAAAACTCCTTGATTGTTCGGTTGTCGGCTGCCATAACTTGTTCTTCCTCAACACCCCTTGCCGTGGCCTCCTCCTCCACTTGTATTTCGTCCTCTTCAAGGTCTGGTGCAGGTGGAGATGGTTAAGGCTCTTGTTGATTCTTCTTTCTTCTCAAGGCTTGCTCAAAATCGTCGTCAAAGTCTAAGATATGCGCATGAACCGATTAAGAACTCCGAGTCATAAACTAGTGCTTAAAACAAGGAAACAAATAGGTCAGAAACTAAAAATAAATAACAACTAATAACACACGAAAATAACTAAAAAGAAATAACAAGGGATTAGCAAAGTTGCTAATCCCCGGCAACGGCGCCAAAATTTGATGCGAAAATTAACTTAACACACAAATTAACCCTCTTGTGACAATTGTAACATATAAGTAAGTAGGGATCGTTCTTACACTGGGGATTAGGAGGGCTTGCTAAACACTCTAAACTGACTCAAATAACTAAAATTAACCTTTCAAACACTTAAACTCACGTAAAAAGACTCAACTACGTTCACAAGACTCAAAATAGGCTAAAAACACTCAAAACTGCCTTAAAAACACAATCTGGGCAGTTTTGAACCTAAACACAAACTTGGACGAAAATTGGTTCTAACTTGACTCAAAACTCTAAAAAACACAATCTAAACATATTTGGACCAATTAGACACTCTAGAATAAACGGGAATTTGGTTTTGGACGAAAATAAACAAAACAAAACAAATATGTAAACTAGGCAAATTTTGACGAAATTGGTGGAATTAAATGGATGGTGAGATGGCTAGGAGGTTTTTCTCCACACATGGCATACTTGCATACAAAATAATCTCCAGTTGCTTATTCGATGAATTTATGAACCTCAACACCCCAAGTTAATTAGGTACGCTTAAATTAACTCTCAGGTTTCCCTTAGGTCATTGAATTGAATGGAATTAGCGCATTGCAATCAAATTATTCCTTAAAAGTTTTCTATATGAAAGCGCATGATAGAAAGACAATCAGAAATCATTAGGTTCTATGGAAATCATAGGTGTTGATGAGGCATTCGTAAATATGAAAGGGCATGATACTTATGCCAAGAATTCACTTATTATAATTGCGACCAACAATCTTAACTACTCATGAATATAAGTTCCCAACGATTAGGTGAAGTTCCCTCATACCCTAGCATCATGTTTATGCATGCAAATTAAGCGTGCACTCTCAATTCATATACATAAGCAAGTTTTAATTAAAACAGATAAGCAAATTGAATTCATCATTCATGAAATCACAACTAAAAGTAATCAAATCATCATGCAAATATAACCATGGTTTCGAAATTCCCCCCTAGCCAAAGGGGGGATTAGTTCCTCATGCTTGCACAACAAAAAGTATTGAATTTAAACATTGAAATCATAAGAAAGAATACACCTAAATTGTGACATCCCGTCCCGAAAATATCAAAATGCACGTGTGAATTGTCAACTTTACCCCTAGTTCGTTTCTTTGACATTATTGGTTGTTTTGTGTGTTGTGGCATGTGCTGGGCCACACACACACACATTCACACTCACTGTCTCTCTCTGCCCTTTCTCTGTCTCTGTCTCTCATCTCCCTCTCCCTTCCCGTTCACCTTAATACGTACGGACACACACACAACTCCTCAAACCTTTGCGGATCGAGGAAACCAAGGGCACAGTTGAACTCGTGAAGCTCATGCGAGTGCAACTATACCATTTTCAGGTGAGAAATACATCGTTTTCACGTCGATTCGACAATGGCAGTTTTGTGTACTGTTCATGCAAACCTTAATCTAGCTTGTTTTTGGGATTTTGAAGCTCGTAGTTGTCTTAGTGAGGTCCCAAGGAGCATCGGAGTACTTCGTTGGACGAATTTGGACGTCGGGATAGCTTGGTTCGAAGTTGGCCGGTTTTTGGATTGTGTGGACAGGTATGATTGCGTGGTTTTTAGCCCTCAAAACTTGTTTGGTTGTGTTCTACTAGTCTAGGGCTTCATTTTGGTTTAAAAATCACGAAAAACGGCTGAGAAACGAGCGAGAAAACTTGAGTTGCAGGTTTCCCAGTTTTCCGGCACCGGCGACGGCACCGGAGATTGAACGGAGAAGGTGACGAAATATTCCGTCAAGTCTGACGAAATATTCCTAACGCCGTTAACGGAATCCGTTAGAACTAACGGAATATTCCTAACGGCGTCAGTTGACGCCGTCCGTGTGCACCGCACGTGCCTGCGCGTGGCCGGCGCGTGGGGGCGCGTGCAGCGGAGGAAAATTTTTCTAAAAATATGGTTGTGATCCTGAGGTTGTGTAGAGCACGTTGGTATATTCAATTGTCCAATTTGAGCAATGTATGAGAAGTTATTACGAAAGTTAGGTTATGTGCTTTAAAGTTAACGTTTTTATAGCTATTTCGCATATAGGTGACACGTACCCCGAGGACGAGCGTGCACACGCGAGGCAGGGGGGCTACGACCCTTCTACATACCAGTGAGTGGGCTTTTGGTTTTCCGTATATACCTATATACTATATTTTCCCAGAAATTGAATAAATGTTTATTAGTTTATGCCATGCATTACATTATCGTTATTCGTGCATCGTTGACTACGTTATTGTTGCATACATATATACATATGAATATTGGGTGTTGTGGACGCACAGGTAAGTGTCAGGTAAGTGGTATTCATGTTTACATTCAGTAGTGAATTGAAATAGTTAGAGAGCTCATAACCTGCACCCCCGGTGTTAGTGCTCCCGCCCAGAGTAGGGCACAGTCCTTCACGTGATGTTCACCTCCCGCACCACACGCTCAGCTTGGATCCAAGTTAGGTGCACAGTCCTGTCGTACAGACCACTTTAGGTGGTTCCGACTCGTAGGTGACCCGCGATTATTCGCACAACCTTCACGTGATCGTAGCACTAGAGCGTACATATGTATTACACCCAGGCCTGTCGTACAGACCACTTTAGGTGGTTCCGACTCGTGGACAGGTTCAGATATTGAGATTGAGATTTGAGCTCTATATGGAGCCGTACAGGTCACGTTAGGTGACTCCGGCTGCCAGATTGTATGATATTGATATGATTGTACCTGGGCACTTGCATATCATTTTGATATCTCGGCATGGCATATTATTGAGTACATGGCATATATTTGAGCATGTTTAGCACATGTATTATGCGTATATATATTTTCTGGGAAGTATACAGGTTTTACGACGAGGGGTTAGGAAGTATTTTATAAATGGTTTTTGAAAGCTTTGTTTTTGCCCACTCACGCTTTTATTTTGCGCCCCTCCAGGTTCTAGTTGAGTAGCAGTTCCGGTGGTTTCCCAGAGGGCTTTTCCGGCACTTCTGACAGACACCCATCTTAGTAGGGTCACCTTCGGGTGTACTATTGTAGCATATTTTCTTTTGGACTGCTGTAGACTTGCTCTGAATTTGTGACTCACACGATAGCACTTGTATTAGTACATTGTATGCTAGTTGGTTTTTATTTATTCGTACTTTATATTACTATCTTATTAGCTTCCGCACGTGCACATGGCTACGTCACCTTCGTGTGATGGCCAGCACGCCCTGACCTCGGTCGGGGTGTGTCATAAATGCTCAGCAATTCCAAGATGGATTCGATGCACAGATTGGCTCTTCTTCCTCCTCCTTGCTGCGGCACAAAGTGTGGGTGCTGGAATTGGTGGTTTTGGATGGTGTTTTCTTGTTTGGAGGGATGGAGGATGGTTGATTATGGTGGTGAAGGGTGCGGCAGAGATGTATGGATGTGTAGGGAGGTCTATGGAGGCTTAGAGTGGAGAATGGAGGTGCGGCACAAGGGTTTTCTGTCTAGCATAAGGGGTGTACGAATTTTTGGCTGAAAGTATGCTTATATAGTCCTAGGGTTAAGTAGATTAGGGTTAGGCTTAACAGATTTGGTGGATTAGGGCCCTAGAATTCGGCCATGGGTTGTCAAATCCACTTAGGAAGAGGTTTTTGACCCACATAGTTTTATAAACTGATTTGTATACCCAAATCCACAAGGATTAGGCCTTGGAATTCAAAATCCCAAAGGAATTGGGCCTAGGAAGGTGCGGCTGATTTAGGGGAAGGGTTTCTTGGCTTGCAAGGCAAGGTAAAGCCTTCTAGAAAGGTTTGGGCGCCACTTTTCTAGGGTTTCTAGAAAAAATAGGTTTCGTGGCAGATTTGGGCCTTCTAGACTAGGGTGCTTCTAGAACTAGGTTCTAGAATGATCCATTTAGGTCCCCATGCAATTAGGAGTAAGACATGATAATGTTTGGATAAGATAACATGAGATAAGGTTTGGATAATGTTTTGGATAAATGGATAATGTTGGATAAGGTTGGATAATGTTTTGTATAATGTTTCCTCTTTTCTTACACTTTCCTTATCCACTTTGTCCTTAGCTTAGTTCTTTCCTCTTCTTATCACATTTCCACCTTCTTGAAGTCCAAATTCGTCCATCCATGTTAGCCCACATGCAAGCTCACCACCTAGTGTCCAAAATAGCTCCAAAATGCACCAAAATGCACCTTCTTGATACTTTAACCCATAGGACCTACAAACACACGAAATTGAGTTGTAATACGACATTAACTAAGAAATAATAGCACAAATGCACAAGAATAAGCTATGGACAAAGCTGGGTTTTGACTTTGTGAACAGCGATAGGATGGCTTTACTCATACATGAAGTTGCCGAATCCATGAGAGAGTCATTAGCTGCAAGGGATTGGTTTGGATTCTCACAAGAAAACACCTTGTTACAATCTGTTGATTATAGGAGTAATTCAACGATGGGTTAGGAACCACCACTACCAGGAAGACCACCTTTATAGGTTTCATTTGCAAAGCAGGGTTTTTATGGATTTAAACCTACAGTTTGTGCCCCTTGTTGTTCAAACACCCATGAAATTTTGCAATGTCCTGAAAAGAAATAGTTTCCAGACTATGTGAGGGAGCATATTAATATGAGGAACTATTCACTTTGGCGTTGGAACGATCCCACTTTTGATTACTATGCTCCAGATTTGAAAAAACATCCTAGTTTTAGATGGGCAAGTACTTAACAGCGTTTTAAGCAGCCTAATATGCCACAATGTTCAGAGGAATGCGACATAATTCAACCATCCCAATGTGTGAATAGCTATAACAAGCTGGGAGATATTGAAATTAAAAGGCCACTTACCAATGACCCATGCCCAATGGAGGAAACAACCCCTGATTATACTGAAATTTCTCAAAAATTCGTTCTTACTCAAGGCCATACACCACACATACCATCTCAAAATGCTGAAAAGAAATCAACCAAGCTGCAAGTGTGTTTTGAAATTGATGGATTGGATGGGAACGTTCACACCAATTTAGAATCTGGGAAATCACATGGCCAACTCTTAGACACTACAACTTTGCATATAGGGCAGGCTGTTGATTTAAATGTTTTTTCTGGTGGAACAGACAACACGGCTTCACAGCCCATCAAACTTGAGGAAATTCATGAATCCTGCAAGTAGGCTGCATTCTACAATGGGAAGAAGAAAAGGGTTTGTAACAGCCCAATTCTTTGTCAAGAAATTCGGCCAATGCAGAAATTGTGGGTGTTAAATACAAGGTTTAAGTTAATTCGGCAGATACTCAAGTCTCGCTGGAGGGGATTCTATTTTATTACAAAGATTCATTGACAAAGAAGGCCAAATATGAAGGATTCAACCACTCCCCTGAAACACATAATTGACAAACAACATCTCATTCTGTACCTAATATTGCCTTGTGATGCTGTTATGGAGTGGATGATTCTAAGAGAACAAGTGACGTGATCATTAATTCATTCCTCTACGTCTAGCTATAGACGTTAACTAAAGCGCTAATTGGGAGGCAACCTAGTTTTTCTAAACTCTTCTCTTTTTATTTTCGTTCATTTTATTTTATTTTTTTCTTCCTTTTAGTCTTTATCACAAAAAGAAAAAAGAAAAAAAAAAGTAAATTTAAAAACACAAAAACAACAATTGTTTTTAATTAGTATCTTAATTTTGGTTTTATTCTAATTAGATTTTTAATGTGTGTTCTTGGCCGGTTGAATTCAGAATCAATGGGCCCTAAATATCCAGTACGCGCACACATTGACTGAATCATGCATTCAACAGCAAGCATTCATTTCCCTCAGCACATTTATCAGTCATCAATTCACCAACATTTATCTGAGCATTCATCATCTACACGAATGCAGAAAAAAGCATGGGCAGAGTTCCAGACATACTCACAGTGGGGATTGGAAGCCCCTTGCATTGCTTGGCATCTCCTCTCACTCAATCACTCCCTCGCATTTTATTTAAAATATCACTACATGCAAGTTTGGGGGTGGGATCCAAGTAACTCAGAGGGGAGCACATTCATCAAGCCAATACGCAGATTGACCTCATGCACGGATTTTTGGGCTCATGCGTTCATCAATGGAGACATGTAATATACAGAACGCATTCATGAGCTTACAGATAGTAGACTAAAACCATTGATGCACGAACGCTCTGAAATCAGAAAGCACTACTTTACACAGATTTATGCGACATAACCTAATTCATGTTTTAGGCATGCACAAGCAACACATTTACAGATCTGGCAAGTTCAGGCTCAAATAATTGCAGTGATGAATTTTACCTTCGAGGGCGTAAGGATCTATGAATTTTTAGGTCTCTGCATCACTTCTTGGTTGAACCTGCAAGCATAGCACACACAGGTATCAGATCAGAGAATTTCGTCATATCCATGAGCCGATACATCAAGATCAGAATGGAGTTCATATGACTTCTGGTGATGAAATCTATAAGAAAAAGGGAGGTATTACCTTGGTGTGCGATAAGACATTGATTCGACGGATTGGAGCTTCGATTTGGGAATAAATGACAGAAATCTAGCTATGGTGGCACGATTGGTATTTTTTTTTGAGTTCGACAAATCCAGGACCATAGGAAGATTTTGGAATGGCTAGAGAGCAACAGTTTTGGGTTAGGGTTTGAAATGATGAAAAAGTGCACTCATGGTGTTGGGCTCGAGGTCAGAAAAAGTTTATAGATGGAAACGGCAGCTAGGATTGGAAATGAAGAATGAAGCTGTTAAGTCGGCTTATAAGCTCCAGGTGTTAGGGTTTTCACACGAGTTTTTCCGGCACGTGCAAGGCTCAGCACCCCACCTTGTTCCTCCAAGTCACAGGTTCAAATCCAGCCTGCAACACTTTTGGGTTTTTATTTTTCAGCGCCTTTTGTAGCTTCCACCAGGTCACCATTTCGACCCCTGGTGTGTCCATTCCCTTTTCTTTTCTCTTATTTTCTGTTTTATTTGTTTTATTTTATATTTTCTTTTATTGTTTTCTATTTCTATTTTCTTTTTCTTTTTCTTTTTATTTTTCTCTTAGGTTATTTTCTTTATCTTTGATAGTCGTTTTACATTTTCTAGGACTTAGTAGTTTTGTTATATGTCTTTTATTCGTTTTCCACACCTTGAGGACAATGTGTGATTTAAGTTTGGGGGTGGGAAATAAGAAATTTTTAATTTTTGAGTCAAATAAAAAATTTCAGATTTTAAGTTAATATTCATAGATTATTTAAAACGTTAGAACAAATAGACATGGTGAAGGTTAATCCCATAGTAGAGTCTTTTCTATTTATCGTTGCTTAGACACTAATTCATGAGTTATACTTTGAAAATTTGCACATTCACATCAACATGGTTTGTGGGGATTGGGATTGAAATACTTACTTTTAGTCTAAGTTTAATTTTAATTTTTGTTCTAAGTAAAGTTAGTTATTGTTATGAATAAAGTAATAATTGTTCCACCCGAGGGTTTGTCTAGTAACCGGGCCAGTCCTGTCTGATCAACAGTGATTCTCGCGTCAAACGGTAGAGTCTTGGCATGGGGCAGGGTGGTTAGTTTGTTTCGTAGCCTTTTCAGTTCGAGTTAATAAGTCCTTAGGGGTGTTCTACACCTAGTGCCCTAAATAAAGCCTTTGTGGTTTGGGAGTCATTGACCTAAAGCTCGCTACATGGGTTGGATCGAAAGTTTAAGTGAATTGACATTGCACAACCATTACTGCTACTGAAAAAAAGAAAAAAAAAAAGGGGGAGAGAGAGAGAGAGAGAGAGAGAGAGAAATCGAAAAGAAGATAAAAAAAAAAATAGTTATCTTTAAAGTTAATGTGAGTGAAATAAAGAAGGACGAGGTAAGGGTTTTAGTCGAGTCTCCTTAGCCATGTTGGTTCACTTTACACCAAAAGAAGTCATGAATTCTTTTCTAATTGATTCTAAATGGCTTAGACTCTGTAGTGGGATTAGTTGGAACTTTTGAAAAAATGTTTTGATTTTTAACGTTTTCTATGGATTGCAACTTGAAGGTGAAATTTTTGTCAATTAGTTTTAATTAAGTTTTTAGTTAGTTTTTTATTTGTTTTTGAGTTTTTTTTTTGCTTGAGGACAAGCAAAAAGCTAAGTTTGGAGGTATTTGATGAGTCCATATTATACTATATATTGTACCCTAATCTTAGTTATAATTTATTAGTTATTTTGGTAGAATTTTGATACTTTTGATTATATTTTCAATGTAGGACATTCGACTTTCTCTGAAGCAAAAAGTGAACAAACAGATAAATTTTGGAGTGATTCCAATTGAAGGATGTTTGTGTGCCTTTCAAGATGATTGTATCAAAATTCCAGATTTTTCTACCAGGCCGCTTGACCGTGGCGATGAAATTAAGGCCCAGCGTGCAACTTTCCAGGATTGACGTTTCTATACGTTTTTGGTATTTTAGAGATCAAGATGGTGTATTTTGAGGAAGATTCCTTCTGAGAATATGTAGGGGACGTCTTCAGCTTTCAAAAAAGACCTTTTGGAACCAAATCGGAATTGATTTAGTCTGTCAAAGGACTAATTTTCTGAGAATTCCGAATTCTAGTTCAAGTAGGAAACCTTTTGTTTTCTGTTTTATCATTTAATTATGTTTCCTAGTTTTATTCTAAGACCTTTTACTAGGAGGATTTTAATTAGAGTAGTATAAATAAGGGTTTTTAGCCATTAGGTTACAAGAGGAGGGAGAGGAGAACGCACACACTACTCTAGAGGGTTTTTGAAGTTTATTTTCTAGGTGTTTTCTATCCTTTTTCTATTTCAATAAAATTCCTTGTGTTTTATGATTGTTTGTAACTAATTTTCGTTTGCTAGGGCAATGCCTTGAGCCTTAGCATGAATATGTTGTTTTTATTTAATTGCTTACGAAATTATGCATACATACTTTGAATTATTAATCACTGTGCTTTAAACTGTCTCTATATTTTAATGCTTAGCTACCATTAGTATGTTTAGATAAATGATCGGATGCAATTCGGTCGAAATGCCACTGGGGAATTGGGTATTGCTTCTTGTGATTGATAGTTGTAATTTCACCTAGGGCAAATGCCACGTCTTAGGGGTTGCATGGTTTTTCAAAGGGTTTTCACAAAGTGTAATGAGTCATGCATCTTTATATTTGATTTGAATACCACAAACGGATTGCATGTTTGATATACGTTCTAACTTGAATGCCACAAGTAGAATATGCATAAGGAAAACCTAACATTCAAAGTTGCATGTATAATTCATAAGTAATTGGTAAATCTACATATGATTGTTAAGGGGATGGCGGAACCCTAGGCTTTTACAATTTGGTTTTTTTTTCCCCTTGTTTTCTTTACTTTGCTAATTTATTTATTCATTTTAATTAAATTCATTTTTATTATTTTAGATCATTAAATCAATCTTTTCTAAACTTTGTTTTCAAATAGTTAATTAAGAATTAGTTTAAATACAAATTATTCATTCAATCGCAGTGGAAAACGACCTTACTTGAGCCGTTTATACTACAACTACTTTGTTCTCTTGCAAGTATTTTAAGTGTTTTTATCCCTACTTTTGCAGGTGGTAAAAATACCTATCAGAGAATGCCGTGCATCCAGCATGCGAATAGGGAGAATGCCATGCATTCCAATAAAGCACATGGTATCTCATGTTCTGGATGACGGCAAGCTCCACCGTATGAACTGGAGTAATGCTAATCCACATGCATATGTCTATCACATTTTCATTCTTTTCTAACTTGATATATATTTTTCACATATGATTGGGCAAACAAGTCAGCATGCTCCCACATTTCTCTTCCTTTAGCGCAAACATCATCGAATGTAATACGGTTTGACCTATTGAAAAGTTCCATGGCAGCACTTATGAACGTGAAAGACGAACAGAACTTGGGATTTAACTGAGTTCGGTCAAAAACTTCTGCAATTCCATTTTCATGGTTATCAACCAACCTTGTCAAGAAGCCTCGAACACTACTATTTTTTATAACCGATCAACAACTGACGCTGTTTGTACCATACTTGACCAATCTTGAAACTACTAAGCACCGGTCAACAGCATACCGTCAAGGACTCACAAGACTTTTTCTCCAACCAGGAGGCCAATCACAACACGACACATGTCGGTATCAGAAGCCAATCACAGCGCGACACGTGTCGATATCAGAGGCCAATCACAATACGACACGTGTCAATGTAAGAACAAAGCTAGAAACTTTCTTCTATAAAAGGGATCATTGTCCCACAATAATCCCTAATGTCATTGGTACTAAACTATTCACTAGAACTCACTAAAAGAGAGCTTGAACTTATGTATTTGTGTAAACCTTCACAACTAATGAGAACTCCTCTACTCCGTGGACGTAGCCAATCTGGGTGAACCACATGCATCTTTTGTTGTTTGCTTACCTATCTCTATTCATTTACATACTTATCCACATAATGACCAGAGCAACCTAGCGAAGGTCATAAACCTCACACTTTCTGTTGTACCAAAGTCCTCGCCGATTTTGTGCATCAACATTTGGCGCCGTCTGTGGGAATCGCATTTATTCCTACTCTCTCCAGCTTTGTCAAGCTGGTTTCCACCATTCGCACACTTTCCTTCGACCAGGCACCCCTCTCCAACATGGGGAGTGAAGGGAGCCACATCACGCAGAACGACACCCCCCTCACACTTAGTGCAAAGTAAAGAAAGAAGGAACGAAAGAAGGAACGAAAGAGGTTTGCTCTTCAGGCTAAAGTTGATGAGCTAGAGGCTCAGAACAACAAGATAGCGATAAAGAATGAGATCCTCCAGGAGCAGTATGAGAAGGTCTTCGGAATGCTCCATGAAGCTAGGCATACTCAAACACATGAACTTATCGCCCCTGGGGAAGTCAACCACCACCTTGGTGCCCCCCAACACGGGGGATCACTTGCCTTCAACATGGATATCCTTAATGGGGAGCGAGTTACTCATCAAGGTGTTGATCAATATGAGACCTCTCTCGACCCAGCTGCTTCAACTCGAAGCAGGAGAAGTGGAGGAAGGCACATTCTTGCAGAAGGAGTAGAAGGATCAAAAGTCGTTTATCGCGATTGTCGGGACTTCTTGAGGCAACATCGAGAGAACCCCATCCACATAAGCTCGAAGGTCAATGATCCAACGGTTTCTGAAAGGTTTGGCCCTCTTCCATGCCCCAAGCCAATTGCCAATCTAGGGAATGAGTGACATGTCCTAGAGGAATATGAAGGTACGGGGGACTCGGAGGCGTTTCGACAGACTCGCCCTGGAAGTCAGTACGGTGAGTCCAAAGAAAAATCTCATGCCCTTGACCAAGCTTTCCTACTTCCAAGAGGAGATGGAGACTTACGGAAGAAGGATCCAGCAGTACCTGACTCCACTCAGGACCTCCTTGTCCTACAACTCCTTGAGGAAGTAAACAAGTTGAAGGCCAAACGTCAGGCCGAAATACCTGACTAGAACCAACCTAGGCATGGCCCTCTTACAAAGAGAATCCTCGACACCCCCCTCCAAGCAAAGACAAAGCAGAAGCTTGGCTTACAACTCTACACTGGAAGGGAATACCCGATTGAACACCTTAACCTCTTTGAGTCCACCATGGCATACCGGATGCACACTGACGAAGAACGATGTCTTCTCTTCCCCTTTACCCTCTCTAGCGGAGCTCTGAATTGGTATTGTCATCTTCCACCTGAGACAGTAGACTCATTTGAGGAACTGAAGAAACTATTTGTCTCTCAACACATCTTCCAGACAGATCGCTTGCATTTCGCAGATGACTTGTACACTATTCGCCAAAAGCCAGATGAGTCACTACGAAAGTATGCCGGCCGCTTCAGCCATGAGCATTCTCGCTGCGCTGAGGCAGATGACAAGACTGCCCTTAAAGCCTTCACGGCAGGCCTACGCGATTGTTTCTTCAAGTACATGATCAATGCTATGTTGGAAATGTGCCCTAAAACCAATCATATGATGATACTTTATGGACATTTCACATGTTAAACTAATCTAGTTTAATATTAAGGGCAAACATTATTGTTTGAGCCGTCTCGTATAAATGTTATATGCTTAAACGATAAGTCCAAGGAATATGTGATTGGAAGAATGCGATCTAAAGAAGTTAGATTCATGAGACCATTCTTTCGTTGACACATCCTAAACGTTCCTGATCATAGGATTGTCAATTGGGCATTGACAGTCAGTTAAGATCAGTACGTGCTATGTCTTCTCTCAGGGAGAGTGACTAGTCTCGAGTCATTGGTGTGTGTGACATCAAGACAAGCATGTAGGTGCTCAATAGAGAATGAGTTCACTGAACACGATCAACGAAGAGTTCTCATATTCATGTCACATGAGAACTCATGGTTGGGATAATGCAAATTAGTCTTTTGACCTGAGGCATCACAGTTGTCTTGTGGTTAGGTCCTTAATCTTTGATTATGTCAAAGTCACTCCATCAGGAGGGTGTCCACGGCATCGTTGGGGTTAAGCCACTTAGCCATGGAGGCAAGTGAATGCGCAACAAGGGATCTCTAACCTTCAAACTGTTTGAGGGAGAATACTCTATGATATGATTTAGAATCTCTGGCCAGAGTATGAATGAGATGTTGGAATGCGTTCCAAATCACATTCAAGGTAATCATATAAGCACAAGACTCACATTGGATAGTAGACATGAATAAACTATCAAACCAAATAATGTGGTCAAGAGTATTGTATTAGAGAAAGACCGTATTGCATTTGTAATCCTAAACTGAATAGGTTCTCCACCTCTTCTGATTAGCTTGGGTAACCATGACATGCTGCTAGGCGTCAACCATGGTTTGTGGAAGCCCTAAAAGTGTATTATCACTAACGGGAGAATTGAAAGTAAGTTTCAATTCACAATCGATTAGAAAAAGTTTTAATCGCCCACTGCCTCGCTAAAAGGAACCTAATGGATCGTTCACCGAGTAAGGTAGAGTTTGAAGAAACAACAGAGATGAGTAAGAATAATTAAATGGTTTAATTATTTATCTAAGGCTAGGATTAATTAATATGTTAATTAATCAAACGAATAAGTTCGTTAAAGACCTCGGGTTAGTTTTGGGCCGCAAGGCCCAATGGGATTTGAATGTCAAGTCCATTAACTCAAGTTGTATGACAACTTGAATAAACAAAGGGCTTGAAAGCCCAATAAACCCTATAGGCTTGCCATGTTAGAAGAATAGGGCTTTTGGTCCATTAGGTCACTTATTTGAAGGGACTATATAAAGGACTTTATAGCCTAAAATTCATTAAGGGTTATTTTTGGGGAAAGGATGAGAACACAAGCTCTCCTTTCTCTCTAAAATTTCGGCCACCTTGGAGGGATCATCTAGCAATCAAACTCCTCCAAGGTCACTCATTTCTTCTTCATTATGCCTTAGTGATGAATCATTAGAGGTTCTCAATTTTGGGAACTTGGAGAAACCTTTTCATCCATCCAAATCCATGGATCTAAGATGCAAGGAATGAAGGCCCTCTCTTTGGGTGATTAGCCTTTGCTTATGCAAAGAGGAATCTACAAAGGTATTGATTTCTCAACTCACTTTGTTTTGAGTTGAGTCTTGGTTCACCTATCTACTAGGCTTTGAAGTTCATGGGTTAAGTTTTGTTTTTGAGTGCATATAAACATGATTCCGCCTTTTAATTGTTAATTGCATGTTGTTGATGTTGCTCAAATGAACTTGTTTTTCACAAATTTTCCTTCATGCTAACACTTGGAAGACTTACTATGAGGTAATGGCATAGGCTTATAACCATGCCACCGCCGAGGCAAGGACATATCAAAGGAAACCCCCTACAACCATCCCTTATCAGCAAATGGGGAGTGGAAGCCAAATCCAACCGAATGAGAAGACCTCAACCTTCCAAACAGCAGCGACGCTTCCCCCTGCCCTACCTAATACCTCGCCAAGTCAACAGGCGTATCATTCTCAGGGCAAGAGGAAAGACTTCCATCCTCACCAGTCTCACTTTAATAAAAAGAGTAAGGGGCACTATCGCGATAACCAAAGGTATCACCACGATAATACCCGCCCCTAGGCGGTCAATGCAGTGGGCCAAACACGTGTCAAGACTGGTCTTACCCCGAGGTATGAGACATACACACCTTTGAATGCCACATGCACGGCCATTTACCCCAGGATAGCTCACTTGATACCAAAGCCAAGGCCAATGGAGCCAGATTTCAAGTCCACGAAGAACACAGGCATGTTTTGTGGTTACCACGAGTATAATGGCCATGACGGCGAGAAATGTATCACCTTCCATGATTATATTGAAGTTTTGGCACGTGAAGGAAAAATTGACCAGTTCCTCTTTCACCCTCCAAGGGATAACCGCAACCAACGCCAAGTGAATGTGATATATTCCATAAGCGGTGGCACACCCATATCTGAATCTTCCAACAGGGCCATGAAAAACAATGAACGAACGTTGAAGCCTGGCCACCAAGTGTTTCACGTGGAAGACATCAGGGGAGGCAAGTATCAAAAGCCTAACTGGGATCCAATATGTTTCTACCCTGAGGAAGAAAGAGGTATCATCTATCCTCATAACGACCCACTAATTGTGGAGGCTCACATAGCCAACTTTGATGTACGACGAATCCTGGTAGACACGGGGGCGTCGGTCAATACCATGTTTGCTGAAGCTTTCAAAACACTTATTGTAGCTGAACACTTGCTCGATCACTCGGTTTCTCCTCTGATAAGCTTTTCTGGTGACGTCGTGCAACCTTTAGGGAGCGTACATTTACCCTTCACCATCGGTACAGGCTCGTACACAGCCACCATCACCACTAACTTCTTGGTGGTCGACTGCCCAACGGCATACAATGTCATCTTTGGGCGCACAGGCATTAATGATCTCAAAGCCATAGTATCCACGCATATGTTATTGATGAAATTTCTAACCCCCTATGGCAATGGTTACATCAGAGGAGATCAACTGAGTGCACGATCATGTTACAACACTTCAGTCAAGCAACAACACTTGTATGTACCCAAAGAAACACTTTCTATACATGATCAAGTCATCAAGACCAGCTCGGACAAAGCCAACTTGAATATTCACGGTGGTAACAATCAACCCGACGATCCTCAAGATGACTCTTTCACCTAGCAAGCACAACCTGCTGAAGAGTTGGAGAAGGTCTCTATCTCAAAAGATTATCCAGATCGCATAGTGAAGATTGGCACCACTTTGTCACCACCCATTCGGTTGGCATTGATCTCTTTTTTGCAAGAGAACACTGAAGTCTTCGCCTGGTCATACGAGGGCATGCTAGGCATCTCTCTCGATATCATCTGTCATCGCTTGAGTATTGATCCTAAGACCAAGTCGATGAGACAGAAGCAAATATCTTATGATGCTGAACGATATGAAGCAATGAAGGCAGAAGTTGAAAAGCTTAAAAGCATAGGCTTCATCCGTGAAGTCAATTATCCAACATGGGTAGTGATAGGAGCATATTTATGCGACTTAAATGGCTTGTTCTCGTACATTTACGTTATGTTTCTTTAGTTATTTTAGTACTTTAAGCTATTTTCGTGTGTTTGTAGGTCCAAAGGGCTAAAGGAGCAAAAAGATGCATTTTGGAGACTTTTTGGAGCACTTTTGGGCTAAGGACGGATAGCTTATGCTTGAAGCCAAAGTGTTGGACGAAATTGAAGACCTAATTGGAGCCAAAGTGTTGGAACCTTGTTCTCTTTAGTTTTAGGACATTTAAACCTTTCCTAATCCCAATCATGCCATGCATAACACACATCCATTCTAACACATTGTCATTGCACATGCATTTCCTTCATTAGTTAACCCACATGCACTTATCACTTATCATCACCACATATCATATCACTTAATCACTTATCACTTAACATCACCACTTAACCACTTATCATATCATAACCACATATCATATCACTTATCACTTATCACTTAACATATCATCCACCTACTTCACCTACAACATCCACCTACTTCACCTACAACATCCACCTACTTCACCTACAACATCCACTTCACCTACAACATCCACCTACTTCACCTACAACATCCACCTACTTCACCTACAAATGACATAGCCTTATGTTCCCTCCACTACTCCTATAAATACCCTTGCATTCATTCATTCAGGGACATCTCATTTCATACACAACACACCACAAACACATCCCTTTCTCTCTTAGCCGTGAGTCTCCCTTAGAATCCAAACTCCATCTCTCCATTTCACACACCACAACTAACACAAACACTTCCCCTTAGAATCCAAAACCGTGAGTCCCCATTCCACCATTCCTCATCCATTTCCATAATTCCCCAAACCTCACCTTAGACCTTGTGCTACAACAACGAGGAAGATAAGAGGGCCTAAACGTTCATACAATTCACGTTTGAGTTGTTGGAATGTTTACGCGTTTCTTTGATTTCAATGTTTAAATTCAATTCTCTTTGTTTTGTAATATGAGGAATGGAAGAGAAGAGTGCCTAAACGTTCATACAATTCAAGTTTGAGTTGTTGGAATGTTTAGGTGTTTCTTTGATTTCAAAGTTATGAGGAACTAAACCCTTTTTGGCTAGGGGTGATTTCAATACCATGATTATTTATGTGATATGAATTGATGAATTCCGGTTATGAACTCTTGATTCGTGAATGCAATTGGCTTAACTATTTGATGATTAACTTATTTGTGTTTGTTGATTGAGGGTCGACACTTAATTAGCATGCATGAATATGTGGCTAAAGTTTAAGGAGGTTTCACATAATCGTTACTAACTTATACTTGAAAGTAGTAAAGGTCGCTTGTCACGATCGCGTTAAGTTTAATTCTTAGCATGAGTAACATGATGTCATAGTTGCAAATGCTTTGTCAATGCTTATGGTTTTCATTATTCTTAATGATCTTCGATTGTATCTCTATTATGATGACATGTAGGGAACTTTTGAGAATGTTTTGGGTTGTCGAATGATGCCATCCAATCCAATAATATAA